>NC_142114.1:17779166-18108333 GCF_056152115.1 Neolamprologus brichardi | reverse complement strand
CATTGTTCTGCTCCTCATTGTGGCTCAGATGTACAAGAACCGCCAAAGGGTAAAAATAACAAAATTCGTAATTTTGAAAAAGCGCATAGAATAAATATGAAAGCGTGCATTCACAGATTATATCTGTAGGGATTACCTCAAATAACGCTGTACATCTCTTCCCCACAGAGGAAAAGGATCTTTCAGTATCCCGCCCTGGAGACCATTGTTCATACCATCTCCAACGAGCGGGAGGAGAGAGAAAGGAACCGGGAGAAAATCTAAGGACACATAAAATTCGAGGCCTCGCTGGAAGAATTTTAGAGCACTAAACTGAAGCAAAATCTCTTGCCGCCTGCAATATGTTGAGAGACTCTTGTTTACACAGATTTTGTAAATATTTTCAGAGCAGATACTGTAGCAATGCTGTTTCATTCAAACAAAAATGAAATGCACTATATCCTGTGTTTCAGCTGTGCATGTTTTAAACTGTTGTATGTGTGACGATTTACATTTGCTTTTAAATGACAAACTGAGAACAAACTGCTTGACAAATAAAGAGCATTTAACAGAAATAAATCTATTTTTGTTTATTACACGTATGCACAGTCGAATTATTGTTGGTCAGTGGCAGAGAACTATTGGTGCTCATATAAATAAAATACACAGCAACTTAGAAAACAAGTTTCAGTATTTACATCAAACACTAGCTCTATAAACCAAACACTGACTACTATTTATCGCTATTTTACATTCACTTCAGAATAATTAATGGTCCAAAATTCAGACAGTAAGGACCGATGTGCTACAAATAAAATATTTGTGCAAAGAAGTATCTTTTGTAAATCTCCTTTCCCTCCTTAGGTTGCTTCAATCAAGTCTACCATCCTTGTCAATTCATCGCTCTGAAATTAAGATTCACAGACTAAATTTTTAGCCAACCCACTGCGACTGACCTCAGCTAGCTGGCTGGCAGTTTAGTGCTGAAACCACTCTGTGGCTACAGCTGCAATGCCGTTTCCGCGCTACACCTGGCTGCACTTGCCATCTTCTTGCTCCGACAGTTCGCTGATACCACACAAGGCCAAAGATTGGTTGATTTCCTCCAGAAAACCATTTGTGGAAGGACGTAAATGATCATTAACTTCTTCGTCATCAAAGCACCAGCCGGGCCAATCCACATTTACACCTTCTGCAAACACACTGAAAGGGGGAAACAGAAGGTCAAAGGTCATCATTCTTTCAACATTTACCGGGTCACAATCAGGTGACCTCTTAAAGAGCTTTTAGTCTACCTCAAGTTGGATGATGCATTTTTAATAAGCACATATATATAAAGCAATGTGCTTTCAGTGACAACATTAAAGATAAACATGCAGAATGTCCAGGTTTACCATTATGTTGCTTTTAGTACAACATATTTATTGATGCATTAAGGTGCACATCACTCCGAGTGTAAAGCGTGTAAACACAGGCTTAAAGTGTTAAGTGAGTCTATAAAAAGATTAAAATTACATTTTATATTACTAATTTGACTCTGAAGAGTTGCAACTAATGTTACTAAACTGATGTAGAGGAGGCTATTTTAATTAACGGCGTAGTGAAGAAGAGGTTCAAAGTAGTAAAAACAAAAACACAGTAAAAGTAACTCTATACTTCAGTACTTATATCTTTTCTATAGCTTGTAGAATGATATATCAATACATATTATATAGATATTATATGTTACATAATACCTGTTATAATGTATAATGTATAAGGATTATGTATACAGTTTTCAATATTGCACTAAATTAGAATAAATGTTCCAACAATAATTGAGGAATTATACATACTTTTTACTAACCAAAAGAACAAAATTTAAATTTAGAAAAAAGTAAATAAAAAATATTTTAGGAGTGCTGCTGACTCCGGCATAAAAAACTAACTTTAAAACAAGAAAAATGTTTTTTTTTCTCAGTGTTTTGTGAGAAAAAAAAAATGCTTCATTATTATTCATTATGTTAATCAAAACCTAAGCGTGCTTATGGCACATTGAGGTTAGAGACAGTAAAGTTTCCACTGTAACAGAACGGTCTATTTGTTACCAGCCTACACCTCACTGAAAACTCATTTAAAGATTAGAAGCTTGATGGGCTTAAAGATATATTTAAAAGTGATGCGTGCTAACTCTGTCCACTATTTTAAGTCAGTGAGTTTTTTTAGTTAAATGTCTGATCTGCACTACAGCGTAAACTATTTGCTTCAACTCAGTCTGTCAGTATGTGGGGCACATGAGAGAAAGCATCCCACCCGACCCCACTGTGGTCTTTACTGTGGTAAGTGCAGTATGCAGCAGAAATCAGCAGCAATGCAAGGCATTATGAAGATACAAATACTGTAATACCACAAGTGACTTCAAATGTCAATGGAAATTTTAATGTAACAAATCTTCTTTGAACGTTATGGAAAACTGTGGCTTTTAAGGCTCAATTTGCTCTGTTTCATCTTGATAACTCAGCTATTCTGAGGAAAGCTTTTATACCCATAACGATCTAAAGATAAAATATGTAATGTGTAAATCTTTTGAGTTGATATGATAGGTGCATGTTTTCTCTGATTGTTGTCTGTGTGTGACAGTAAATGTTCAGGGCTGTTGTTTTACATGTATTCCTTATGTCTTTATTCTTAGAGGATGAAAATCACTTGCCTGGCAGTAATCACTTGTTTTTAAATGTTAAGTAGTCCTGGTAGTGCTCGTTTACAGCTCTGTGTTTATTCTCGGACTCTACTAGAGTAGCTTTGCATGATTCACAGTTCAAAATAGGCCTTATTTATCTTGTACTGGGCCTTGTTGCAGCCTCAGGCTGAAATAAGCCAGCTTTCTTCTCATTAACGCCTCTAAAAAATAAAAGTTTTCTGAACAGCAGGTGGGTGGGGTGCATGCTCTTACAGTCACTGCAGTGTGCCTGAGAAGACCATATTAGGGATATGGCCCCTCTTTGACGTCATTCGTAGGTTGAAACGAACATTTAGAGCAAAACAAAAGCCTGAGCTTTTCATTTGCGGGGATTAGATAAATGACAGAAAATAAGGAGAAGGATAAAAGGTCCCTTTTAAATAAAACGTGAATAAGAATGAAAACAAAGGGAACTTATCACTGCCATATACTGACCTGTTCACCTGCTCATCTTCATCTCCATCTACCAGCTGCTCCTTCCATCCTTGACTCACGCTGAGGGCCTTGGGTCTTGCTACTTCCACTTCCTCCAAGTCTGTGTCTCTGTCTCCATCACTGCGTGACGGCGAAGATGTGGCAGAAAATGAGGGAGAAGGAGAACGGTCTCTTGACCTCAGATTTGTTGTTTTTAAATTTCTGTCTTTTTTAAATCCTCCTCTCCCCCTGTCTCTGTCTTTTGCTCTTTCTAAAAGGCCCTCCAGTCGTGAGGAATGTTCATCGTCTGCTTGGGGTGACGTGTGTAAGCTAATGGGGCGAAATCTGGCTTTTCCTTTTGGTTTCATGTTGGAAACAGAAGAACTTCTGTGGGTTTTTATTTTGGGCTTTTTGTTTTCAAACTCCCTGTCAGGCAGCTCAGATTCAGAGAAGGCTTGGGGATCAGAAAAGACTCTATCGTTCCAAAACGTGTCTGGGTTTGACTTTAGGGTGCCCAGTTTGAGTGTCTGCTGTGGATTAGATTGGTAGGGCATGTAGGTAGGAAGAGAGTTTCTTTTCAGCTTTGGGTTGTAGTCTGAGCCAAAATTAGAGGAAAAGTAGTTGTTTGAAGCAGCCCCAGTTTGTTCCAAACTCTGAAAAAACTCCTTAGATGTGCGAAAAGTGACTGGATTTGTGCTTACTGGTCTCCTCCGTTGTATCCCAGTTGACTTTATATTTCTGGAGACCCACGCCTGTTGAGGTGTCTTAGTGTCTCCAAACAGACTGCCACTGGAATTTCTCCCTGTGTCCTGGTTCACGGAGAGGGAATCTGAGTCTTTTCTTGTTAATATTTCTTGCTGTCTTAAAAACTCAGGTCCCTTCATTATTATCGGTTGATAATTAGATTGTAAAGTGTCATCTTCATTTGTTGGGTAGTCAACATCTGGGAGTTCACCTGGTAAAAATCTGTATGTTCTTACAGTGTTATGTTTAAATGGCAGTGCAGCACTTGTGAGAGAATCCTGAGGAGGGAAAGACTGTCTCAAAGTCATGCTCTGCTCCTCTGTAATCTGAGATTCAACAATTCTGTCTTCATCCTCCCCCTGGGTTCCACTTTGATCATGCCTCACTCCCAATTCTATCCATTCATGTCCCCTGAAAGCTGGTGAACGCCTCCTGCTCCCGATTTTGTCCTCAGTGTTATTGGGCTCTGTGCACCAGAAAGGTAACTCAGTTTTATTAGTGGTCATCTCATCTGGAGATTGATACGGTTCTGGCTCTGCCAACCCATTTATCGAGTTAGAGATAAAAGTATCATCAGTGGATTCGTCCATTGAGGTCTCCATTCCTGGCTGTGCAACAGGTTGTTCTTCTGTCTCCACATCGTCTGTCATTGCTTCTGGGTTTTCATTTTGCTGGTTTGTCTCTGTCTCCTGTCTGTTGTGCTCTGCCTCTCTCAACTGCCTCAGTGTTTCCTAACAAATCATCCAAAGAAAAAAAATGTGACTCAACTGGTTCACACATAAAAACACCCATTTACCATCTACTGGTTCCACACATTTCCACCAAAAAGTTGAAAGTACTGCCGTCACACGAAGGAGCTACGACATGAAATTAATAAATGGTTTGCAAATGCAGCCCACAGATTCTATCTGCCATTCATTTTTACATGAAGTACCCCAAGTTCTACTAGCAATACTATGTCAATACTATGTTTTAGATGTTTTATGAAACTGGATTGAATTGTGGACGGGTACTGAAAAGGCACCTTTGAAGATCAAAGCCTATTTTAAATTCTTAATTTCTTTTACTGAACTTTCTCAAGATAAAATTTAACCAGGATCTGCAGTTTGGGACAAATCTCCCCGTTTGGGGCAGTACAAAAAAATCAGGCAGTCTTGTAAAGTCTTTTGCAGGACTTAAAATGATTTTTTTTTTTTAATCAAAAAACTAGATAGACCAAATATGACAAGTTGTGCAACAAAAATGAAAATATCCGTGGATATATCAGTGAAAATATCACATCAACACAAATTTCAGCCAGAGCCAAATTCAGGAGGTTCAGGATCGGACTCTGAACTGAAACTGAAAAAATAATTTTGTTATATACATGCATATTTTTAATTTTTGGAGCCAACTTTGCAGATAGTCTGATAACTGAGATTTAGTTCAAAATATATTAGAAGGCACTAAAAACACAACAATGTGCTGCACAGTCACTTCACATGCCGGCCTTTTTCCACTGCTCTACATACCACTGACATAGACTGGCTAACAACAAGAACATCCGCTTAAGCTGAGACAAAACATAACTCAAGTGCACAATGATACATTTCCACTGAGAAGATGGAAAATTATGCAAAGCAGGACAGTAAAAAGTAGGCATGCATTCTTGCAGCTTTCTGCTATAACAGGTAACACCAAAGTAACTTTAATCCAACCTTCCATTTATCCTCAGTGTACAGCAGCTGAGCTGTTCTGGTCCCCTCCCCAATTGGACCAGTAGTGACATGTTTAGTTTTCCTTAAACAGCTGGCTGCCTGAGTAGTGTCCAAAAATGATATGGGTTTCTCTGCTAACAAGGCCAGGGATGGAGTTGCTCTCAATTCAGGAAATCTGGCAGAATTAAATATTTTTCTGGAGGAATTTAAAAAAAGATTCCAAAACATGACTATCCAGAGTCATGACTGAAAATAGGTCACTGAGCTTGTGTCTTATTTATATCAGTGTTAAAATAGCAACACTGTAACACTGAATGACTGCAATAAGAAGATACTTTTAAAGTTCTGTCAACTACGTGGGGTCTAAACCAAAACCTGACACTGTCATTCTCATAGCAAAGGGTATGGTGCTCTTACAGATAAAGTTTAAGCCAGACTACAAAGATTTCAAAATTTCTAATATTTTATTTTATTTTCTGTTACCTTCGCTTGGTGGATGGTGGACACCCATATGGAGCAATTCTCTGAGGTGCTGGCGACAAGTATGATGACATTCATAGCGCTCTGAAGCTCACCTACCTCCACAAGGAGAAATGAATCTGAGAGAAGCAGACAGACAGTTAGATTGTTCTTTTTATAATAATTAAGCTGCATCCAAGTGTCTCGACTCTAGTCTAAAAGAAAGTGCTACACACAGCCATCTTTCAGTGGTATGCAGTACATCCTGTCGAGGGCCAGAGGAGGTCGAACCACCTTCAGCCGCTCTGTTTTCTTCTGGACTTTGGTGAGTAGAAGCACATCTGAGAAAAGCAGAGCCACCAACTCCAGCTACATCATACCAAGAAAAGGGGAAAAAAATAATAAATACAAAGTAATTTGTAGTAGTTTTGAGGAACGCAAATTAAAATCATAATAAGTAAGTGCACAGTTTTTGCTCACTTTACTGTCTTTCCTGCCTCGAACCTTCAAGCTCTCCTCACGCAGCAGCTTGCGTACAACTTCAGAACCTACACCTTTGATGGGGCACGTTAGGTCAAACTTGCAGATCTCTCGGACATGCTGTCAATGAAATCAACTCCATGTAAATATCAGTAGCATTTCAAAAGAATAGAGGTAATATCTTTTTGAGTTTCCTGTTCACTACATTACACGCACTAGTGATTATAAACTCAACACTGACCTGCTGCATCTCACCAATATGTAACCCACTCTTGTGTGAATCCCACCATTTAGAAAACCACAACAATAAACTCAGTGCCCACAGAACCTAGTCATTACAGCACTTCGTGCTTTACATCCACAAAACAAAGTAAACACAGATGTGACATCTAAGCTCTCGCATCTTTGAATTAAACTTTTTCTCTTCTCCAGATTTCAAGCCACACAAACATCAATGCACTTTTTATGTATAATGCACTGTGTAGACTGCAGTAAAACAAAAGTACACTTTCAACACAGAATGTCCTCTGGGCTTAAGAATGAAGTAAGTCTCTTTATTCTTTGTTGAAAGGTCAATCCATAGGCTACAAAATAACTCCAAAGAACAGAAAAAAGTGACAAAATGATGACAAAGATGTGTTTTACCCTGTCAATTTCCTCATTTAGTCCATCCACCTCATACCCATCAAACCTCTGAGCAGAGATGTTGAGTGCGTGTTGCTCATCTTTTAGTCGCAGGTAGTCATTGATACCTTCCAAAAATTTCTTTACACTGAACAACTGTACAGGGGAACAGACAAAGGAGGCCAGTGTGATGCAATGACTCGCATATTGCATCTATAAAGGGAAAAACATTCTGTGGTGAATTTAAAAGGATTTTATTTAAAGGTATCTAATCCTCACCATGCCTCTGAGTGTGTGCTCCACATGAGGGTCCTGAGTGTGTTTGAGCACAGCTTTGAGCAGCAGGGGATACTTTGTGATCCTCTGATGGGGTTTGGCCTGCATGTCTCCAAGACGCATCCGATTGCCCTGAGGATGATTCTCTACCCACTGGAGAGGACAAAAAAACCCACAAGAATATGAACTCAACTTGATGCTTTTAAAATAAAACTGATAGCCTGACAACCAGGTTTCTTAAAACTATCCAGTTAAGTTCAAGACTCATTGGAATAATGCACAATTTGTGTAGTTTTGCCTCTGTACACCACAACAGCGTGACTAAACAGCAGGCATTCAACTTCAATTCAGTGGGTTCAAGAAAAAAAATTAATTATTCAGCAATTTAGAAAAACTTTCTTTACGCATCTAGACAAAGTGACAAACACTTTCATGGTCTGTTTGTTATTTCTTGACAATGAAGCAGTCATAATATCTGCAAGTGATTCAAAGTTCCCAGTAATTTTGAATACGAGGCCCAAAGAGATGTCAGGGAAAGTGAAACAGATGTCGCACAAGACATTGTGACAGAATTATTTCCACGTTTAAGTCAAACAAGACCAACAACAACACAGCAACTAATCAGGTCATAAACATTGTCAAGGAGGTGGGTGCATCATTATCAACATCTACAACATCTACATCTATCATCTACAACAACAACATCATTATCAACATCTACAATCAACAGACGCCTCCATGAGTGCAAATATAGCAGGTTTACAACAATGCGCAAACCACTGGGTACGCTCAAGAGCAGGAAGGACAGATTAGATTTTTCCATAAAACTACATATACTACATATATCAGACTTATCCGAATGCTACAAAACCGATCGGGCAGGGCTTCACAGTGCAAATGGATAGTGACCCGAAGCAAACTGCAAAAGCAGTCCAAGAGTTTCTCAAGGCAAAGACACGACACGTTCTGCAATGGTCAAGTCAGTCACATCAAACAGAGCAGCTTTTCAGTTACTAAAGATAAAACTGAAGGCGGAAAAAAGAAAACCACAAACAGCAGCAACTGAATTTTGCTTCACTGAAGGCCTGGCAGAGCATCTCAGGGAAACAGCATTTAATGATGTCCCTTTGAATTACAGCAAGTCCTGCTGTACCGATGAGTACACACATGAGTAACCGATGGAAGGAGCAGATTCAAAGAAAGTCACTTCAATCACATATTGATTGTTTGATTAAAAACCCACTGTGGTGATGTGGAGAGACAGAATTGAAAAAAAAAACTGTCTTTATCTAACGAATGCACAAATTATATATTTGATAAAATCATCGACTTCACAGTGATTAAACAAGAAGGTGAAGACAATTCACAGAAGTCTTTGATTTCTCTATAATTTTATCAATGAACTGCCAGAAGACTCTGTGACTGATAACAGAACCACCTCTAAAACCTTCTGAATGAAACTATAACTGGAAAAAGAAAAAAACCTTAAATGAGTTATTTTTGTTTTAACAGCCACACCCTCATTGCCCAGTAAGCGCCAGTTCTTGGTAAAGGAAGGCTTTAACTGTTAAACACAAGGTAGCACTAGCTGACTCTGCTGGAAATATCTACAAATATAGAACTGGTTTTAGTTTAAATATGATTATGTTCATCTAAAGGTACTTTCTGACTCGTCACAGCGATGTTTGTGATGATTCTGATTTTTTTCGACACCAGACGTGACCATCCCCACAAGGATTTCGCTTCTTCTCTCAGGGACAAAGTGAGGATCTTTTGCCTGTTAGCCAAATATGTAAGAGGTGTTGTAGGTCACGCTCTTCTTGCAGCCTCTTTTCCCATAAATCTTCTGCACAAATCTTTGTGAACTAGATATCTTTCACACCGCTGTTAAGGCTGAATCATTTGGAGAAGACGTTGGTGCCGGTCAGGAAGCAGCTCTAAGAAGTCGCCCACAAGCTTATGAAAACATTACAAACCACAAAACACAACCAATAGCAACTGAACTTTTAGTCAGTCATTAAAATGAATTACATTGAAATAATAACTGGGTTAGTGTGGGAGAGCAATTCTTTGATCTTCAGATGTATAGAATGCATGCACAGGCTGTATATGGATGTTACTGCTGCTTCACTGTACCTGGACGTAAGTGGAGAAATGTAGGTTGTTCTCCATCTGCCTGCGCGAGAATTCAAGATTGTCTTCCTCCTTCCAGCAGTATTCATGATAGGAAGAGAAGCGTTTATGAAACTGGGGGAAAAAAGAAAAGGATAAGTCCCCATAAAGTCACATCAGTATGTTTAGCATTATTATTAACGATGCAGAGGTTAGCACTAGCTTTAACGCCGCCATCTAGTTAAATATGCCTTTTTAACCCTTTGATACTTCACTTTGCTCCATTACGACGCACATGAAGAGCTTCAAATTTCCCTGTTGCAGGAACAGTTAGGCCCATAGTTTGTTGGACAAAGACACAATTTCTTTGCAGTTTTGCCTCTGTACACGACCGCTGTGAATTATTAATCAAATAATAAACATGTGATTGAAGTGCAGACTTGGATACTTGGTTGAAAATCCTTTAGTGCCGCCATGCTCAGTTTTATCTACAGTAACTGTAAAAGCTGCTGTTTCAGGTTGAGACCTGGTGACTGACTTGACCATTTCAGAATATCGCATTTCTTTGCTTTGAGAAACCCTCGGGTTGCTTTTTTTAGTCCTCATCCTTTTGCAGTCTGATCAATTTTACAACATATGGATGAATGCTAAGTACTGTTTAATCTGGCTACCTTGTTCTTCAGTATACCCAGCGGTTTGCACCTTGCTGTAGTAAGTCACTAATAATAATATACAGTAATAATATAAAAATGAGCATTATAAGATAATAACCTTGTCATCATGCACTTTAGTTATTAGTTAGTTGAGCTGAGCTGGTTCACATAGTCTTTATTTTTAAGACTGTACCTTCTTTAATTATTGGTTTATTTATCTGTCTTGCTTTTCTTTTCTTTTTCAGTCCAGTGATGACCTCCCTCACTTGCATCGACACCTCTTTGACTTTCGATGCTTTCTGGAGCAGTCTAATTTGTCCTTCCTGTTCTTGCACGTAACCAGCGGTTTGCATCTGGTTATAAACCTGTTTACTGTTCAAGAAGGCGTAGATCTTTATAATGATATCCCCCCTTACCCACTTCACTTACCCCCCCACCCACTTTACAAACTCCCCACCCTCATACTATGTCCTTGACTCAGTTAGTTGTTGTCTTAACTGTGGAAATAATTCTGTCATCATGCACTTTGCCATTTTCTTCTGTGGTCTTTCCGGTCTACTGTTTGTACTGTCTCTCTGATAAGTTTGTGTGGGGTTTTCAGCCGAATGACAGCCTCCCTCACTTGCACTGTCAACTTTGGGCCTTATATTTAAAATTACTTTGAAAAGCTTTAAAACAAAAACCCAGCACTTCAAAAATTGTGTCTGGTTCATTTGCCATGAAAGAACAAGCCAACAGATATCAGCTGGCCATAAAACTGTCCATCAGTCAGGTGTGCATTTTTACAAGTTTGTAAAAATGGAGGACTTTGTATACAAATGTCTGTAATGCCCCAAAGAGTTTATGCAAAGTTTTTGCAAAACCCATAAATTAAAGCTCAGAGTCTGCTCTTCAATTGCATCTTAACTGCTTCATTTAAAATCCACTGTGATGGTGTACAGAGGGAAAACCACAAAACCTGTGTCTTTGTCCTAAAACAATATGCACATAAATTTACACAAGTAGGTCTAGAAAAATGGCAGAATATATAAACATATCCCAAGTGTTTCCACATGCAAGACTACTTTTATGTATTACTTCATTGTACGTGAGTAAATGTACTTATATGTCATACATCTGGTGGATGTTTTGTTCCAAAACAACGTGCAGAAAAGCAAACTCATATGGAAACAAAACCTGTACCCACATAGAGGTAAAGCATGATGTAAGAGGTGCAAATGAAGGGGGGAGACTCTATAACTGACCGGTAATATAAACTGTCTGCACGTACAGTATCATTCAGACAGTGGGGGGCAGGGGCAGGGGAACTTACCTGGAGGCATCCAGGGTCTAACCTCATGGGGTCAAAGGGATTGCCCGTTTTTCGCGCTTCCTGTAACATCGGATAAACCACCTCCTGCCAGAACTGCTGATGTTCTTCGAGGATGGAGGGGAGGTTGGAGAAAAGCTGCTCGGGGGTCACCTTTTAAAACAGGAAGTGCGACAAAAATAAAAACATGTGTTTAACTCCCCTGCTTTGCTATATTTTCCGACTTCTCAGTGGAAATGTGTTGTTGTGCTACATGTTCCACTTGCACTCGAGTTGTATTTTGCCTCATCTTAAGCGGATGTTCTCGTTGTTAATCAATCTATGTCAGTGGTAAGCAGAACAGCGGAAAAAAAGTCCTGCAGGTGAAGTGACTGTGCAGCAAACTGTTGTGTTTTTAGTATTTAAATGATAATGCATGCTTTGCACACTGACCTCCTGGAGAAATCCTTTTTGGTGCAATTGGACAAGAGCCGCAATAACCAACTGTGGGAGGCAGACACAGCTTTGTTATACATCCTGTTGAAACTCCCTTTTGCGCTCTGAAACTTTAATGTAACTGACTGTAAGCAGCTAGAGAGTGACATCTTACGTCTTTTATAATAAGCAGCTTGTTGATGAAGGTGAGTTCAGTATAGACAAACTCCCACAGCGCCTCCTGCTGGTGTCTCTGCATTTTTGACATTGTCTGAAAAGAGGAAGCAGAAGAAATGTCAGGGTCATCAGAAAGAATGTCAAATGTCCATATTGTGTAATGATTATTGTCATCAACGAGTCCCACAGCCAGAATAAGACCAACAGAGTATCAGTTCCTCTATTACTGTTTGCCCCCCCACAGCCAACAGTTCACACAGGACACAAGCTCAATTGTTCCTGCCAGAAAAATGTGCTTTTATTTCCTAAAAAGGCAGTGCATAAGAAGCATGTACAATAGTATGGTTTATTGAAATAAACAATTTGTGGACTTCAGCGCATTTAGACCACATAAGAATAAACTACAGGATGTCAGGCCTTGGCCAATGAATTGATCTGTTTTGTTCTTTTAATTTGATTTGTTGGCAGTAAGAAAAAGAAATATATGCATATAACGATAGGGCCCGTACTGAATGAGACTGCACTATATCTGTCCAGCTCGTCTCCAGCGTGGTTCCCTGACTTTCCTCGTTCCATCTCCACCTGAGATCCTCTGACAGAGAGAAGGCCTCCAGGACTTGCTTCAACCCATCCAGTTGACTTCGCTCCTGGGAAGTTGTTATAAACCATGAGAATGAATAAATAACAAAGAAGAAGAAAATAATCAGGCAGGGAAATGAGGGGAAAATATGACGCTCTACTGAATCAGTCCTTCCTTAATAGAAATAGATGTTAGTTTTGGCCACAGGTTACATCTAAAAGTATGACAGTGGAACAGAATGAACTGCACTGCTGCTGTAAATTTGGGCGTTTGAGTGGGCGGTTGCCTTTACAGCAAGTCTGTATCTGTTCCTTAGAAAACCAGCATGTAGTTTGATGAGCACAGCACAATACCTCAGACGCTTTGTCAGACACTCCCTGGCTGAACAGGACTTGTTTGAGTGCAGTTCTGGGTTTGGCTCCTGCAGAAGTTCCTTTACTCAGAGTTGCAAAGTCATCCACGACCTTTTGCTTCGTTCGCCTCTGGAAGCACAAAAATGCAGCGGGACATGTGAGCATGTATGCACAAGAGAGGATTGCAATGAAAATAAATGAACTGAAACAGTGTAACACACCTAGAACTGAATCTAAACTTAATGCACGGTACTTCGGTACAGAAGAAGTATTTTACAAGTCAAGGTTTTTGACATCTTAGTGAAAGTACTGGGATTTTTATCAATGAAATATTTAAATAGTCAAAGTAAGAGTACTTCAAGTGCCAATTTATAATTTTCATAATGTCATATTTTTAATATTTAAGTTGCATAAAGTGTTGATCTCTATAAAAATCAGTATAATGTATGAAAAATACTTCAACTAGTTTTAAATACTAAGTTGTCCAGAATAAGTCAATAAGCTGCAAAACAAAAAAGGAATAATGGGTTTCAGGCTATAAACATATACAAGAAAATTACCTTAATTAAAGTACTCAAGTAAATCTACTTAATTTCCCCCACTGGTGCCAGAACAGTAGGCTTGCCCCATCCTTACAATTCTGTCCCACTCCACTTGCCTGATAGCCGATTGTGCTGTACTTGTGTTTGTCTGCTGCCCTCTTGTGGTGGATGTTTAGGTCTTCAGCTTTCCCGTCAACGACATCAAGCTCTCTGGTTTCCGTCTCCCTCTGCCTCTCTCCATCCACAGTCTGCAGCACCGTTTCTTCCATTGGTGATTCACTCCCCCCTCCGTTGTTTACATGCTGTGCGTTTGGGATAAGGCTAAAGAGGAGCACACAGAGTTACTCAGTGCCGTTACAAAATGTGTGATGACTTCTTCAAAAAGAAAACAAAGCACACAGTGTCCCTCCATTTTTGCCTCAATTCTTTCTGATTTAGTGTAAAAAAATCTTTACAGACTTTCTGAACGACTTGGAAAACAAAAAAAAAGATGACTCTTTGATTGTGCATGTATTGATCTGCTTATTTTAATTTAAGTTCACTGTTCACTGAGTTTATAGAGACAAAAGTGAAGCAACTCCACTCAACTTCGGTCTTCTAAACATTTGTTCATTGATAAGTAAGGGACCTCTCACCCAAGACCTCCTATCTGACTGTAAGTTTGACTTTTTCTGCTTAACTGAAACCTGGCAACAACCTGATGACTTTTCTTAGCTAAATGAATCTACTCCTCTGGGGTTTGTTTACTTTTCTAAACCCCGCTGCTCAGGTCGTGGGGGTGGTCTCGTGATCTTTTTTCGCCAGCACTTGAAAGTCCTGCCAGTTAATGTTGATACCTTTAGTTCTCTAGAGGTCCTTGCATGTGAGCTGCCTGGACCCATTCCCACCATCATAGCTACTGTATACCCCCCACCCCCCAAACCTAACCCTGTCTTCCTCAGTAACCCATCTTTCATCTCTCTCCCCAAATGTGATCTTGGTGGGAGATTTCAACGTTCACATGGACAATAATGACCTTCTGCTCACCAGAGACTTTTCCTCCTGTCTCGAAGGCTCTGAATTTAAGCAATTTATCGACTTTCCCACTCACTCTAAAGGACACACCCTGGACTTGGTCTGCTGTTCTGGTCTTACTCCCTCGAATCTTTCTGCTACTGAAATCCCCATAACTGACCACTTCCTCCTTTCATTTAACCTCACTCTCTGCTGCTCTTCTACCAAGCCAACCCGTCTCATCTCGTTCCGCAACATCAAGAACATTGATATGGACATTCTCACTACCAGTTTGGACAATGTTCAGATTCCGGACTTCTATTCTACTCCTGATGATTTGTTGTTATATTATAATAATTGTCTACGCACTGTCCTTGATTCTCTGGCTCCTGTAAAAACCCACTCTGTTTCCTTCGCTCGCTCTGCTCCCTGGTTTACCTCTGACCTCCGAGCTCTGAAGGCCAAAGCTCGGCAGCTAGAGCGTAAATATAAGAAATCTGGTTTAACTGTTGATTCAGAAATCTATAAATATCACGTACTTCAGTATAAAGACTCCATCAGCAAGGCCAAACAAAGCTTCTACTCTGGTATTATCAGTTCTTATGAGGGTAATGCAAGGACTCTGTTGTCAGTTCTCAACAAACTAATTCAACCTCCCAACGTTTTACCACTGCACTTCTATTCCTCTGAAACCTGCAACTCCTTGATGCTGTTCTGGACTACGAAAATCAATAACATCCACCAGCAACTCAGATCAAATGTTGTGTCTACGCCCTCTCCAGAACCTTTTCTCCTTTTTGAGCCGTTTTCCACTTTTCATCTTCCTGATTTATATGTAAATCAAAGCCTGCCACATGTCATCTTGACCCCATGCCCACGGGGCTTGTGAAATCCTGCCTCTCTTCTTTACTCCCACTCATCTCTGCTATCATTCACTCTTCTCTCACCACCGGTATCGTTCCCTCCTTATTCAAGACTGCTCTAGTCATTCCTATACTGAAAAAACCTTCTTTAGATCCTAACAACTTTAACAACCTCCGTCCGATTTCCAATTTACCCTTCATTTCTAAGATACTCGAAAAAGTAGTTGCAGCTCAACTTCATTTACACCTGGTTAATAATAATAATAATAATAATAATAATAATAATAATAATATCTATGAGAGTTTTCAATCTGGTTTTCGCTGTCTGTCACAGTACAGAAACTGCTTTACTTAAAGTCATCAACAATCTTCTAATCGGAGCTGACTCTGGTCTTCTCACCATTCTCGTCCTTTTAGATCTGAGTTCAGCCTTCGACACCATTTCTCACTCTGTACTTCTAAGCAGACTTTCCTCTCTCAGCATCTCTGACACACCCCTCGCCTGGTTTCAATCATATCTCCTCGACCGTTCCCAGTTTATTCAACTAAGATAATTTCGCTCTCGTCTATTCCCTGTCACCTCTGGTGTACCTCAAGGCTCAGTTTTAGGCTCTCTTCTCTTCATAATATACATCCTCCCTCTAGGTACCATTTTCTGCAAATTTGATCTTCAGTTTCACTGTTTTGCTGATGACACCCAGTTATATCTCTCTTGCAGACCTGATTCCTCCCTCCCACCTTCCTCCCTTTCAGAGTCTATCCGAGTTAAAATCCTGGTTTGCCTCTAATTTTCTAAAGCTCAATGAGGATAAAACTGAGATCCTCCTTATTGGCACCAAATCCAACCTTTTGAAGGCGAACCATTTCTCACTCACCATCGATAACTCCACAGTTTTCCCTTCTCCTCAGGTTAAGAGCCTTGGTGTCATCCTAGACAGTTCACTTTCCTATAAATCTCACATCAATAATCTCACCCGTTCTGCCTACTTCCATCTACATAACATTAACAGATTGCTTCCTTCTCTTTCCACCCAGTCTACGTCCATTCTTGTCCACAGTCTTCCACAGTCAACTCAAAACTCATCTGTTCAAATCTGCATATTCACTGTGAATCCACTGTTTGTTCATTTTATCTTGTGCTTTTGTTTTATAGTTCTTATTCTGCCATTGTTTTACTAAGTGTTTTATCCTATGGTAAAGTGTCCTTGGGTGACTTGAAAGGCGCTCATAAATAAAATTTATTATCATTATTATTATTATTAAGATACATGGCAGATTTAATAACAAACGTATTTACTTCCAATAAAAAAGATTAAATAAGCAGGAAAGTCACAAAAAGACCAGATGACAAAACCAGTCAAATACACGTGAGCTCCTGTTTGAAGTGAGTGATGCTCTAATACTGACCCACATTCTGACTTTAAAGGATCAGAGTGACATGGCGAATACCAGCTGTGAGCCGTCTGAACAGACTCCTGATCGCACTGATTAAAACAGGACACCAGCAGTTTTTAATGACTCCAGGTCTCGTTACACAGCTGTGCGGGTCAGGGTGTCACACCTGGACTTGTCTGTCATTATTTCTACCTTGTAACATTTCCTGCAGTAGCTTAAGGCTCCCCCCTCCCCACTGCACCATTTACAGCTGTAGCCTGCGGTGTCATTGACTGGCAGGATTAAAGCTTCAGATGTGTTTTACATTAACACTTTTACCAGGATTTCTACTCTCATTTGGACAGTCTTAGAAAGTATTGTAAAAGCAAAGATTCTCACACAAGCAAACAGATTCAGTACACCGCACGCATCTGCTGTCACTCTACTGTCAAACATCAGCGCACTGACTCAGGTGCTTTCATCACCATGTCATACTTGTTTACAATCACTGCCTATATCCTACTGTAACTCAGTGATTAGTGAATTATAAGTATATTGGAATTACAGCACTGGATCGTCTTTAAAACATGATGATTAGTCAATAAAGACAAGCCTGCTGGTAATTTTATAACTTCAGCAAGCCAACAAATCAAATCAGAGTCCGTGAATCTACACATGAGCTCTGACGTGTCGGGGCCTTGCTGTGGTCAACACATAAAACAAACTGTTCCTTCAAAGCAGTGTCTACCCTTTAACCAACAGCTGTTTTAACAGATAAAATCATAAAGTTTACCTGGACTTGGCTGAATCCATTTTGTTTCACAGAGTCATCTTTGGTTTCTGTTAGCTTTCTCCACCTCCTTTCTTTCTAGCTTGCTTGTCCCTCCCTCCCTACTCTTTTCATCTGCACCCCTTCCCTTCTGCAACTGGCCTGACAGGAACGACTGGATTCTGCAGTCAACAAATCAGCGCTGAGGGTTGGTTAATGTGTCGCAGTTAAGGTGCTTAGTGAAGCGGGGGTGGTGCCTTGCTTCTTTGAAGGTGATCTGTTTTGTTGTTTCTTGTCAATCAGGATTATTGATCACCCCGAACAACCAGGAAAGTTTAAAAACAGCAGCAGAGTGTGTGTGTGTTCGTTCAGCTATTCATTATATGAGAAACCAATAAGGGATACAGAGATGAGATTCAGTGGTGTGGGTACTTTGTGTTTTATATTGAATGCACAGGGAGTTATGGGGAAGAGGTCTAGGCAAAGGAATGTAGCTAAGGAAATAGAATTTTTATAAAACTATCAGGTTAGGTTAAAAGCAAAACGTCCTTCCATTTAAAGCCACAGAAAGAAAGATAACATTTTGTGTTAATGATTAAAGCCTCACGTTGGAATGCAGACTGGCAGTGTGCCTGCAGTGAAATATGCACAATTACATTTTTCACACATGTAACTCAGACACACAGAGAAAGAGACATGACACATTTATTAAAACTTGAGTTTTACATTTGATTGATGCGCAACATTGATTGACAATTATCATCCAGTCGGTAAATATTTTTGTTTTAAGTATAAAACCATGTGAAACTACACTTTTCAATTCAAGTGTTACTGATTGCTATGTGAATCTGCACGGTGAAACAACTGTATTATAAAAGTCGCTCAGCTGAGAGACACTGGGAACAGGTGTGTCCTCTTTTCTATAGCAGTATGAATAATGCTTGCATGATAGGGTTTCAATGAAAGCTTATGGGGCTGTGAAAAGTCATTGAATGTGGCAGCGGTCAGCCCTGCTGTAAGTAGGAACCACAAAGTTTCCAATACAATTTCAGTGGTCCTCAACTGCAGGGTGGACCTCCCTGTGTGGGTGCAGCACCAGAGGAAGAACATGCACAATCAAGGGGTAAAAAGCTTGCCAGTATTACTGTGCTGACCTTCATATGACTGAAATTCAACTAGGATCTCTGTCCCTCTTTTTTTTTTAAGTTCCTTCCTCATCGATGTTAATGACTGATAGAAACCATGCACAAGCTCTTGCAAGGGAAAGGAGGTGGGGGTGGGGGGGTGGATAAATTGATTTTTAAGTTGAAGCATGCCACAGAATGTTTGTGAACCACTGTCCTATTAAAACATTACCTGTTAACTCAACGGTACCGGGATTAAATACACCACTTCCCTCTAGAAAGAAATACATGTTTTGCAATAATAAGTTTAACTTGTAACTATTTTTTTAACTGCAACTATTTACAATATAAAAGAATAGGTAGCTTAAATCATACACACTAGTAAAGTAGATACATTTGACTTCCCTAAAAGTTAATAAAACTACATAGAAATGCATACGGTACAAAATGCATCAAACATTTTAAGAGACTTGTCATAGTGATAATAAAGAAATAACACATTGGTTAAGGTGCATTCAGACTGCAAGATTTCAGCAGGAAAAAGCTCCGCTTCTCGGAGACCCCATCGTACGTGCCAACATTTACCTGGCATGACTCAACTAGACCTTCTTCTTTTGGAATCTCAAACATTTCTTTTTGCATGTTTTACCTCAAAATCTATTTGTCTGCTTTGGCATTTCTACAATTGCACCATCACATTGTCTCATGCTACACTTACATTGCTCATTTTGGGTTTTTTTTTTTAAGTTGTCAGATTTGTTTCTAAGGCTACTTTTGGTCACAAAACTGTCTCAACACCCAACTTGGGACTTCTCTAACGGTGCAGCGTAGGACCGTCATTCTAGAGCCAGAGGAACAACTAGCCTTTAACACTGGTCATGTTAATGAATGTGTGCGTCTTTGGGAAATATAGTTTGCTTTGGGGAGTATAGCTTGGCTTGGTTTAAAGGTACAAAATAGCTGTAGGATTATATATAATGTGAAGAGAGTAGCATCAGTCTTCTCAGATATTGCTCAGCAATAAAGAAATAATCCTGGTTTTCAAAATGTAAAAAACTACTCATTGTAAAAAGCTCTTTGAAAATGATCTGAATGCAAACGTTTTCTGTGACTCTTTCAGCCGTTTGTTCATTTGCTCTTAGTTGTTTCTTCCTGTCATCTCGCTGTGTGATTGTCAAAGAAGGACCCAAAGTCTTCAGTCTCATATGTGTACTGTGAAATAAAGCTGCTGCTTTTGTTGTAGCACCAGGCCAGTTTGGCATCCATGATTGAGTCCTTAAAGCCAGCAATACTTGGGCTCATAAGCATTTTGTTCCTCTTGGCACGTTTTACAGAGTTACTGAATGTCATATTTTGTCTCCAGTTCCTCAGCTGCTTTCCCCAGGTGCATATTTCTTAGTTTTTCTAATAATTCATTGAACAGTGGCCTGTGCAGCATTCCACCTCGTTCACCTCCACCTGAACGTAAGGCCCACACCCGCAGCATCTGGTAGTGAGCCTCCCGGCAGGATCGGTAATCCATCTCTGCTTGTTCAATCTCTGTATCAGTCACACCAAGACAACGCACGAGCTGCTTCACCTGCAGCACAGGTACCAGATCCAGGACAGCATAGATCAGCTCAGAGACTGTTGGGGGGAGAAATGAATAGGGGTATTGAGCAAAAGCGATACAACTGAGCACTTTTTGCTGAAGCTTGCACACTGGACCTCTGATGAGGAGCTATACACTCACGATTGATTTCCAGCGGGACACAGTCAGGCAGTTTGGACGTCTCCACTTGGGCCACAGAAGTCTGAGGAACCTCTGTCACAATGGTCTCCAAATGTTCCTCACTCTTCACCAAGACCTGCTATAAAACAAGAGCAGATCCTATTTATTGTCTGCATATTGTAGACCGAACTAAGAAAAGTAACGACAGGCAGTTAAATCAAGGTACCTGACAAGAGTCCTGGGAAGCATCAGATCGCTGGGAGGACCGTAGTAGCCTTTTTTTGGTTTGTCGTTTCGTGATCAAGTACGTCATTAAAACCACCAACACCATCAACACTAATATTCCAGCTCCAGCTCCAGCAATTATATTGACAGAAGAGTCCGGTTTATTGGGCGTATTTATTTTTGAAGGAGCTAGAAAGTTACAGAAAAAAATAGACCCATATTAAAACATAAGAAAAGAAAATGTACAGAAAATGTAAAGTTTTACTGGAGTTGAGAATTGAAAAAACATACATTATGTCTTAGTCAACAAAATTATTAATAATATTTTAATATGCTTAAGTACATCTATGATTATTCTATTTGCTCACGCTTTTGTGAGAAAGAGGGCCTGGTTGGTGCTCACCTATTGTGGGTTTTGAACACAAGTGGTTGCACTGAGGAGAGCAACTGTGGAGAAGAGAGAACACGTTTCATAACACGGACGAGGAAGTAGCATCTTAAAGAGGAAACGATTCACATGACGGCCAAGATGCCTTTTTTACATCATCATATGAATTCAAGCAATTTCATTTTCACACTTTCAGTACTGTTTCAAAGTTACCATTAAGCAACTAATTAGTGTTGAATTAACACTTATTCAGCTGTCACAATCACTACTAATTGCTACATTTATTTGTTAGAAAGAATGTAGCTCGGGATTGTTGAAAGTACAGGCAGTAAGTTCCCCTGGGCTCTCAGGTTTTTTCCCATGATAAATACCACTGTACTTATTCACATGCTAAATTATTAACTAACACAAAATGTGGGTTGACATGATTTTTACATTCATAATTCTATTTTTTTTTTTTAAGTATAAGACATCCACATAAGACATCTGTCTACATTGACTTGACTTGAGTGTTTCTAAGACTTATAAACATTTACTTCCTCCCTGAGTGGGACAGACAGACCGTGTGTTTAACAAATGAGAACTTGTTCAGTGACTGTTCACATCTCAGGTTTTCATGTGTCATAACTTCTCTGTTGCCAACAAATGGAAAGACTGAACACGCTGCGAAATGTGCTGAGAGTTTCAATTCTACAAACACACTTCCCCGTTAACATTTAAACAAACAATCCCAAACAGTGAAATAGGAACAATGCGCGCACACACAAAGCTCACATACAACAGTCGTATGCTCACCTCTCGCACAGTTTGCACTTGCCGTTGTCTTTGTAGTAATTGTCCTTACATCTGCACACAGTGTTATTATCTGGTGTACCTGTGAACAACAAGATTGTTTCTATTTAGACTCACATGAAGAAATGCATTATGGGCTATGACTGGATGGGTACTGGAATAAGTTAAGGCTTACATATCTGCATTTCCACTTCATCGGCTTTGCACGTTTTACATCTGCGACAATCAAAGGTTTCGCTGTCAATTCTAATCTTGTAATATCCATCTTTACATCGACACTTAGTGTTCTGGTTATTTAAACATGGCAATACCTGGATCATTAATCCTGCAGAAAGGAACGCACACACACAAACACACACAAAAGAAAATCGAGTAAGACAAACCTGAAGCTGAAGATATACTTCTAAATCTAACATGTTAGACTGAGTCAGGAAAGGATAAAGTTGCTCTACCTTTGCAGGTTCTGCAACTTAGGCAGTTGGGGGAGTAGTTCATAAATTCTAAGTACTGTCCTTCCGGACACTGTGTGCAGGTTGATCTCTCTTTGGGACCATGACATTTTTCTTGAAGCTTAAAACCTGAAAACAGGAAGATTACGCGTAAAAACAAAAAGTTAGCTTGATGATGTCTCAGATGATTTGCTTGTCACTGTGGATATATATGACATGCAGTGGCTCATACAGTACCTGGACTGCATTTGTTGCAACATATTCCATCTTCAGTGTGAAACTCGTCAGGTTTACAGTTCTTATTAACTTCCTGTGACTCTGGTAACGATGCCAAAGTGGTGATGAACATGCACTAAAACAAAGAATTTACAATGAATATCCAAAGAGAAGTCCCCAACAAGGGAATTTCTCATTTCTTCATGCAGTGACCTTTAAGGTGTTCTCACCGTCAGGCAAAGTAAGGTGCCAAAAGAGGCTTTTTTAGTCCTCTGTCCTCTGTGCCGAAGGGCCTCCATAATCAAAATGACCCAAAGTCCACTAATTTGAGGAAGTGTAGTTGCATAGCATAGCTGCTGCACTCCATCAGCCCCCAATCCTCGCACTGGCCCCTTGGCTGCTGTGTAGGATTGTGGTCTGTTCTCTGGTCAGCTGAATGGTAATTAACAAAAAGGATTTTAGGAATAGGCACAGTACAAAAATCATAAAGCAGGATTTTGGCAGAGAGCAGAATGCATTTTAAAGCTCTAATCGCGTCAGCCGCTACCACGTTTGCTTGTGCACATTAGAACTACTCATATGCTACAGTATTGTGTCATAACATTAAGACATACTGTGCTTTTATCAGGTGTTATGGATGCATAAATGCTAAAAATGTGCTATTTAATCCAGTTGGTAGGTGAATGCTAGGCAACAAAATAACATCATAACATCTGATGACAGATAAGAACCCCCCAGACTTGCCAAGTTTGGTTGCTCAACTCCTGATAACATAGAAGGAGTTTGCATAGAGATGTGGAGCATTATTAAAATGTATTTTTTACATTTAAATTACCAGAAGTGAAACAAAGTGAACCCCGGGTTCACATTGTGTCCATAGACTTGCATTGGACAGAAATTTTAAATAGATTAGATGAAATGATATGTGTGGTAGAGGCTGAATTATCAGAAGTGGTTTTCCCAGCATGGTGAGGAGATGAAACGAAACTGTCTGCAAGCCGCTGAACAGGTAATAATTTACCTCATTTATCTCACAAATGTAACGCCACATATTACGGATATGTAACGCGTGCGGGGGCTGAGGCTGCAAATGTTTTCGCCTGGATTTTTATTAAAGCTGACTATTAGCAGAGCGGTGCTTTATACAATCCTACACATAATACTGCACATTATGCATCTTGTCCCGTTAACAAGCCCTTAATTCAATGGATTGAAACACCTTAAAGAGAACGAGTTTGGGTGTGACTACTGTGAAGACAGTGTGATCCCTAAAGAAATAATTCACAGAGAGATTGATTTTGTGCTCAGTAAACGAAGGTCGCATATCTGCGCCACTTGTTTGGGCAGCTTCCCTCTTCGCTTCCCTGTCGCGGTCAAAGGCTGAGATTAGAGCAAATTTTGCCTTTTCGAGTGTTTTTAAGCGCACAAAAACTCGACGTGTCTTATTTTTTACGTATTTACAGATAACACTGACGTGTTTGGGAACTTAATCTGCACTTGTCATTTAACTTTTTTCTTGTCACTGGTTTCGATTTAACTACCCACCACACAAACGCCCACCACAGTCTGATATGAATCGCTCCTTCCCACAGACACACTGCTTAGATATTTAACCGTCACTTACCTGGACAACCACCGTCACTCCGAGGAATATTTCTTAACTTCAGCTCCTTGCGTGGAAATCGGCATTTACGTTACTGAAGTACACATATATATATTTTAGAGAAAGCAACGCGACAGAACTGCTGCTGCCCAGTCTCTGAAGAGGAGAGGCGGTCTCAAACGGGAAATGCTGTGACGCGCACGTTTCACAGGAATTAGTTTCACGGGCAAACTGGCAAAACTGCACCTGAGGTTCAAAAACACAACAAACCTGTAGGAAAGCCGTTAAACCAGCAGACGAGTCAACTTCAGTCCAATAAGGACAATAACAAGAATCATAAAACACTTGGGATGTGGAGCTATCTGTAAATAAAAGCACACTAGGCTACGATCATTTGCAGCTTTTTTAAAAAATGAATTGGAAATTTCTACATTAAAAAAAGATATTAAATTATACTTTAGACTATATATACACAGATATCTAAGGGAACAATCCACAACCTAAAACATAGAGTTAAACATCGATAGGCCAGTAGCTTGACCGGATAAAAAGAGTATATCGGTGAGAGGGTGATTTAGTCTTTCCCAAATACAGGGAGGGGTTCACCTCGGTGAAAAAGACTGCGTGGGCTAGTAGTTCATACTAGTATTGCATTGTAGGTTTTCATATTCAGAAAACCTCTGTGTACAAGGGGCAAGGACTGCAAGCCGCTGCACGTCCACGCACCAGTGTGAGTGCTTAAATCTGGCATCCACCCATCAGTCCTCCATCGTAGTGGCAGCAGACTAAGCAGGATATTCCAGACAGTCTTCTCTCCAGCAACGATTTCCACTTCGTCATTGGGGGGAGGGCATCGTATATAAATCAAAATATTGAACAACACCCCTTAATCTTTTAGGAAGGAAGGAATCACTGAAATTATCTATGAAGTCGAGACCAAGTGAAGTTACAGAGTGCTGAGCCACATTGTGCAGAAAAGTCGCCAACGCTCCGCTGACTCAATAACTGCACAGTTAATGGCGTGGCCAAACTGCTGTAATGATAACGTGTAGGTGGCTCAGTATTTATGTACGTCTCAAACGGGTTCTGGGTCTTTCTGTGCGTCTGCTCACAGCTGGGCAAGCCCGTAAACCTCCCAAAGGACGGACCAAGATAAAAAACATAACCAAACAAGATCCAGAAGCGTTTTGGGGCCTGAGCTCACGTTAGATGAGGCTAAGTGGACAGCTGTGATCTAATGAATGAAAAGGTAAAAGATTGCCTCCCAGGGGCTAAAGAGGAATTTAAAAGCCAGCACAGTGATGAAAAGGAGGGGACATTACTACATATCATGTATGTAGCTTTCACATTTGTGTCACAAGTACCATCATTGCAGGCAGGTGCTGCCATCTGCTATGGATGCTTAACTGACCTCTCTGCAGGTCATGTTGTTTACATTATTAAGGTGTGCCAGCTGCTTTTTGTAAACGGGGTTGCTTATTAACTACTCTTTAATTAAAGACAACGTTGAAACGTTAAAAAACGTTCTGAGGGACCCCTAAGCAGTTGTGGACCTTTTTATAGTTTGTGTTTGTGTTCACTGTTATTTTTTTCCATGTGTGTATGTATAGGGAGGTGTGTGTGTGTGTAGTTGTGGCTGTAGCCAGGAGGCCGGGCTTCAGGCACCGTCCGGCCTGAAGATTGCTGGCCACGCCCGAGGAGGATGCCACACACCGTCAGCGGATCAGCATCGGCGGAGGGAGCTACTTAAAGGTGTGGTGAAGCCTCCACCGACGCGGGATGATTCTGTCACGGTTTGCCATGGCAAGCCGTGGGGATGTGGAGGAAAATAGGACCCAAAACGCAGGACTCTTCACTGCAAACGGTGCGTTTATTTACAGTGCGATAAATGATAATACATCCCCGTGCTCTCCCTTCACTCCCGTGTTGTGTCTTCTTCCCAGCTTCTGTCAGGGACCTGGGTCTGGGCACGTCTTCCACTTTCTTTCCACACTTGCAGTCTATGACATTCGTCTTGCTCTCTTCTGCTTGAATGTGCCAAAGATCTGAAAATGTCCTATAAAGGGATGCCCCTTTAATACCTTTGTATAAATTTACTCCTAAACGAATCACCAAATGAGTGGACGCTGAGTGGTTAAGCCATTACTTTGAAATCATTAGTTATTCTGGAAAGGACCTGATAAAAACGTCTTTGCATACTGTGAAATTGACTACAGAGATTAAGTATAGGCTGTAAGGCAAGTATCACTTAACTATATTTATAGGCACCATAATTTTTAAAAGAGCATCCTGTAGTAGACCAGTCCTTCATTAAGGAGGCCAGCAGAGCGTTACCTCACGCGACTTTGCTATTACAGTATACTAAAGAGCTCATTCAGCAGAGCAAGACAAGTGCTTCCTCAGAAAAACCACATCCTTCCTTTATAGTTAGCAACAAAAAAGCATCTTCATCTCTTCACTCTTCCTCCTCCCTCTCACCCAGTCTTCCTCTGTGTCACACATAAAGTGTCACTTACACTAACCCGTTTGGCATACATAGGTCTTTGCAGAAATGCACATGCAAATAGACTGTTGATTCCCCCACACAGTCTTTTAGTCCAGCTGTGAGGACTGACTGGCCCATCTCTGACTCAGCATGCAGATTTTGTCAACTAAAAAGTGGCGTTGTTTATCTGTTTACTTCATAACAAAAGAGTCAACATGTTCCTGGCAAAAGAACTTTTGAAGTTCTGTTCAGAGTATCAACTCTTACGGTCAAGCATCAATACTGATACTGAAACCTCAAGATAAGCATGACCAGTTTTGCTGTAACCAGTTCATGATCAGCCATGGTCTTGTTGCACAGTCATCTCTCATCCAGTCATCTCTGTATTCTGTTTGAGTGTTGCTACTCAGCTATAGTCACACTTGTCACTTGAGGCTGCCCCTATTTCCTTAAACCTATTCCCCGTTTCACTGTTGAAAGGAGGTCACGTGTTGTGGCTTGGTTTCTGTGAAAACTGAGGTCAAGTATAGTAATTATTGCTGGCTGGCAGCTATCGACACACTAATGGCATTTTGTCGGTTTTTGCTGATTAATGTTCTCACACCTACGCTACCAGTTACACCAATAATAAAGCAATTAACTAGAAACATATCATTCTTATCATTTACAGCACGATTTTACCCCCGTCTGGAAAATATACCTTTTGTTTTAATTCAGAAAAAATACACTCAACCTTCAGATAACAAACTGAAGTGTGCATGAAACTAACAAAAGACAGTCTAAGACTTCATACAAGGATAACAATGAAGTCTACACCATGAACAAATGAGCTGGTGGATCCAGATGAATGTCTGGATCCGGATCGTTTTTTTAATATTGTGATTATATTGAGAGTCTATCTTAAACATGATGCCTCACTTTTTTTTTTGTTATCCCACTTCAGAAGTGTGTGTGAAGCTGTGATGTGAAATGCCCAATTTTGTCCTATATCAAAATGTCAGCCTTTAAAAAAAAACTCAGCTAGTTTGCCCAGTGTGTAAGTTTTTTGGACTTTCTATTATAGGTTTGTTTAATGTTTTATATCATTTCTTGTTTTTTTTACTCTTAGTAAATTTAGCCCCATTCTTGGTTCCTAGTTGCCTTCCTGTGTTCCCTTTCTGCTATGTCAAGTCTTGTGCATTAAATTCATTCACGTGTATGTCTTCCCTATTTAATTATCACATTTCCCGTTTTACTTTGAGAGTTAGAATTCCTTGTGCGTTGCCTTTATTTTTGCTTCTTGTACCTTGTTTTCTGTCTGATTTAGTTCACCTGTGTCTTATCTCCACTTTCCCTAATTACCCTTCTGTGTATATTGTCTGTGTATGTTTCTGTTCTCCTTCCCAGTGGTCCCGACCTCTCGTGTTTGAAGGCCTTAGTGTGCTTTCAAGTCTTAAGTTTCAGTAGTTATAGTTTTCAGTTTCCTTTGTCCCTCATGATTCACATTTGTACAACCTTGACATCAGTCTGCAGTAAAAAGCTCGCTTTTTGTCCGCCTCAGTCTGCCTGTCATTTGGGTCCTCACACCCAAGCCCCCGTGACAGTCCTGGCTCTAAATCTGACTCCAAAACTTAAAATTGTAAGTTCACCCATGCTCCGCTTTTGGTAACATTTTTATATTAATCAGTCCTTACCTTACACACACACACACACACACACACACACACACAGAGCCAATTCATGCCTTAGCATGTTACACGTCACACCATTTAAAGAAACACGCATATTATCCTTTAATTGCTCCAATGTGTAGTATGAGTTGATAAAGAATAACATAACTGTTTCTTAACTTCCACGTTATTCTACAGAAACATTTTGGGGGGTTTTGTCAGCCAAATGTTTATATTTGATATGATAAAATATTTTTTAATGAGCACTTTGGGACCTATGCATGCAATTGCAAATGTTTTCGATCCTCATAACATTACACGCCTTCTCATTATCATAAAGTAATTTCTTGGAATGACATTTCTCTCATTAACACCTTTCTATAAGAGTAAAAAGATACCTATGAGGTAAACGATGCCTTACATTAAACGACTTCATCATCCTGTGCTAAGAAGAGGCGAGAGAGAGCGAGAGTGGCAGAGGTGAAAGAGAAAACGAGAGAATAAAAAGCATCAGAGTGCTCGCAGCAAAGGCAGATTTTGGAGGAAACGAGAGAGATAGGATGATGGAAAAATGTGGAGGCTGACGGGGGGTATGTTGCTGTGCACAGCCAAGGTGGTCTCCAAAAAGACAGGAGAGAGAGAGAGTGGGACAAGGATGTTGACTGTTAATATGTAAGGTTTTCAGGATGAGTCATCTCTGACATTTTATGAATAGTCCCTTGACACACTTCTCGTCCCCTGCTCAGTCTCAGGCTCAGAGGGTCCCAAGTGACATCTTGCTAAAACTTCTCCTCCAGAGTAAGTAAAGATTTTCACAGCATGTATTTTCAGCTATAACTTTATCATTTTGAATCTTTTAGTAGAGCCTTGTAACCTGTTTGCATTAGGATGTAAAGCTGGTCTCTCTTAGTGTTGTATTTTGTATGTGTTTTATCATCAGTGTGTTACATGCTTTTTTAGAGTTTAAAATGTGTGTCCTAACATATTTAGGCAGCATGACTACCGAATTCTTTTTCTCAGAATGGAAGATGTTATCATATTTATCATCTTTAATCTTTAGCGTGTTTCACTGATCGTCTGCTGGGATTGTTATTTGAATACATGTGACAGAATCATGATAGTAATACTTTTCCTCCTGTCTCTGCTTACTCCCCTCCTTTTCCTCCTCCTCCTCCTCCTCCTCTTCTTTTCTTGTGTGTTTCTTCCCAGATGCGGCCACTCTGTTTTATTTTACCATTACTGTGCTTCCTACCTTTGCTGTCTTCTAACCCTATAAAGCCCATTTGCAGTCCAACACAGTACAACTGGCCACATATATCACCTACGTTTTGTTGTGACAAGTGCCCTGCAGGTACAGTAACTTCCTCACATCCCATTAGAGCTCATGGCTGTGATGACAACAGTAGTGCTTTAACTGCAAACTGATGTTTCATATATTCCAGGTGAGTTTATGGCCAGACGGTCACAGATAAACTGTGACCATAAATGTCAACCCTGTGAACGTGGGAAATACACAGC
Organism: Neolamprologus brichardi; assembly: GCF_056152115.1. Lineage (NCBI taxonomy): Eukaryota > Metazoa > Chordata > Actinopteri > Cichliformes > Cichlidae > Neolamprologus > Neolamprologus brichardi. The sequence continues at coordinate 18,078,642 of NC_142114.1, read as the reverse complement.
CGGCTACAACACGGCGATGAACTGTGAATTTTGTGACAGCTGCAGCAAACGTGAGTAACTTCACATCTTTAGCTCTGGGCGTGGAGGCGCTACAGTACATGTGAGGATTTGAAATGTGTGAAAACTTTAAGGCAATTTTTAGACTGACAGCACAAAGAGCTTTAGTGGCAGGAATGATGACGTAGTGGGTTTTACGACTTACACGTTTTTCTACAGACACATTGATTCGAGCTCTTGTACACAGATATTCCCGCTAGAGCGTACCTGTTATCCTTTAAGCAGATAGAAGAATGACAAAGCATTACAGTAAAAATACTACTCAGGACCCCCCCTCCCCTTGTTATAGTGAAACATGTGGTTGCTTATACATTTTGTGTTAGTGTGTGAGCTCTATCATGCTCTCTCTTGATGTGAGATGTGTGAGTGAGTCATTAACTCTCTGTCGACCTGACCACTGTATTTGACCAATGACTCCACAGAATCTTGACAAAGTCAGACTGCTAGCTGTTTCTCAACTCATGATTTCAGAGAAGTTTGCATATACAAAACTTACACAAGGGGATTTCCCATTTCATGTATCAATGGGGGGGATACAGTCAGAAGGAGATGAAAGACAGGAGGGGAAGAGAAGGGGGTCTGTGAAACCAACTGTGAGCCAGCACTGGGGTTTAATATGATGAGATTCTGCAGCAGAAGTTTGTGTTTACACAGTAATCTCGACATGGTCTGCGGCACAGCCCACCGAGACAGGAGGAGGCTGAAAAAGCAGACCATCTTCATGTCAGTGGAAAAAAGAGCAAAATACCAAAAAAGCAGCAAACAGCGGAAAGAGCAGAAATGTCATGTCCTATGTTATTATTACTCAGGGCTTTGTGCTGGTACAGGTGAACAAAACAGCATGTCGTGCCTTTTTTAAATGTCACTGTGGAAAACAGACAAGAGAAAACACAGAACTGAGACAAATTTGAGTTTCTCGGTCTCAATTTTGGCTACATGTGCATTTTAGCTGAATTTGACTTTTTTGTGTGTCAACCAAGAAGCCTTTTTTACACATATCATAACCAAAGGGCTCACATACCTTTTTCCAAATTACAAACCAGATACATATAGACATTTAACATCGACCAAACATCTACTTATTGTTTATACACCTGCACATTAGAAAAACTGTTTACATTTCTTCAGCAGAGGAAGGTGGGCGTTCAAAGCACAAGAAGGGGCTTTATACCAATTAACGGCTATGGAAATAATTCAGCCCACTCAAAAACTTTGCATAGCAGAGCAGTGATATAAAAAATGCTTCTGTGTTGTTGGTGCCAATGATCTGTTCGGTGATGATGATAAGAGTTTGGATGTGTGGACCTCTGAGGGCTTCATGGAACAAAATGCTTGGTTACCTGTTCTCTTCTGTTTACTACTCTGTATGTTTATGCTGCTTACTGCTCTCACTGCATTTTAATTCATTATTATAAGACAGCAGAGTAAAACAGTGCTGAGCACACATGTAAGAGTCGCTGCCAGCTTTAAAGTGTCCACATTCCTCGTGTTGTGACCTCAGCTGCTCATTTTATAGTAATCTGTCTGGAAAAAGTGAAAATATTTTTATTCTGCTTGTGGACCGCTGTTGATTGGTGAGCTTTTACGACTCTGCATGTTGTGCTACGTCCCTCTGTGACCCTAAATGCCACAAAATGATCTCTGTTTACGATTTTCACTTTGTGTGTTTGGTTTTGGGATGACTGTGACTCTTTGGAAGTCATATAAGTAGTTCGCTGATTGCTAATATGTGACATCAGATTGAGGTGTGCACACTAAAGCATCATTTAAGAAAGACCTTGTTTCATCAAACTGAAATTCTCTAAAGAAGAAGCACCAGACGTGATAATATAACCGTCTTATGACTTAAAACCAGAATCTTTACCTGTCGTGCCCAGTTTTGTGAGTCATTTCACATTTTCAGTTTTATCACAAAGACATCCTTTGCATACACTTTCAACTTTATCCGTCTTCAAATCACTTTTGACAATGACCGTGTTTTTCCACAGCAAACATGGAGGTCAAGACAGAATGCAGCAAGACTCATAACACTGTGTGCACATGTAAGGCTGGCTACAAGTGCAAAGACCAAGACTGTAAAGAGTGTGTATCCACAATCAAACCCACTGTCCCTCCATCTACTACTGGTAAGTGAGCCCTTCTCAGCACAGTCAACTAAATGTGAAACAATTGTTGACACAGTGGTTATCATTTATTCATTGCAGTGTTTTGTTTTGAATAGTTTCAACCATAACACACTTAAGGGCCACGTGCAGCATCACATTTTCATTAAGGAGCTAAAACGTATAATGTTCAACTTAATGGAATCTGGCCAAATGAAACTTACATTGAGCTCCCTAAAAAAATCACGATTAATGAATTAAATGAATAAACCTTTGATTTGATATACTTCAGTTTCATTTTGTGTTTATGAGGGCAAAGACTAATTTTTTGAGCGCATATTTTAACCCAAAGAAAAGAAGATATCAACACAAAAGTACCATCAGGATATTGTAAAGCAGCACTAACGTCAAGACTTGCTTAGAGAAACCCAATCATAGATAGTCATCACCCACAACCCTACAGAGGTCAGTCAGCTCTATGTGGCCTTTTAGCATCTTTCAGTCTGCCAGTAATGAGTTTAGATGCCTTTAACGCTGATGTCATCCACCTTAAACCCACTGTGTCTGCGAGGGACAAGTATGCACTCTGAGGTAACATCAGTGTTTAAAAAGTGTTTAAAATTCTCTAAAGAAGAAGCACCAGACATGATAATATAACCGTCTTATGACTTCAAACCAGAATCTTTACCTGTCGTGCCTAACTTTGTGAGTCATTTCGCATTTTCAGTTTTATCACAAAGACATCCTTTGCACACACTTTCAACTTTATCCGTCTTTAAATCACTTTTAAAAATGACCGTGTTTTTCCACAGCAAAAGTGGAGGTCAAGGCAGACTGCAACCCGACTCATAACACCATGTGCACATGTAAGGCTGGCTACAAGTGCAAAGACCAAGACTGTAAAGAGTGTGTAGTGATACCAGCCACAGTCAAACCCACCATCCCTCCATCTACTACTGGTAAGTGAGCCCTTCTCGGCACAATCAACTAAATGTGAAACAATTGTTGACACAGTGGTTATCATTTATTCATTGCAGTGTTTTGTTTTGAATAGTTTCAACCATAACACACTTGAGGGCCACGTGCAGCATCACATTCTCATTAAGGAGCTTTGTCGTTTTGCATTCTTTAATTAACAATTTGCTACAGGTTATCAGTGTAAAAGCACAAAAAATAACATTGTAGATGCGTTGCCCAAAGACATAAGATCGCAGACTAATTTAACACTACCATGAAAAGCAATAACATAACAGATATACTCATCTTTTACACTAAAATGATTTTGGCGTCGAACTTGTCTGAGTGTACAGGCTGAACCACAAAAGGTCAGCAAATGCTCATTTTTCATGAGAAGTTACTCATTTAACTACATCTGGAAATATAACTTTTTTTTATTTAAAAATACTCCTGAGAACCCATGAGTTCAAATGCCTTATTTTATGAAAACAAGACTGAAAGTAGCTCAGTGTAATAAGTTTGTTAAAAGAAACTGTTTATTTACATGTATGCACAATAGCATTTACTAGCGTGTTTGTCTGGATCCAGTGGGGTACCTACAAACAAGGAAACATTCACACTCAAAAAATATTCATGCCCAAAGTGTTGATGTTAAGTAATCTGATTACATGAAAACATTCAGTTACGTAAGTACGACGTAAAATGTTCAACTTAATGAAATCTGGCCAAATGAAACTTACATTGAGCTCCCTAAAAAAAAAAAAAAAAAAATCACGATTAATGAATTAAATGAATAAACCTTTGATTTGATATACTTCAGTTTCATTTTGTGTTTATGAGGGCAAAGACTAATTTTTTGAGTGCATATTTTAACCCAAAGAAAAGAAGATATCAACACAAAAGTACCACCAGGATATTGTAAAGCAGCACTAATCAGCGCTAACGTCAAGACTTGCTTAGAGAAACCCAATCATAGATAGTCATCACCCACAACCCTACAGAGGTCAGTCAGCTCTATGTGGCCTTTTAGCATCTTTCAGTCTGCCAGTAATGAGTTTAGATGCCTTTAACGCTGATGTCATCCACCTTAAACCCACTGTGTCTGCGAGGGACAAGTATGCACTCTGAGGCGATAACATCAGTGTTTAAAAAGCGTTTAAAACAACAACAAATTAAAAAATAAAATATTTGTTATCGGATCGCATTTTTCATGAAACACAATGAAGAAATATTGTTTACAACTTACAGCTTAAACAGTTTTTTTAATTATGGTTACATTTTGGCACCATCAGCACTTCACAAAGGTTAGGGAATTTACTAACTTCATGTGAAGTGCTTGAGTTGCCTAAACCTAACCACAGAGGAGAGCACAGACACAGGTGAGAATGTGAGAATTGTGCACTTCTCTTGTCTACCTCAACAGCCTCCTGGCAAAGCTCTGCACAGTGCTTAAAAAAAAAATTCCTTTCATGCCTCCATCCCCCCTACAACATAACTCAGTAACAGTGTAGCAATCCATGATAACAAGTTCTAGAAGACAGGCAGATTTAAGGGTGTAGTACATGAATCTGTTAACTGATTCAAAGTCTTAATGTCGTGTCCTGTGTTATTATCACTCGGGGCTCTGTACGAGGGCAGGTGAGCAAAACAGTCTGTTGTGTCTCTTTTTTTAAATGTCACTGTGGAGGCCCTAGTTGTAGCATGTGTTTTCCTGTACTGTAATCCTGCCTACATACAGTAATGTGGACAGGTCATAGTCAGAATCCCTAAAATGTTTCTGATTCAGCTGAAACCGTTACATGACTAAAAAGAATCCAAACAAATGAGCTGGTAATAATGCTTGGAAGCTATTTGCATGTTCTCGTATCAACCTCTTCTGTAGTAACCGTGGAGAAAGGACACACACATTCAAACACACACACACAAACACATGATGAAATAAGTTAAACATTAGGGACAAAAGAGTGAGCTCACTGACAAATCCAAACCACAATAGTGTCATCTTGTCATCGAACTAATAATGCCTGCAGTGAGCTTATAAGGTTCTCTTTTTTTATGTTTCCCTCTAGTGGCGACACCTGACGTTACCACCACCAGGCTCGCCCCTAAACCAATTGCAGGTAAAGTAGCCAAATTGTGTTGCCTGTGAAATTATTGAACTGATGTAAATTATGGAAACTAACTCTCTCATGTGTTATTATAGATACGGTGTGGTTTCTGGTGATAATTGCCCTCCTGTGTACAGGAATTGCACTGGTTGTTGTGACAAAAATCAAGCCATTTTTAGTCTGGATTAGGTTCACTCACGGTTAGTAGATTTCTTTTAAATCACTTAATATTTTTCTTAGAACTTTTGTGTTATAAATACCCCCAAATGATTGAATTCTTATTAAAAACATCCCGTCATTTCTTGTTGCTCAGGGTACTTCTTGGCTGAAAAACCTGCCACACAACCTGCATGTGATGAAGAAGTGTCCAAGCCCATCCAGGAAGTGTGCGGGAAATGTGACCAACCTATGTGTTAAAAACCAGATCTGGAATTTGGAGGAGCGAGAACCTGACAAGACACTCAGTGGCACATCCCAGATGGAAAACATTTGTCACTGCTTTTGGACATTTAAATGGAGCTAAAAGGCACTCCGCGCCGTGCTGATCAGTGAAATGCCAGAAGGTGGAAAGTTTGAGACTGTTGCTGTTTCCTGAGAGGACAGATGATCATTTTGGCATCTGTGACTTTGAAGTGTATAAAATTGTGGTTGGTAAAAATCTTGGAACTGATAAGACAGAGGGGACATTGTGGCAGTGAAAGGAAAGTATGTACTATAGTACATAAAGTTAAACATATTTTATGTATATCTACATATATGTGCAGACATAATTAGCTGCTTTTGTAGCCAGCTTTTCAATATCATATGTGGATGTTCTGTGTACATTTTTTCTTCTATTTCTTTTTCATTTAAAATAAACTTAATAAATTTGACTAAAACTACCTAATAACTACCTAACAAAGCTTTCTACACCTTGGATGGCATTCTTTGCACTGAGCTAAAGAAGCTTATTAAAAGTATATACAAGAGTTCGTAAATCATAACTTACAAAGAAGACCACTTTGCAGCTGTTCTTCCGAGATTTAATACATTTCTGAGGTGAGTGTTTTCCAGAAGCTGCAGAAACAAAGTCAGTGCATCCGCAGCTTGCTGAGGAAAGACGAATATGATCCATACTCATCTGTGGTTTCAAAGTTTGTTGTATCCAAGTCTTCTGAATTTTTTGAGATGCATCATAGGATCTCCTCTTTCGACATGTGGGAGTCTTTCCCCTGCTCCTGGGAAGGGAAGAAAATGGTGTCATTCTCTCCGCTCCTCTCCTCCTCAGAGAGATGAATGCTGGGAGAAGATGCAGGATGAAACACTGGACAGTTTCTCTCATCCTCTTCCTCTCTCCTCGCTCTCTCAGCTGTCTTCCCGCATTCGGTCGTCGGCCCGACTTGACCCGTAAATTGACTGAGCAAGCTAAAGATGACTGTGCCTGGATTGTGCACATGGACCGGACCTACAGGGAGAAAACAAGAGCAGAGAATGCATCAAAGGATGTTTTTAGCAACCTACAGAGATACATTAACCTACGATCTACAGAACAGGACAGCTAAGTGCAACTCGGACTCATAACGGTATCACAGCTGCATCTTTTTGTTTCTAGCATATTTTTTCTCGAGTGAGTCAAGCATTTCACATAAGAAGTCTTCATTTTACTCAGCTGTACCAAGATTGGCTGCTGAAGGTGTTGAGGGCTGCTGCTTTGTACTGAATGAGTCTCTGGGGAACTGATGAGTTGGCTCCCTTGACTTGTGAGAAGCACCTCGCCCTTCCTACAGGAGAACACAACCATGAATTTGGCGCAAACAAAGGAAAAAGGATGTAATCTATGTAAACACATGAGAGTTCATTAGACTTGTACCTCATTCCAGAGCTTTGCAATAGCTGAAAAAACAGTAGATTGAATAATGAGTAATAGGAAACTGGTGTGTTTTCACATTTCATGAGTGGTGACTCAACATGACTTAGCAAGGGCAGTGAAGAACATATCAGCAAAGGGCATGATAACCCTAAATTCACAGTAATTTCCACACTGATCTTGTTAAACATTTATTGTTTCTCAGAAGTGAATTAATCACAGAGTTTGACAGAGGCGACAGAAAATGAGCACTTCCTGGACGTAAACATCTTACTTTGCCTTATATATGTCTCATCTCTTGGACGACAGACACAGAACAAGGCAAGGGCCAAAGCTGCAAGGACACCCACTGGAATGAAAATAGCTGCCAGGTAACGGTTGGCATGACCTATAGGAGAAATAAAAGGATGATTAGTGCTGTGCCTGAAATCTCTCTTTTGCAGTGTAACACATAAAAGCGTTAGCAGCTTTGTACATAAAAATCCAGAGAGAGTTTTTCACTCTATATTTAACAGAAGCAAAATGTTGCTTTTGATTCCTTATCTTTCTCCCAGCTGAGAGTTCAGTCCAGTTCTTTCCATAGATGATTAATTAGATTAACACTGTTGGCTGCATGAACATGACACTTATGTGCAGTGTCAAAAAGCTGTATTTAATTTCCTAAAACATACTCTTTCATTATTTAAAACTCATTTTATAAAATCCAGCCAGGATTATCAGGATTTTCCCTGTTTTCTTTTTGAAACCTGGGCTCCTCGACCGTGGACTTCAGGATCAAAGTGCTTTGTCTGTACCCATAAGTAGATTCAGTGTACAGCAGGGAAGTCATCCATCCTCACATGCACATTTTCAAAATGGACGATAGATAAGAAAAATAATAATAAATTCCCTATTAGCACTTTTGCCTCACGACAAAAGGTTCTGGGTTTGAATCCACCGTCTGGCCTTTCTGTGTAGAGTTTGCTCAGTGTCTGTGTGGGTTGACTCCGGCTTCCTCCCACAGTCCAAAAAACATGCACACACTGAGGGTGGAGGTGTTTCTAAATTGGCTATAGGTGTGAATCTGAGTGTGAATGCTTTTTTGTCTCTCTCTGCATTAGCCTTGCAACAAATTGGCAACCTGTGCTTGGTGTACACCGTCTCACATGCTACGGTAGTTGGCATGGTCTACAGCGATTGCTGGATGGATAAATGTAGAATAACAAAGCTGCTTGTTCATCTGAGTGATGGCTGCTGGAACAAAGCTGCTTTTAAGCACTGTTGTTCTGTACTTTGGGACCAGAGGCCTTTATCTACATGGAAACTGAAAGTCAAAATACATGTCGTCAAAACAAAAAATAAAACCTGTCAATTGCTATACAGTAACTGTCTTGTAGCCAACAGGGATCCTGGGTTTATTTGTGGCTAACGAATCAGAGTGAGTTTTTGTTCTTCACAGATAAACATCCAAACCATGACAGTAACCAAGAGGACAAAACAGACTCAGTAAATCCCATCCATCCATTTATTTCTGGTTATCTGATTCAGGGTGGGGGTGAACCCAGCTGTCACAGGGTAAGAGACCACGTACACCCTGGACAGGTTGACAGTGTCTTGCAAGACTAACACAGAGAGAGGACAACCACTCACACTCACATTCACACCTACAATGAATTTAGAAAAGACATTAACCTGAGCTGATGCATCTCTTTGCAATGTGGGTGGAGGCCAGAATAGCTGGAGAGAACCCACACAGGCAGGGGGTGGACATGCAAACTCCACACACAAAGTTCAGTTTGGGTTCAACAGATGTCCCAAGATATTTATAAAACTGAACGCATTCAATATGACCGCTTGTGCATTAGAGCATTTTATAAAATTAGTGATCATCTTTTGTCTTAACCCTTTAGCGTTCTGCTCAACCAATTGGTACAGCACATTTTCGGGCCCTATATCTAACTTGCACTGAAATTGACCTACCTTGTTGAGTCTTTTCTACCAATTGGTTTACATCTGTAATGCCAAAAAAATCCACCAGAAGGCACTGTGAATGGAAACTGTTGGCTCTTCTTATACCTCTCCCAACCAGGAAGTCAGAAACAAAAAACCATCCAACATATTTTGAGTGTTTTTGATTAAACTAAGATATAATTTTTTGATATATGATAGTGTTAGAGGACTTACTAAACAGATGTAGGTCACTTGACAGCATTAAAAAAGTGAAATTAAATTTTCTTTTTTTTTTTTTAAAGTGGTCAACCAAACGGTTGATTTGGCCCTTTATGGTGCAAATGCTAACATAACCTAAATGTTATTAAAATTTATTATTTGCCATTAAATCAGACCACTAGACCCATTTTGTTTATCCATTGCTATTGATAAATCACAGTAAGTGTTAGTACAGCAAGAATATGGTGAAATAAATTCCTCAATAAATCATTTTTGTAACTTTCCGAGTTAATATTAGTAAATATTGTATAAATCAAGAATAACACTTGGAAATCACACATATCACAACTGATTACCTTTTAACCAAATTAGAGTAGCTGGTAAATTAATATTACTAAGTTGTCAAAATTATAATTTCATGTTGAACAAGTAGCCTACTGTATGGACGCTAAACAATTATATGGCTAAAAATCACATGGTCCTGTGGCATGATCCTCGTGATACCATTTTTATGATAATAATAATAATGATAATAATAATAATAATAATAATAATAATAATGATAATAATAATAATAATAATAATAATAATAATAATAATAATAATAATAATAATAATAATAATAATAATAATAATAATAATAATGCATTGCATTTATATAGCGCTTTTTGAGACCATCTAAGCACTTTACAATTTCACTATTCATTCACTCTCACATTCACACACTGGTGGAGGCGAGCTACAGTTGTAGCCACAGCTGCCCTGGGGCAGACTGACAGAAGCGAGGCTGCCATATCGCACCATCAACCCCTCTGGCCAACACCAGCAGGCGGTAGGTGTCTTGCCCAAGGACACAACGACCGAGACTGTCCAAGCTGGTGCTCGAACCGGCAACCTTCCGATTACAAGACAAACTGCCAACTCTTGAGCCACGATCGCCCTGATATGCTATTACACCTGTATAAGACAAGTTATAAGTTACAAGTTAAGGAGATGGCATATTCCACCGTTCGGATACATCCTTGACTTGGATACCAGGTCTACAAGAGGGACTGTGCCCTACTGGACCAGAAACCGATGGCTCTCAAAAGGTTTCCACCTGGCTGTGTCTGAACCAAGTTAACAAGCCAGCATCTAGAGTTGGACAACCATGATTCAGCTCTCCCAGACCACAGAATCAATGCTAAGACCCCAACGACCAAAACCACAAGCAGATGTGCTTGATTTGCACTGTTTTTATTTTTTAAAAACAAAAATGATTTTGCACACTAGTATTCAATCAGAAGTGGCCTGAATGTGAGTATTTTGTGCTGTAGTACATTACTCCCATTTGCAGATTAAAAAAACTATGTATTTTGTTGTTTGATATAATACTTTCCTTTGATGGAATGAAAACAGCAATGTTCACTGGCATGCTACTAGAAATAAACTGTATCCAATGCCCTGGATAGTTTTTGTTAATTTAATCAGAATTTGGCCCTTTATTTGATTTTTTCAACTGTATTATCTAATGTACTTGTATTTGCATGACATTTCATACTTTTACCATTAAGTGACATCTCAACCGTTTGGTAGAGATCAATATTTTAAAAACTACATGGTCTATTGAAAAAAAAATTGATTGTGGTTATTACTCACCCAAATCAATAAGAAATGCAAACAAAAACATTTCCATTGCTTTTTTCTTGGTGTGGACCTCAAAGGGTTAATTCAGTGGAGGACTGGGTAGTCCCGTTATCCTGTAGCTTACTCACAAATTTTAATTTGAGATGGTCCTGTATTCTCACCCACTCTGACACATTTGTGTATGATATAACAATAATATTGAAGAGAGCGCGAATCCCCGTAGGGTGGCAGTCAAGGAGCAGATCTACCTACAATATATTTTTTAATCAAATTGTTCTAAACGCCTCCTGATTAAAATATGAAACTGACTTATGTTGAAGAGTAAAGAAAAACTAGCACACTTTAATAGAGCATGAGACACTTTTTGAGTTGTTGAGAATTAGGTTCAGCAAGTTTACTCTGGCATTTCCAGGCCCTATCTGTGGGCCTCGAGATTAACCCAACTTAAAGTGCCAAAAACTGCAGTTCGAATTGTTCATAACTGGCAATAAGACAACTGCCCCCACCCTCGTCTGGACCACTTCCCATTTTAAAACAGCCCATTGTTTTGTTTTCAGAGCTGATTTCCGGAGCTCTCTCCAGCAAGTGAATGTTGTTCGCTCCTGTGTTTCCGTCTAACCTTCACTTTCTATCAGTCTCCCTCAGACCTTTTGCCTTTTATCAGACAATAGGACACAGTTATCTCTTCCCTGTTAGAGTTTCAACATTACCACCTATTGTTTCAAAGATATGCTGCTAGTAGCTACCAGAGAAAACAAGAGCGCTATCATCCTTCTGTTTGGTTGTACGAGTAAGCTTTCCCAGGAGAGTTTGTATCCAGTGATGCACAGAAGTGCATAAAAAAGCCTTATAGACAACTGACAGTACACCAGTAGTGTTATTATTCTATTGCTGCCACATTCTGCAATAAAAAAATTATTTTCTAAATGTACAACTAATGAAACAGACTTGTCTGTTGCCTCTTTGTTTCAGACCCTGTGTTGGTAATGTGCTGAGTTTCTCCAAAGGGTCCTTGGACTTGGGGAAAGTTCCTGCAGTGCAAATGTGGCTTTTACAGTTTCAGTCACTAGCGGTTTGGTGAGGCTGCACTTTGGTAGAGTCAGGCTTTAGCTAAATGCTAAAATACTCATGACACTGCAGCTCTTATTATGGTATCGGTTCAGTAGATATTTGATGATAAAGGTATTTTGACTAAGTAGAAGTTTCACCTGATGATCACGCTAGAGCGGTGGTTCTCAAACTGTGGGGTAGTCCCTGCTGACAAGCCACAGTGACTCTGCAGCTGGAACATGGACAACCAGGTGAAAATATTTTTAAATAAACGTCAATGTGGGGGTTTGAGTCATCCATGTTTTAAGCACTCGAGTTGAAGGAAACTGGGCTTGTTTTTAGGTTTATGAAGGACTTTGATCTCTATACGTCTGAATAAACCTCTCAGATGAGAGCTGAAACATCTACAAGAACCTTAAAAGAAGTTTAGCTGCCTTCAGCTCAACAATCAAAGACCATAAAACAAGTTTATTTACTACACATTTTACTAAACTTCACCTTTTTATTCTTAACGCTTAATTACGGTTCACTCTGTATGGCATGAACTTTTTTCAATATGTGAATTAAGCACATTAGAAAAAGCTGGAGAACCAATGTGATAATGAAAAATACAGTTTACCTCAAGGGCACCGTGAACATCCTCACTGAATTATGTAGGACCTAATAGGTCCCGCAAAGGGCACTGGTGGCATTTTAATACTCAACAAAGTCCTTGGAGGAGCATGAATTAAAATAATGTGGTGGACCAGCTCTAACTGACATAACCTCCCATAACTTTTCAGTTTCCACTCAAATGAAAACAGTAAATACTCTCCAAACACTCCTTCCCTTTCTTCCACATACACAGTCATAAAGTCTCACCTGGCATGGGAATCGGCTCTTTCGTTGGGTGACACCTGTGTGAAGGAATAAAATGTTAAGTATTTCAAATATGTGCCCCCCCACCCCCACCCCTCCCCATGTGATGAGGGTAGTCTACAATGTCTGAAATACTTGTATCAAAATCTGTGACAGCTTCATGTAACACAGAGATTCAGTAAAGTATTCAGTATTTACTGTATCAAAGGAAATTTGAGGCTTACCCTGGAGATTGGCAGGGTCTGGGAGAAGTGCTGGTATGTCCGGAGGAAACTGAGAAAGGCGTGTGTTTATCTCTGACTGAGATCTCTGTAGCTGCTGCTTCTAGAGAATAAAACATCACAGGTTTGGTTTCAGACTTCAGAGGAAGAAAAAACCTCAAAAACAGTCTCACAGACCTGCCTGAGTTACTTTACAATGTGGATAAGTACATTTTCCACTTCATATTAAACAAGGGTAAAAGACGACCCCTGGGCTGTCCTGCTGGCACAGGGGTGAAGGTGCTGGTCATGAACTGTATTGTCCTAGGTTGCATTTCCAACTAGTGACTTTGTTGCATACAGTTCCAATTTCTCTCTCTCCCTATTTCCTGTCATTGTTTTACCTTTATCATTAAGAACGTGAAATCCCCCCACCAACACCACCACACCACACACAGACAGACACAAACACACACATGCACGCACACAGACAGACACACACACTGACTAACAAAAACTGTTCCTCAAAACTTGATAACCTGGGTGCACTGGAATAAAAGAGAAATCAGACCAACACTAAAGTATATCCTGCTTCCTTTTTCACACCTCAAGCTTTAAAAAAAAAGTGAGCAAAAGAGTGACTTTCCCAAAAAATTCATTTTAGTTTAACCCCGTTTGTTTATTACTTGTAGGGGAGTCGCCCCCTGCTGGCTGTTACAAAGAATCCACATTTAAGCCACTTCTACACTGGCTTCATTTTTCAGATCCATCCTCTTTTACACAGTTAGGTTGATATTTTGTTGGACAGTGAAACAGTTTTTGCAGTTTTGGACCTCTACACCTCAACAGTGGATTTTAAATCAAACATGACGTGACTGAAGGGCAGCCTTTCAGCTTTTTTTCACACTGGGGTTTTAAAAAAATACAGACATTTTCAGTCCCCCTGTTCAGAGTTTCAAAATTAACCGAACAAACTAAAGAACTAACATTAAATATAAGAACTGTTTTTAATACTTGGATGAAAAATGACTAAGTTTAGAACTCATGGACATCACCAAATCCTGTGTTTCCTCCTTTAAGATGCTCGGGTAAGCCTTTACTGCAGCCTCCTTCAGCTCCTGCTTGTTTGTGGGTTTGCTGCATTCAGTTTTGTGTGTAATAAGTTAAAAGCACGTTCTTCTAGGCTGACATCAGGTGACTGACCTGACAATTAAGTGAAATTGCTCTGTGCAGTGAAGTCCAATCAGTTTTGCAGCATTTGACTGAATCTGAGCAGACAGTATAGCACTGTATACTTCATCACATGATTAATAAATACCAGCCCTAGCTTGACCGGCAAACATAGATGCTCATGCCAAACACTGAACCCATCGTGTGTAACAGATCATGTCATATGCTTCAGATCACGAGCTGCTTTTCTCTTTTCACAATTCTAGTACGGATTCATTTTGGTTTCATCGGTCCAAAGATTTTTTTCACAGCTGTGCAAAGTCTAATTTGACTTTCTTGTTCTTGAGGGAAGGCGTGTCTCGATTGTAGCCGCTGATAATGACATGCCCACCTTCTTAAGAGTGTTCTTGACTTGGTTAGATGTTTTGAAGGGCTTTTCTTAATCAGGGAAATAATACATCATGTACTTCAGTTGTGTTCTGTGGTCTTTCAGGCATTTTGGTGTTGGTGGTGAACTGGACTGGATATCATGTTTGTTTTCATTTGTCATGAAATAACGACGAAGCAGACTTGGCCTGTCAATTGTTCTGTTACTTGGATAACAGGCTGTAAACTCTAAACACACACACACACACACACACACACACAATTTTTGAAACCCCTTTGAAGTAAAACTGAAATTCTACAATTTTGATTTAAAATGTGCTGCATCTTTGACCATCAAATTTACTCTGTACAGTGTGCAGTGTGACATCGTGCTCTGCAGTTGTGGGTGTGCCAGAAATACTACTTGGTCAGCAGTGACATGTTTAAAAATATGTCACTATTTATTTTTAATAACTCGCTTGCATTTTGTCTGGGCCAAACACAGCCCTGCTGTTTGGCACTCTGCGAGAATTATCAAGTATAAGTATTATACAGCTAGTTGGGGTTTTGGGTTGTTTGGGTTTTTTTAGAAGACAAGGCTATTGAAGCAATTTGAGCAGACAAAACTATGATCTACCAATCTGTGCAGAGTATTGGAGTGCTGCAGATTATTTTATTTTCTGCTGGTTCTTCATAAAACCACTTCATAAAATATACTTAGAACATAGAAAAGTGTCCTTTGTGACACTTTCTTGTCAGCGTGATGGCATTGCATTTTTTAGAGAGCATAAAGATTTCCAGGAATATTTTCCTGGAAATCAAACCTGTTCATATTAGACAAGTTTTGCATATTCATGGCAACTTGAGAGGAACCTGTTCTCAGAATGATCTGTTAATAACGGGAGCCAGAGCTAAGTTTACAGATCCTGTCACCTATTTTTTTTTCTTTTGTTTTTTAATGGCTGCGGTAAAGTTGTTTGCTTTGACACTGGTCATTTTCTCAGCTTTAGAAGTTGTTTTGTTTGCCATGAGGCCCACTGTTGGTTTGAGCTTATCTGACATGAGAATTCAAAGTGTTCTTCTCGGTACTTACTGGTTGGGGTTGGGTCTGACATCTTCTTACAAGACAAGCAGTTCTTTTTGTCATCGGTCAACCTGATGCATCTAAATCCATCCTCGCAATCACATTTCATATCAGACGTACTGGTGCAGTTCTGAACCACTTTAAGATGAAACTCTGAGAAAGAGTGAAATAAAGATTATTTTAGAGACTATTCATCTCAGTACATGTGGAGTTACTATTAATGGTTTATCAGCTTTTTATAGAAACCCAGAGATCACGGGTATAGCACGATCCTGATGAAATCATTAAAGGTAGAAATGACTCATAGTTTCTTTACTAGGGTTGCAGTCTCCAAAGCAGCGATGGCATTCATCTTCATAGTTCCAGTCAGTTGTGTAACTTCCAGCAGGACAGTGTTCACATGTTGTACAATCAGTCTGATACATACCTGTAAGAACAGAAAGAAACCAATGCAAACAACTTGACGACAAGCAGTGTGAGCAGACAGCCTGCACACTCAGAATGCATATTAATGAAGGATGTGGTCATACTGCACAAGCTCAGCCTGCGTCATTTTTCATCAATGCAGAAAAAAAACAATGCATAGACAGAAAAAAACATACTTCACACCACTGTACGAAATAGAGATTCATTTTTTAATAATAATTCTGAATAAGTGTAAACTGACGAGCAGACAGCAGAATTTTAAAAATATTAATAGAAGCTCACTTAAGGTTGTCACACATTTCCTACCTGCAGGGCAATAGTTACACTCTCTCCCACCAATGTTGTAGGTTTTATTTAACTGTCAACACAGATAGATATAAATCACTAAAATGAAAAAGTCCTCATTAACTCATCATCCATGCCACATTCAGTCATGTCTTATTTGATAAAAGTGTATGCAGTAATTAAGGCGAATAGGTTAGAGAACAAAGTCTTACTGTGGGTAAGCAGAGCACCAACTGTGTGGATAACATCAGGAGGGCCACAGAGTATTGCACCAATCCCATTCTGTGGACAGATGTAAAGCTGCCAATAGTCTACAAACACCACTGAGAAAAGGCCAAGGATCAAAATCTATAAAAGCTAACGCAACTGACAAGTTAGTATCACAAATAAAGGTTATTACTATAAAACGATAATTGTAAAAAAAAAAAAAAGAAAGAAAGAAAGAAAGAAAGAAAGAAAACAATTATTTTTTACCTTCAGTATGATGTGCCTTTTGTTCTACTTCTGTTGTTTTGCTAACTTCCTCAAGATGTGCCTCACTCTTTCTACTCTCTCTCTCTCTCTGTGTGTGTCGTTTTACTCACGCTACTGATTCTGTGTCATTGTTTCCTTACCTGGTTATATCTTCCTGTCTTCCTGTTTCCCCCACACTCTGTTCTCTAGCAGGCAGCTAAAACTGACTAACATTTACGCGTCAAAGCCTTAAAGCCTAATCATTTTCCATATAAACTGTGACACCTCATGAGGAATAAATAGCCAGAGTAACTATTCTAACTCTTTATTTGAAAAAACAGACGAGCAGATTGTTTGTTTGAAAGTGACGCTTTACCTTTCATTTTAGATTTGAATGCCTCCTTCTTTTTTATCATATTTAAACATATTTTATTTCTTTTATTCTGTTTAAACTCAGCTTTAGGCCAGGTAATGGATGAGTTTGATAACTATTGATATGTTGACACTTACCTTTTTCAAGTTGGTTCTTGTAGTCTTTAAGTAGTTTAGTTGAACGTAACAGGACTTCTTTCAAAACCCAGTTACCTTCATGTCCTGTCCCCACTTAAGTTGTATGAGAAAGAGCATCTGACATAAAATCTTAGCCAATTTAAACCTGCGAAAGTATCAAGAGTAAGGACGTGCAGAGTGTTGGTGTGACAGAGAAGGAAGAAGCTAAGAACAGAGCAAGTTTGAGACGGATGCTATGCTGTGGTGACCCCTAAAGGGACAAGCAAAAAGAAGAGGAAAAAGAAAAAGAAGCACATTTAAGTTGAATACTAAGGTGGACAGAAAATGCTTTTCTTTCTCACTTTCATTCCCCTCAGTTGGAGTTTTGTTTTCCTCTATGCTGTCTTTAAATGTTTGGACATGAGGAATCACTTGGATCGTTCAATTTCTATCTACTGCTTTCTATAAACTATTGTTAGTATCTCTGGCTCTCGTCCACAGCGTGTCTTTTGTCCTGTCTTCCTTCTCTCACAACAACTGGGCGCAGATGGCCCCGCCCCTCCCTAAACCTGGTTCTGCCAGAGGTTTCTTCCTGTTAAAAGGGAGTTTTTCCTTCCCACTGTTGCCAGAGTGCTTGCTTTGCTTTGGTCATATGATTGTTGAGTTTTTCTCTGTATGCATTATTGCAGGGTCTACCTTACAATATAAAGCACCTTGAGTCGACTGTTGTTGTGATTTGGCACTGTGGGGAATGCTATAAAGCCCATTTTGCTGTTCATTCGGCCAAAGGAATTTATTGTCACTCTGACTGGTCATCCTTACCCATTGCACCTGTACAAAGGTGTGTAGATTTGGAGTGCACTGCAAAGGCAGTTTGGAATTCCATGTCAGCAGGATACCAGTCTATGTTGGAAGATCTGAACTTTTCCCCAGGAATGTACTACCCTACCTATGTCAAAATATGGGAATACCCAGATGGGCAACATGTGACTACTACACACTTGGCTGGTGGCCAAGTAACATATTGACATATGAAACACAGTATCTCTGCAATGACGCTTTTTAGCCCAAATTGATTTATCTTGACGTACCTAAACACTTTTGTCCTTGTTGTTCATCAATAAATCTTTTTAAAAGGGTTCTAAAGCTTTTCCAACTTAATTCTTGGAGGAATTTAGCAAGCAAAACAGTTCAACACATATCAACTCAAAGTCTTTATCAGGGGGTTTTTTGCTTGTTTTTTTGTCCTTACGACATCATTTCCACTGGATATCCAAATAGAGCAAATGTCTCACTTTGTCTTAATCAGTGTCTTTTTTTAGTTTCTTTCCAGTATGTAACTGGAGAATCTTGATTTATCTCTAGATTTGAAAGAAAAGTATATATTCAAGACTATATTTCATTTACATACGTAATATCAAAGCCATCATACAGTCATTTCACCAAAGCATTTGCATTTCAGTTGTCGATCTTCCTGAAGTGAAAATTTTAACTAGACTTTTCTAAGCACACACTCATAAAGAAAGAGTACTACTGGAAAACTATCTGACTCAATTTTACTGGTGGTCTCCATCAAAAAACAGCTCATTCCATTTGTCATTTTAGACAACTGCTTTAGACTGTTAGTGAGTTTCACTCTACTCCTGTGCATCTGAACTAGCAAAAGTCTTCTTAAATTGCTTAGTTATGCTAGAGCCCCCCGGGATTCTAAATATAACGTTACTTTGGACCTCTGACCTCTTCTTCAAAAGTGAAAGCCTTTAACCTTCAAAACCTTTTTTTTTTGTATTGCCAACATTTAGTAAACTATGGTCGTGGTATACGGGAATTCCAAATATCGCATTATAGTTTGCATCAAAATATCATGTCACATTATTTGACCTCTGACTTCACGTGTACATTCTACATCTGCCTTTATTTCAAGTTGACCCCAAAATGCATTATATCTTGAAGGAGCGCATGAGCTGCCTTTACACACTGCCTTTTTACACAGCAACATATTTTAGTGTAATATTAAATGACAAGCCAAATTATGCATGTCCAATTGCCTACAGGCAGAATAAATATATAGAAAATACAATACTGTTCCCTTTACAGGCCTTTTTACTTTTATTATTAACACTGTGCCACTTTCTACGCACATTCACCTTAATGTTTATATTTTATGCTGTTGGGATTATCTGTACATTCTGATCGTAGCTCTTTGATGGTTGAGCTTCATTTTGTTGTTTTTTGTATATATTTCTGCTGACACCACACAGTTTTTCTTTTTCTGCTAATGTTTGTATTCTTATTGCACTGAGTCCCTCAAGATTAATAAAGTTTTTACCTTGTATAATAATAGAGGTGTGATGGAGGTGGTGTCCACATGACAGCTGTCTGCTGTATGTCTTCCTGTGTAGAAACATGCATGAGTTTAAAGGTGCTCAAAAATTAGGTATGTGATGTGTTCACTAGCAACACTTTTCCTTTTCATAAGGAAAGGAAATCTAAATAGAACAAATGTAATACTCCATTTGGAGTAGGTCAGCATATTTTGTTTTATAGGTTATACTGCTGATTGTTTCTTATGGTACAGTTTTGCTTTGCACTTCTTTTCCATGTGCAAAACGTAGGTTCAATTCTATACATCAAGCACGTTGGTGAAATAGCTTCAGCATCTATATTTAGTTTTTTAAGCGATTTCCTGTTGATTCACAATCTACTTTAAATTTAAAAAAGAAAACAGAAAAAAGAAAAAAACATACTTCCTTCGTTTTCATCACCTTCTCGGAGGTCCTCAAAACTACAAACCTCAAACACACTCCAGTGTTCGTGGTATTTCAGATGTGTTTCATGTGAAATGGTCTAGATGACACTGTTGGTGCCCCAACCTTTCTAAAATTTTCTACAGTATGGAGAAATCCATTTTCTACATTTCTCACTGATAAGCTGACATATACATATATATGTATATATTCTCTGAACAGCACTGCTGTACAGAAGGTGGTATGATGTTAGTCTTTTACTTTTGCTTAGTAAATTGATTAGTTATGAGTTAAGATTGCTTTGTATGTAATTAATTTATTTAAAATACAGAGAGGAGGTGAACTATAAATGCAGATGCGAGGCAGTAAAAAAGGTTTGTGTATAATGAATGATTCACGCAATGCTTTCCTGTAAGCACGTTTAGTCAGTTCAGGGTCTTCAACTTTAGTCATTTGTACCAGCCGTATAAAGAAGTTATAAATGAAAATACATGGAAAAAAAGATAAAAAAAAAAATATATATATATATATATATATATATATATATATATATATATATATATAAAAAATATGTTTTCACAAAAGTTAATAACTTTAATAAATCTTCTTCATTAAAAATGCATACACCTGTAATGTTCTATTGCCCATTTAAGAAATGTTTCTTTATTTAAATAAATTATAAATTACATATTTAATGCAACTACCAGTGTTACCAAAGAAAAGTGGATAGATGAACAAATAAAGAATAATGTCAAGCCAGTGTGCGCGCGCCTGTCTCTGCTCTGCGTGATGAGTCTCCATCTGAACATCCGGGCCTCTCTTCATCGAGCACATCTCCATGTACTTGTTCAGGGTGGATTCGTGTCCACTTCCAGCTAGAGTCAGTAAACACAATTAGATTTGTTCCGAATTAAACAAATTCATGGAACAAATACCTGCTTAACACATTATTCCACTATCGTTCATTTATTAAGTCCTGCCCCCTGCACTCCAAAAGTGAAATTGGGTAGTAATCACATTTACAATTTTACAAGAGTCTGACTTGTAATTTGAACAGAAATTGTTTTATGTTTCTGTGGTGAATGTAATTAAAACATATGCAATCTCCATTAAATTCAACAACTTAACACGCGTTAAACGTATTCTTGTTGAGATGAAGCGATACGTGCTAGCAAGAGTGGTTAGTTGCCTGCACTCGCGATATCACAAGATCACACGGGATTTTAAACAACAGGCAAATCACTGTGGTCATGAAACCAACTAGTATTTATTGTGGGTTTAACCTGTCAGAGATACAAAATATAACGAAAATTCTGCATGAAGCTTTGCAATCATAGTTTTCCCATTTTTTAAGCATGGAGTGATGATGTAGTGGTTAGCACTGTTGCCTCACAACAGGAAAGTCCTGAGTTTGAATCCACCGACTGGCACCTTTCTGCGTGGAGCTTGCACAATTTTGTTGGCTTTGGCTTCCGTTAGGTCAGACTTTCCCAAAGTGTGGGGCCCGCCCCCTAGGGGGGGCGCAGAGCCATTGCGGGGGGCGGAATGAAAAAGGGGGGAAAAAAACAAAAGGCTTGGACACTGCTAGCACGGGGCGCCCACAAACGCAAAGCAGGAAATGAAGCATTGCTGAATATGTTTCCAAACCAACTTCATTCTAAGCCAAAGACTAGAAAATATGGTGAAGCATATCTTCCCTTTAGTTTCACCTGCACAAGTGCCGAGGTAGGTCTCCCCTGCATAATTGGGTTTCCCTTCATGGGAGCAGAGCTGGGCTCTTCAAATCCCGGACAAACAGTATCCCACTGTTGTTTATGTTTTTAAACCCATTTTGCACAGAGAGGCATTTTTTGAAAAATGTATTGATAGCAATGTTGAATATTATTACACATGAAAAAAAATAAAAACTACACGTAAAATAATCACACCGTGATGCCTCTGCCTTTCTAAATGGAGGGACAGTAACTGCGTGTGTATATGTAAGCGTGTAAAACCTGAAGATAGTCAGATTAACAGTATTTTGTCTCTATCTGCCATTCTGCAATTCATCTCATGTAAACAATAACGTGGTGCACAGCGTGATGTGAAAAAGGCACATACCTTTGACGTTGCGTGATGAACTCTGTATTCCTCGTCCACACATAAACACAAAAAAGGAGTTTAAAAAAATCTCAGTTTTCGGTGATTCGAAACGCCGTTTACGTGTGGACGGAACAGCTGCGTTTTCAAAAATACCCACGTAGGTGCGACGCAGTGTAAAAGAGTTAGTAGTTTATTTTATTACTACCTGTAATTTATTGCAGATTACTTGTATTTGCTTAATTGTTTACTAAATGTTTGATGTGTGAAATAAACCGCAGTGGAGCAAAATATGGGTGTGTGTGGTTGGAGGATGTGTTTGTGCGTGTGCGTGGGGCGCAAACATTTTTCTTGTAAAACAAGGGGGGCCCAGCAAAAAAAGTTTGGGAACCACTGCGTTGGGTGAATTGGTGATGGTGAATCTTGTTTACCTGTGCTGGTTGTCTGTCTCGCTGTGTTAGACTGGCGAAATGCTCACCACACCAAAGTATAAGTCTTTAAATGAACTTAAAACAATCATGGAACGGATTTCCACATTAATAAATGTTTTTCTATTAGCAGTAAGTCAATTGATTTAAGTTGGACTCAACTGCAAAAGTTGAATAAATTGATGATGAACCAACTAAGTTGGTCCAGCTCAAGTACCTTAAGCTGGAATAAAAATTGCGTAATGCTAATCACGTGGGAATCCTTTCCATGATTTTATTATGTTCATTCAAATTGTTATTTTTTGAGTGTGTAAGAAAAAGCAGGTTTACTGAAACCACAGAAACTCAGATGAGTCACTGGAGTAACAAGCTGTGTGAAGCTAACCTACTGGGTGATGGGTTTTCATCAACAAACTGAACAAACTTCATTTCTTCATTTCTTTCATCTTCATTTCCTCATTCATAGATTCAGTATAAAAAAATATGTTTTTTTGAGTGTGGTAATATGCAGAAGTTTGCATTATTACCCTGTTAGATGAGTGTTCATTATTTGTTATATTTAACAATTAGTCATCACAGATAAATCACTTGACAGTCTGCATCTATTTAAAACTTTGGACGGTAAGAAAGGTGTCGGGTTATGAAATAAATACAATAGATTATTGTCACGATAACTATTTAAATAAAACGTATCTGTATGAAGTTTTAGACTGATTGATAAACAGCATTTGTCGTGCAGTGATCAGTCACTCTGATAGAAAATTGCCTGGCATCTTTACACTGTCGTCTAAAATTTGTATTAAGGGTAATCTGTAAAAGTGTCAACACAGTGTGAACACTCCTTTGTGCATATTATTTCTTTGTGGAATGTGTCTGCCTGCCACGTGCCCTGTTCATGACACTTTGTGTTGAAGGTAGACAGAAAAAATTGAACTGTTGTTATGTCTCTATGTCATCTTTCTTTTCTCTCTCCTTTTTCCTCACCTCTCTTACTCTGAGCCTGTTTCTGCTACAGACCTTAGTCCTATTTAAAAGGGCATCTTCTCACAAGACAAGCAGTTCGTTTCCCTCTTGGGTCCACCTGATGCATCTAAAACCATCCTCGCAGTCACATTTCATATCAGACGTACTGGTGCAGTTCTGAACCACCTTAAGATCAAACTCTGAGAAAGAGTGAAATAGAGATTATTTTAAAGAGTACTCTAGAACATAGAAAAGCATTTCATTTGTGACACTTTCATGTCAGCTTGATGGCATTGCATTTTTTAGAGAGCATAAAGATTTCCAGGAATATTTTCAAACCTGTTCATATTAGACAAGTTTTGCATATTCATGGCAACTTGAGAGGAACCTGTTCTCAGAATGATCTGATAATAACGGGATCCAGAGCTAAGTTTACAGATCCTGTCACCTATTTTTTTTTTCTAGCTGTGGTAAAGTTATTTGCTTTGACACTGGTCATTTTGCCCACTGCTGGTTTGAGCTTATCTGACATGAGAATTCAAAGTGTTCTTCTCGGTACTTACTGGTTGGGGTTGGGTCTGGCATCTTCTCACAAGACAAGCAGTTCTTTTCGGTCCACCTGATGCATCTAAAACCATCCTCACAGTCACATTTCATATCAGACGTACTGGTGCAGTTCTGAACCACTTTAAGATGAAACTCTGAGAAAGAGTGAAATAGAGATTATTATAAAGAGTACTCATCACAGTACATGTGGAGTTACTATTAATGGTTTATCAGCTTTTTATAGAAAACCAGAGATCACGGGTTTATCAAAATCCTGATGAAATCATTAAAGGTGGAAATGTAAACTTTCTTTACTAGGGTTGCAGTCTCCAAAGCAGGGATGGCATTCATCTTCAAAGTTCCAGTCAGTTGTGTAACTTCCAGCAGGACAGCGTTCACATGTTGTACAATCAGTCTGATACATACCTGTGAGAACAGAAAAAACAAGAGGAAAGACGTGCAGACTCGGAGTGAGTATCGGTGAAGGATGTGGTCATACTACACAAACTCAGCCTGCGTCATTTTTCATCAATGCAGAAAATCAAAACAACACACAGACAAGAAAGAACCATACTTCACACCACGGTACCTAAAAGAGATTCATATTTCTGAGTAAATGTAAACTGATGAACAGAATTTTAAAAATATTAATAGAAGCTCACATCAAGTTATCACACATTTCCTACCTGCAGGGCAATAGTTACACTCTCTCCCACCAATGTTGTAGGTTTTCTTTAACTGTCAACACAGATAGATATAAATCACTAAAATGAAAAAGTCCTCATTAACTCATCATCCATGCCACATTCACTCATGTCAACTATTTGTCTTATTTGATAAAAGTGTATGCAGTAATTAAGGCGAATGGGTTAAAGAAAAAAAGTCTTACTGTGGGAAAGCTGAGCACCAACTGTGTGGATAACATCAGGAGGGCCACAGAGTATTGCACCAATCCCATTCTGTGGACAGATGTAAACACCACTGCGAAAAGGCCAAGGATCAAAAGCTATAAAAGCTAACGCAACTACCAAGTTAATATCACAAATAAAGGTTATTACAATAAAACAATAAATGTCAAAATTAAAAGAAAAAGGAAATCTTTTCCTTCAGTATCATGTGCCTTTTGTTCAACTTCTGTTGTTTTGCTAACTTCCTCAAAGTGTGCCTCACCCTTTTGTCTTTTTGTATCTTTCTCTGTCATCTTGCTGAACATCTGTGTTATTCTTTCTTTACCTGGTTATATATTCCTGCTTCCCACACTCTGACCCCTACCAGCCTGCTAAAACTGACTAACATTTATGCATCAAAGCTCTAAAGCCTCATCATTTCCCATATAAACTGACACCTCATGAAGAATAAATACCCAGAATGAACCACTCGAATGTGCTTATTTGACAAAATAGAAGAGCATTTTGTTTAATCTTATCTAAGGAGTCTGAGGAGTCTGGAAACCTTCACAAACATATTTAAGTACATTTTTTTTCTTTTACTGTTTAATTTAGCTTTTAGCTAACTGTTGAGTTGATTCTATATTAATATGGCAACATTTTCCATGTTAAATATTTCTGTGTAGGTTTTAAAGTGTTTTAGGTGCTTTATATTTCCAAGTTGAAGTCCTGGAAAAAATCCCTGTTTTGCCATGTAAAATGTAAAATTTGAAATAAGGATAATCAAGTATAAAGGATAAAGGTGTTAACACAGGAACACTTCTTTTAGGTTTTGAGTTTAATGTTAAGATGGATAGGAAGAGTAAAATTCTGGTCATCTCACCCCAATCTGTTCCAGCAGATGGTCACCCTCTCTGAGCCTGGTTCTACTGGAGATTTGTATTTAAAGGGAGTTTGTCTTTCTCCAAAATTTCATTAAGTGGTTACTTAACGAGATTTGGATGATTCTATCTTTCTTTTTTTTATCTGTAATGCTTCAGGGTCTTTATCTTGGTATAAAGTGCCTTCAGATAACTGTTAGAAAAAACTGTTGAACTTAATACAGGGAAATAACTGCACGCCTTGTTGCTCAGTTGCATCTTTTATTCATTCATCCAGCGTCTCTCGACATATTACATACAGCAGCTCTGCAGTGAAGCCTTTTCCAGCCAAAGTTACTTTTTCTTGATGTTTAAAGCTGCAAAGTCACACATTTTGATTTTAGATCAATAGTTCTGACTCTGTGGAACAATTTTCTTTAAAAAAATTGATAAATAAGTTTTTCTGTTGTGTGAAGACAGAAAACAAAAACTCTTTTGCTCTCATCTGCCATAATTTCCACCGTGGAGTCTTCATTCATCTCTGTTCTTTAAACACGAGTATATATTCAAAGCTATATTTCTGTTATGCATATAATATCAAAGCCATCATTTCACAAAAGCATTTGCATTTCCGTTCATCTTCCTGAACTGAGATATTTTTACACTGACTTTACTTGGCATACACTCATAAAGAAACAGCGTAACTGGGAAAGAAAACCTAGATGATCATCAGATTCTGAATTTTTCACGTGGTCACCATGAAAACACAAAAGTCATTTTGTTGGCGTTGAACTGCTTGAGACAATATGAGATTTTACAGTTTGATCCTTCTTAATGTTGTGCATCTACCCCGGTAAGAGTCTTCTTAAAAACACTCGCTGGTCAGACAGAAGGCCCATGAACATACACACTGGCACACATGCATGAGCTAAACTGCACCCTCCTGCTGAAACAAAGCACTAAAACGAGTTATTTCACCTGGTTCATCTACACAGAAGAAACAACACCATTTAAAACAGTGTCTTATAATAGAGTTGTGATGGAGGGGGCGTCCACCTGACAGCTGTGCGCTGTATGTGTTTTCCTACGAAGGAACATGTGGGTTAAATATGCCAATAGACATAACTAAAGTAAAAATGAGGTATGCGATGCGTTCACCAACGACATTTTTTTTCATAAGGAAAGAAAATCTAAATAGAACAAATAGTCCGTTTTCAGCAGGTCAGCATATTTTGTTTTTCAGGTTAGACTACTGATTGTTTCTTATGGTACAGTTTTGCTTTGCTCTTCTTTTCTATGTGCAAAACGTAGGTTCACTTCTATACATCAAGCACCTTGGTGAAATAGCTTCAGCAGCTATGTTTAGTCTTTTTTTTAAGCAATTTCCTGTTGATTCACAATCTAAATATTATTTTGGCACTCGGTGACTAACTTACATTATTACATGACAGCCTTTTTGTTTTTCCACTATCCTCAAAGTGATTCTGCTCAACCATGCAGCTTTACTCAAACATACAGCCTTCACTCTAATCTATAATAAGCATTACTGCTAAAAAATAAAGATTATTAACAACACTTACATGACCCTTGAGTGACTCTATCATCCAGTACTTTAGTCGGTCTTTGAAGTGCAGCAGACAGAGACTACGGTTACATTCAAAACTAAAAAACAACCTCCCAATACTGCGGTCATTGCTCCCTCACCTTTCCCGAAAACTACAAAGTTCAAAGCAGACTACGGTGTTTGTGGGATTTTAGATGTGATTCATATGAAATGATTGGAGCTCCAACATCGTCAAGATGATCAATGTTGGAATTCTCTGTGAACAGCAGGGTGGTTTGGTCTGCCTAAGGCTGACACCAAAACGATGGTGATATAGACATGCGACTTACTACCGTGACTATGTTGTATTATTGTTAAAACTTTCTGCACCTGCACAGGAAATATAAGCTAATTTGGCCATTTATTTACAGATTTAGGGTAAACGAATGTGTCCAAATGAATCAAGGAACAAATCAGCCTCTGCTGTGTCACAGATGTAGCTCGCAGGTTACGGAGGCCAAAATCTTGATTTCATTGTTTGGATCGTTTGCTTTTGCCATGTTATCCTTGACTAAATTCTGTATAATTGTTCTTTGTCAATGCATATCTTCTCCCACATCATTATAGAAACAGTCTTCTTCCACCAAATGGACCAGCTCAGTGGTCAGACGACTACTAATTTTTATTTAAGAATTTGTCATAAAATCCGGATGAAAAATCTGCCAGGAGGCCCACAGTTTTCAACTTATAGCCAACATATTACTGCCATTTTTCAAGCAATGTGGTCCTCAAAGCGATCACATGTACACTTTCTGAACTGGAGGCATCCGAGTGAGAGAAGTGACATTCAACTTTCCCAATTAACTCCTGTTATATTTGATCAAGGGCTTCAGGAGAAGAATAGAAAGAAACTCTTATATCATCTGGTTTAAGGCTTAGGAACACAAAACACCACAGATCTGAAGAGCAACTTCTCAGGATTTTAGTTATTTTTTCAAATCACTTTGAAATGACTTGAAGTTTTAAGGTTTTTACATACATTTCCCTTGTTATCCAGAAAACACCTCACTTTATTGGAAGGAGGCCTGTTGGTAGTCAAAGACTCAACTCTGTTGCTCCAGTAAAAATGCACATAATGTTTGTGTTTTTCTGCTTTTCTTCTGTATCTTTAACTTTTCATTTATTGCCTCAGGTTTGCTTTGCCTGTGATTCTATTATCATTTATGCAAGAGATATGGTGAACTGTTAATGCAGCTGCAAGCCAGTAAAATGCTCTCTCACGGCTTTTTATTAAACCTACATGTGTGGATAAAGATTCAAATTCAAAAATTCAGTGTTATATTATTTTAAGACTGAAGCTTCATTGATTCCTGGAAATATTCCTGTAAATGTGACTTTAACTTTTAGAGCTTCAATGACCATAAAAGCAGATCAGAGATGAGTTTAAGATGCTAACATTATCCTTGTTTTAGCTTGTGTCCGTTTGTGTATAATGAATAAGTCATGCTATGTCTTCCTGTAACCACACTTACAGTCAGCTGACCCTAGGTTCTTCAACCTACTGAATCGTCACAAAATGAAGCACAATGACAGACTTCCTCGCTCAGTCTGTTCAATCTCACTTTCCAAAGTGTCCAGAAAAGAAATGACTCGTCAAATAAGTACGTAAACATGGTGTTGCCGTAGTCACGTAGTCAGCGCCCATTGTATCGGTGTGGTCATGGATGCACTTGAGATCATGCGACCACAGCCGCTGTTAACGCTGGAGTGAGCATGTGTCATGTTCTCCCATTGCTCGAGGAAGAAGGTGGAGATACCGACGGCTTGTCGTTTTCTCTCGCTTCACTCTCCTCAGCGGGTGGAGGCACAGCAGACGGACTGAGAGGGGCAGAAAGAGAAATGCATCATTTTTTTCAGTAAAAACTAAACTCGCTCTACCTGTGGGTTTGTAAGTTTGCTATAATTTTCATTAAAGGTTTTGACATAAAGTGCGATATTTTCAGATGGATAAATATTACGGCTTTTAGGTAAATAGAGACAGTTGGCATAGATTTTCAGGTAATAAAGTCCAGCCAGTTAAACATAAAGCTTATTTATATTTAAAGCTAAATAAACATATAGTAAATAGTGTAGTCATAACTATGTAATAACCATGTCTATCATGTGTATCAGGTGTATAAACAGGTAACAAATCAAAATAAAGAAAGTTGAAATAATATAATGCATTTTGACAAAAGTGGATTATAATAATAACTTTACTAGATACACATAATTAAAGCTGAATACACCTATACTGTAATGTTTTATAACCCATTTATAAATGTTTATTTGAAATACAATATAAATTAGATATGCTGTATACACTGAAACTGCTCGAATAGTTTTTTTTTTTAAGGAAGCTAAATAGATCAATAAAATCAACATCAAGTGTGTGTTTATGTGCGTGTGTACCTGTCTTCGCTCTGCGTGATGAGTCTCCTGCAGGTCTCCATCTGAACATCCAGGCCTCTCTTCATCGAGCACATCTCCATGTACTCGTGCAGGTGTCGGTTCATGTCGCTCTTAGCTGTGGCCAATTCCAGCTACAGTCAGAAAACTGAGAGTTAGGCTAAATCACTCCAAGAATACATACCCATGCAATCAACAGCAATCTAACAGAGTCTCGGTCTCACTTCCTCACCCATGCAGTCAATTTTAAAACAAATGTAACAAAGCGCATGCCTTAGCAAACAGACTCCTGTTAAGTGAACGTTTGCTATTTCTTTTGTTTAACATGAGCACTTGTATAATCGCTCATTCAAAAATCAGTCACTGGTTATTGTGAAAATCTTCAGGCTACAACTGAACTAAAGTTGTAGCCTGCAGTTTAAAGTGAGTTTTCAAACTCAGACCGCAGACATTCTGAATGTGTTCTGGCACCAATTCATGTTTAAATATTTTCACACACTGAACTCCTTAAAGTTACTGATGGTGTTTAGAGCCTTATGGATAGCTTGTTTGGTTTAGTCGCTGATTTCGGTGCGATAGTCAAAAAGGCAAAGTTTGACGGATGTAGTTTCTGTCAAGTTATAGCTGGGATTTAATAATCAAATGTAAAAAATTGGAAGGATCACAGCTTTATTACATAGTAAGTCACATTTAAGCTGTATGAATGATGACTAGGGGGTAAAATAAAGACACTTAGGTTAAAAAAAATCCAGCTCCACTAGATTATGAGGCAATCTATGCTCTCTATTTGCCCTTAGCCAGAGTGAATCATGCTGTCAGCGCTCACTTGAGCATTTCCCATGCACTGCTTAACTCAGTCTAAACATACTCTGACCAGCGTTTCCTCTCTCACAGTAAACAAACCCATGGCTGTTTTTTAAGACAAGGACAGAGCTTAGTTAGTCCTCGACTACAACCTGTTTTCAGTGAAGCCCTTCATTTAATTTTTCTTTTCTAGCCTGGAAGTAGGCTTAGTCAATGTCTGAGAAACTATCTGTCAAAGTTTAGTTAGACCTGCTTTCTTGAACAACCCCCTGACTATGTGCAGCCAAACTGCTCAGGTTTACATAAACTCATCTAAAATGTATGAAAGATGTAAAGAAAGTCCTTTAAAGTACTTTACAGTTTAGTAAAGATTAAATTCAGCAAGGCAGGCTACTGCCCCATTAAAACAAAGCATAGTAATAGTATTTCACTTAATGTCATTATTTAGACATCATATTGTCTTGTGAATGCAAGACACAAAAAATAGTGCAGGAGACATGATAATGCATGCAGCAAAAATGAAAGAACAAACTGCCAGCATGTAGGATGAAGGAAGTTATTTAACATATAAGTACATATATAAGTACAGAGCAAGCGTCTGACCTCAATTTGGTCAATGGTCTCTTGGTATTCCTTCTCTCGAGATTTGAAAAGACATTCGGTGTCATTAATCACCTTTTCCAGACAGTCCTCCTGCTGAAGACAAACACGGACATGGAAATTTACGTGCGATGAAAGGTAGCTATAATCAGTTTAACGTGTGCATCATCAGACATCACCGCAGACATAGAACCATCAAAGCACAGCTGTTGCAGTGCTCCCATCAGCTCACATTTCACTGACTTATTTCCCACGGGAGAAAGAGCAGAGTTTTCAAAGCACACACAGCTGGTGAATGAAAACAAATACCTACATGCATTTCTTTGAAACAAACACCATGTACGCTAAATACAGGCTGGATTTGTGCGAGTGTTGTTTTGTTGCCTGAATTGGCCCGGCCACAGCAGGGCACCGAAGGGCAGCAGACTGAGTTTTGAAGGACTCCACTCTGCCTACTGTTCTGGATAAAGTCCACTTATAACCACACAAACAAAAGCTTCTTTGAAATCTGAAGCAATAATATCAAACCATGTGTACTTAATAATTACAGTGCGCTTCCTCTACTTTATAAAACTCCTTTATGCAGTGACTTAAACAGTGTTTAAGCTGAACTTTTAAAACGTTTTTTTAAAGTAACAATAGATGTCAGATGTCTCTTTATAACTGCATTCACACAGGATGAACATCACTTGGTGGGGCTGAGAGAATTTAGTAATTAGTCATGCTCTCTGTTTTTTGGACAATGACAAAAATAGAGATGCACACATGTGCCAATTAAAGAAACAGTTTATTTTTAAACTAAAGAACCAAAGAAAGAACTTAAACTAGCCATGGGATGTGTAGTCAGTATTGCCAGCTTTGTGAGAGAGTGCGTGAGTGAGGAAACGGCATATGCAATGCTGTCTCGTGCAATGCAACAAACCAAGATACAACCAAAATCTCAGAAGTGTCTCTGGAGAGGAAAGCCACGCTGGCAGCTGAGCTCTGAGGGTGTTTGTAGAGCACACTGGGCCCAGGTGCTGCCAGTCGTGCTAATTAGTCGGCACCTGCAGTACACGGGTGCTACACAGGCGGACTGAAATGCAGGTGGGGTGAGTGGGTCGTCTTGTGATGTTATCTGTGATTTAGTGTTTCCGTTTTTTTTTTTTGTTTTCCCTGCACCTTTTGCAGATGCACAACAATTCAGAAACTCAATTTGACTGAAACCTGAAAGGATGATGAGATGCCAACATATGGTAATGAAAATTGTTCCGTCTTTCAGAGATCAAAGATCGACAGTTACGGTCACGTGAAAAACAAAAAGAAAGAACTGCACAGCCCTGTGAAAAACAAAGTACCTCGTGTGAACGAGCAGACTGGATGACCACCTTTAGCACAAATAACCTTAAGTAATTGTTTTCTATATGACGTTCTGCCTCTCACATCCCTTTGGGGGAATTTTAGCCCACTCTTCTTCAAAGTGTTGCTTCAGTTTATTGAGGTTTGAGGGCACTTGTTTATGCACAAGTGTCTAACATCCCAGACCTGAGTCTGGTTGAGGTCAGGACTTTGATTGCACCACCTTTAGACTTTGATTTTACAGATTTGCTGCTGTACATGTCCTGCTGGATGACCCAATTTGGGCCAAGCTTCAGCTGTCAGACAGACGGCCGGATTTGACTCTAGAATACGTTGGTATGCAGAGGAGCTCATGGTCGACTCAGTAACTGCAAGGTGCCCAGCTCCTATAGCTGCAAAACAAGTTCATGTCACCCCCCACCCCACTGTTCCAGAAGTCTTGTGGTTTGTTCAGATGCAACTTTGCAAAACCAAGCTGTGCTACAATGGTTAAAGAAAATAGGCTTTCTCCTGGTAACCCTTACAAATATGCCATACTTGTTGAGTCTTTTTTTAATGGTACTGTCATGAACATTTAATATGCTAAATGTGGCCTGTCGAGTCTGAAAAGTAGTTGCAATCTGTCAGAGCTCTGCACAGTCAGCACTTGGGGTGAATTTGCTCTGAGCTTCTGGGAACACTGCGGCAGTGTACTTAGTTTTTCACAGAAATGAATAGAGCCTTGTGAAAAAGTGCTTTCTCACATGACTGCATGTGTCAGCTTATTAAGTGAGGTCTATAACTGGTGACCACAGATATCTGTCAATTTCAGTAAAACACAGGCTTGTTTATGCTGTGTGAATGTTTTGCAGAAAACAGTGATGGTGGGGTAACTTCTGACTGCAATTAGTATTTTTAATATGCCACAAAGATGGCTAAAGGTAAATCTTTCAATTTTTCAGCTTTTTTGAAGCCTCTATATGTATGTTCATAAATTAGCTCCTCTCTGGTAGCCACAGGTATATTTCTAACAACTTTGAGCTTTAAATATTCGTAGAAAGTTCTCTCAGTCTTAAACTTGAGTGACTGCTGCCTACCTCTCCCGGTGGGTGGGTGGGATCTGGAGGCAAAGTGCATCCTGGGAAATCCTCCCAAAGCAGCAGCGTCTCTTCAGTCTCCTCCCACGCTAGACTGTCACAGTCATCCTCAAACTCACATTCACGCCTGAAATTGTTTTTAAAAAAAGTATCAATGCACACACACAAACGCACATGGCCTGAAAAGACGACTCAGATTACAGTAATTACATTTTCAGACCACTCACAGCTGGTTTAGCATCCTCTGCATCTCCTCATTGATCTGATTAGCAGCAGATCCACAGTGCTCCTCATCTTTAACCACTGCTCCGTCACTTTCGGAGGTGCTGACGGGCTCGTCACACTCACTCCCATTAAAGGACAGAGGGGTTTGTTTACGGCGGCAGTTTAGCGATGGTTGGTTATTAGGAACCTGCAGAAACGTTTGGGTTTAGAGGATCAGACTAACAAGTAGACACTTGCTAAAAGCAGATAAAAAAGAACCAGAGATGATAAGATTAAACAGTTTTACCTGATACATTTGGATGACGTCTTCACAGTTCCTCTGCTGGGCCACATCACACAAACGAGCAGTGATGTCGATCCTGCGGCAGATGTCCATGTCCACCTTCATCGCTTTCTCCTGGATTTTGCTGTCCAAATCTGACAAATTCTACAGAGAGGATGGAGATAGGAACTGTTCAGCGTCACTGGAAAACTGTACCAATAAGACTGATTATGACATAATAGTAGCACCACTTTCTTATACAGCACCCTAAAGATAGAAAATAAGACCCCTGAAAACTCAGGGGTCACCAATCCTCAGTCGTTTGGTACCAGACCGCGAGAGTTGAGGCTCAGTTGGTTGGTTTTCAGGGGGGGGGGGGTTATCGTTAACTCGGTTTCCCTGGGTCTTTTCCCGCGTTGTAATTGTGTGTCTTATTTTGAAAGAAATATTTACGTGTTACCATAACGACCGGAGACCATTAAGGGGCAGAGAGGAGGATGTTACTCTCAATGTTGTTGCATTTCAGTAGGACGCTGTTAATAAAATTACATTACAATTACAAGGTTGGGCACCGCTGCTGTAACTAAAGCAAGCTGTTTCACACATGAACTTGGAGAATCCTTCCTCGGGAAATCTCCTGATTGGTTTACGTGGAGGTACTGCAGAGTGTGCGGGATGCAGAAACCATGACGACTACTCGCTAGCTATGAATTCACTGGACTATAACCTGAAGTACTCTCACGTCAGCACAAATTGTTGCATTTGGACAGCAGACTTTGCACTATGGAGTTGGCAGGTTAAAGAGTTGGGTTGGATGTTTGCGTTCTCACAGCCACGTTTATCCAGGTGATGTCTAAAAAAAGTTCAGGGCTTCAGTGTGAAAGCAGCTTATAAGGACAAACTATCAAGTGAATGCAGAGGGACATCTGATTACTGTAAAGAGCTAAAACTGTTTGTGATTATTATATGAATGTATGAGCTTACATTGCTCAGGAGCCCTTTGAAGACAACCAGCTCAGTATTCAGATGCTGAACCCTGCGAACCAGCTCGTCCTGGCAGCCTTCACTCTCCTGAAGGTCCTGCACACACAAAAGAAGTCATAATGAACAAATGCACTTAACCACAACTCTCTTTACTGTAGTTTTTGGGTCACATTGTGCAAAAAGATTTTATCTGCAAAGAGCACATTCAAATCCTAAATGCATAATCACTTCTGGGAAGCTCTAAATGAGTCTGACATCATGGTAACCCTCAAAGTCTCCCCACTGATTTATTCACACGTGCTGCAGTTACAATACTCGAGAAGCATTTTCTTTTTACCCTTTTGTGGGCTTAAAGTGCGGTGGTATTTCCTGTTAAATTGGGTCAGGTAAAGATTCCTCGCAATGGGGCACATGCTCAAAAACACATATACAGGAAACCACTGGGCTTAGAATGAGACCTTTGCCATGAAGTCAACATTTGGGGGGTAGGAGGCATTCACTTAGGGGGCTTTATCTGTCATCTCAGTGGTATTCATATTCTCGCTCTTAACTGTTACTGCACAAAAAAGATGAATGTCACGGCTACTCTTCATCACGTGTGTCTACATGTAGACTAAAAGCAGACTTCAATCAAACACTAATGCTAATCAAGCCAGAACTGTTAGTATACTGAGTATTCATTAAATTTTTCAGCATTTCACTTTGGCTATATTTAAACTAAATTATGCCATAGTGAATGGTTTCATTGTGGGGAAATGCAAGAAATAAAGATATTGCAATTTGATGGTTGCCGACAGGCAGATAAAAATACAACTTTCATTTCCTTAAATGCATTTTGGCACTGTTAGCAGTGGACGGTTAAGGGTTTTCAGGAAAAAAGCAAATCAATTAAAAGAGAGTGCACTAGCATTGGATGACTCATTGATAGCAGCTAAAGCAGCTAATAATCATTGCCAGCAAAGAGAAAGAGGTATGTGCTTGGCAAGATCAACAAACAGCTGCAGCACAATCTATATTAAACCAAACTAATCCGCCCTACTTCTCTCACTTTCATGAAACTATTTAACCTTTAACATTATTGTAAAGAGGCCAGCGCAGCCTTAGCTAAAGCGTCTCATGCAGCATAGAATTAAAAATTTAAAGCGAACGGATATGTATTAACAAACATTCACACACACATGTCTTTAATTCTGTCACTTCAGAGAACTCACATCAGTTTTCTGAGGACTGCCTGACAGCAACTATTCCGGGTACTTGCCAAAATCTAACCTCCGCCTTCATAATAACATATAATCATTTATAATATCGAGACTTTCAGTCCCCACAGTTGGACTATATAAACAGATTTATGTTCCCCCATCTTGAGAAATACAAGAACAGACAGAAAAAAGGGTACATAATGTTACCTCCTGTAAGTCTGCAATCTTCTGTTGCAGATCCATCCTCATGGTGTATTCCTCTTCCCATCTAGGAGACACAGAGATAAGTTTAAGAAAGACATTAATAATCTTCTAGTTCATGTCTTCTCGGATACAGAGATCAGAGACAATGAACAAAACATAAATTAGGTATTCATCAGCTTTGCACCACTTGACATTTATAAAAGCAGGCAATGCTCCTGTGAATCAATTAATTCAGGAAGTTGAAAGGCTAAAAGGGCTAAAAGTCCATTTAA
The DNA here is from genome assembly GCF_056152115.1 of Neolamprologus brichardi. NCBI lineage: Eukaryota > Metazoa > Chordata > Actinopteri > Cichliformes > Cichlidae > Neolamprologus > Neolamprologus brichardi. The sequence continues at coordinate 18,041,952 of NC_142114.1, read as the reverse complement.
AATGCACCTCTAACTGCAACAGTCACATTCTTGATGATTCATTACATCAAGTAATTCAGCAATCAAGGATCAACCAAACAAAACACACTTTCAACAGGAGATGGACAACAAGTTGCTTAGCAGCAGCAATTTACTCTGCACTCACTGCTGAGCACCGCCTACCTAAAAGTGGAATTAAATCTGTGCTGTAACACTTTAACAGGCGCTGGTGTAGATAAAAGGCTGAGAAGGCAACCACATGCTGCAGGGTTAAATGCAGTTGCCTGACTTCAGCTCTGACCTGCGGCCCTTTGCTCAGTCTTCCCAGTTTCCAGGCAAAATGCCTAAAATAACTAGCATATGTGTGACCAGACATGTAGTAAAAGTAAGTAAAGATGTACTAGCATCTCCAGTTTGTTTGGAGTCTCCAATTTGTTTCAGACTAAATGTGAAACATTGATTAATGGCCAGAAAAGTGTTTTTTGCAGAGTATTACATTGTTAAGTGAAGCTGACCTTTGACCCTTTGGATTCATCAATTTCACCAATTTAATTATTGTATGAAATATTGTTATTTTATAATAAGTGTACAAATTCTTCAGTTAACTAAATCCATTTTATTCCCGACGCCACACGAATGGGATGGTTGTCCTGATACAGAGAACCTGAAAATATTTTCTATCTCCACTGGAATCCGTCCCATAAGCAAATTTATCATTTCTAAATCATCAAAATTTACATTAAAAAAAAGAAAGAAAAAAGATGTAAAGGTGGACATGGTCCAGGAAGGTCAGTAAATTGATCCTCGGCTCTTCCTGTCCATGTCTTGAAGTAACCTTGGGTAAGATACTGAACCCCAAGTTAGTGTGGGTGTAAATATTTGATAAAATGCTTAGGCACAGATAAAAGTACTGTGTGAATGAGACTTGGAGCGCTCAAATTAAGTAGATAGGCTGTCATTTATCTGCACTAAAAAGCACAACTAGATTTCGGTCTAAGTGTTTTGAGTCTCACACTAAAATCAGTGCAGTTATATTAAAGATAATAAAAAAGGTGTTCGACTGAGTGAATCACCGATCCCTCACAGGCCAACTCGGTGATGCATCTCAGACCATTGCCAGTGAATCTGATCTTTAACACATTTAAAAGCCTGAGCAGAGACTACTGCGTATGTGATCACAATTTCTGTGATTTCATACCACAAGGGGAATTTCACTCACTGCAGTCTGCAGCCTCTTATAAAAAAGCTGTTTAAAATGCAGAATGCTGCAGTACAAGAATCCCTACAGGGGATACTAAATCTGAAATAAACTGAGTCATGAAACAGAGGTTGTTGTTGTCATAGCAGGTGCTTGTTAGATCAGTAAGGAGAGCGCGCACAGAAAACTGAGAGGCACTTCCTTCTGCAAGCCAAGCCCCCCTCCACCAGTTACATCTTGCAGTGCATGCTGCATTGCAGATACAGTATGGAGTGTAGAGAGGACGACGGTGCGCAGTGGAAGGAAGAGAGTGTGAGAAAGGAAGAAAAGGTGCGACTGTGTCGGTTTTAAAAGAGAACGAAAATATGAGCTAGAGCGTGTGGTTGGCAGAGAGAGGGTTTTTTTGGCAGTGACAGAAGGAGGGTAACGGGGGGAGAGACAGTTGTCCTTGAAAAAAATAAAAGAACAGTGCGGAGAGCTAGAGGAGGGTAAGTCTGAAAATTAAAATAAAAAGCTTAAAAAGCTGCTTTAGGTTGGAGTTTACAGTAAAGGTTCTAAAACAGATATAATAAAAATAAGATAACAAGCATTCCATTATAAAATGGTATTAATATTTTAAAAGCTATGTAATAGCCTGAATCTGAGAGAATAAGTTTCGCATGAAGAAACATTTTGTGATGTCCTCATTTGTCCTGAGGTAAACTGAAGGGGGCTGCAGAGACCCCTCAAAACAAGTCATTAGGGGAGGAAAAGACTGAGAGGGACAAAGTGTGTGAAACCCCTCGATTCACAAATAAAATGTATATATGTCTGGACAGCAGGCTGGGAAATGAGGCACACTAGTGTCTCTACAGACAGAGAAAGCATGCATCTCATCTGTCTCACACTCTCTGGATTGTTAAAGTCGTCAATGTGCTTCATACACAAAGAGCCTACTATACTGTGCTCAGGATCTCCGCTGTGAAGAATGCATGGCTGCTCAATTGGATATAATCTGAGGGAATTTAATGATGAATGTGCAAAGGACCTTTTGGAGTTAACAAATAATTACAAATAATACACAATCCACCAAAGCTGTTGGACAAACTTCAAATTTACAACAGGATTTATGCAGTTTTAGATGTCATTGCTAAGCTTTCTGGAGAAAAGACCAATCACATTGTTCCATATTAGCGATTAAGTGATTGGCCACAGACACAGACAGCTGTCTTTCTAAAATGGAGATCAAAGCATCCATATTTGAACTGGTGATGTCATCAGATAAAGTCGCATGAGCTCACAGCAGCAACTGTGGATTACACGATCTCATATTCTCAGCAACGGTTAATCCGCTTCTACTCATCCATCTCACTTTCACAGAATAAGAGTTGATGCTTGTTGTTCTGCATCAAAACCCTCAGATATTTAGTTGATTGTTGATAAGCTACAACCAGTAAATGTTCAACATAAAAGATTGGTTCTTACTTGAAAAGGGGCTCATAGCCAAATCCCCCATAAATAATTAGTTCACTTAAATGTTGGTAAGGCTGTAAGTAATGAGTCTCGACATGATATCCAAAAATACAATCCTGAATTCTATTTTCACATTTCCTCTCTGAACTTGTCTCTAGATAAAATCATTACTGCCTTTCAGCATAAACATGATGGCTCTCCAGAATACTCTTGTAAAGAAAATGCACCATTCAGTTTGAGTGACCACACGTTAATAAAATCCAAATAATATACTAACCTGCTAATATTTTCTTGCAGAACATAATTCTGACAAAAATGGGGCAATTTTTTTTTCTTTAGAAAATGATGTCATCATACAGTTTGTCCAGCTCAGACTCCACAGTTTAAAAACACTCGGATAAATGTCTGCAGCACTTGTGTAAGGACATCTACAACAACACATTCTTGGAAAGATAATAAACAATGAGACATTGTCTTCTCTTTTAACATAAAAGAATGGGTGTTTATGTGTATTATTTAAATAATATTTGCTAATATGTCAGTATAACAACTTTTAACTCTAAAAGCTGACACTGATGTTGGCATCTGACCCATAAAACGTGAACAAACTGAGCTAAATGTTTGGCTGCACAAAGGACGACCACTAAGCTTTGACCTTGATTCTACTTCATGTTTGTCCCCTGAGGTGTTAATATTTTTTTAGTGTATTTGTAGCAGCAGCACCTGCCTCTGTCGTTAGTCATGTGATGAATGCAGTTCCAGGCTTGACGTGATTGATGTAGAGTTTTTGTGCTGACTCTGGTGTAGCAGGAGACAGCTGGTCTGCAGCTGTTCTGCTCACTTCTCCAAAGTAGAGCATTACATACACTCAGTAAAGCTACAGAGCAATCACAAGGTTTATTTATTTTTTTAAATGGCCCTGAAGGAACTGCAATAAAAGGTTTGGTCCATTTACCTGCGTTTATACTCATCTCTCTCCCTCTTCACTTTAGCCAGGACATTGTACAGGGCTCTTATCTCGGGGGTGATGGTGTCAATCTGGACACCAACTCCATCCGGGTGCACCCAGGATACTCCTGGGCTGGTCAGACGCTCAGCACCGGGGCCGAACTTGCGGGTGTGGTTGTAAGACCAGATTGTGCCCGGAAGGAACCGTGGAGGAGGGTTGGTGGAGGCTCCCGGACCTGTGCTGTTGTTAGTTCCCGTTTTAGAGCCAGATCCCGGGGACTCCACACGGGGGGAGGATAGGCTGATGGTGATGGGTGGGTTGCAAGCGGCATTTGTTTGTGTTGCACTCGAGTTTTCAGAGGCTGCAGGTGGCAGGGCTGGCGCGAGAGGCGTTGTGAACAGTGTCGTAGGCCTCCTGGCCGAGTTGTTGGTGTTGTGGAAGGGCAGGGAGCCGGGCCTAAGCTGTATCGTTCCGACAAATCCCGTCTGCACGCTTACCTCCTGGGTGTGCGCTTGGTTCTCACAGCATCCACCTTTGCAGCCCTTGTTGGCGTCCAGCGCCTGCTGCAGCTGCTTCTCCAGAATCTTATTTCTGCGCTCTAATTCGTGCACTTTAGCCAAAAAGCATCTGAAGCGCAGGTTGAGAGTTTTGAGGACGCTGATGTTGGAGCCCAGGTCGTTTCTGAGAGCCATCGCAGCAGGGGGATGCGGCACAGGGCGGTGCTGATAGTGGCTGCTGTGATGGAGATAAGGTGAAGACTGCGAGGGTGCGGTGAAGTCAGGCCCCGGGCCGGGCTGCTCACCCAGCAGAAGGGAAGCCGGGTCCGGTGCACCGAAAACAGCGTCGGGAAGGAGACCTGAGGGAGAGTCCGGGTGTCCGGGCGCCTGGTTCTGCTGCGGATGCTGTTGGAGATGCGCGTTGGCCCCCAACAAAGGATTCATGCTATGGTATGGAAAACTGAATCGCTGCAGATCTGGCATGAACACGGACAGGAACTGGCTTGCTACAACAGAATATTGTTATAATATAGATAATAAGAAGTCTGACATCCAGGAACGGCGTGTGCGTAAAACGCCTATAGCCCCGTTCACTTGGTTATATAACTGTTTATAAATAAGAATCTTATCCTTAAAGCCCAAAGGTCTTAACGTCGGCTGATGGATCAGTGCTCTCTGACGATCCACAGGAAAGAAAAAAAAACAGCCTAAATCAGGACAGATGGATTTGGAAGAAGACTACAGAACACTGGACGTGCGCCTCAGCGTGATGCTTTGCAAAATAAATGTAAAATAAATGAAGAAAAAGCCGCAGAGCATGAATGAATAAGAAAGAAATCCGGCGTCTCCGCGTTACTGAAGTTCTGGCAACAAGCTGTAACCGCAGGCAGGAGAGAGCGCTGCGGGATTGGAAGATCCGTCTGCCGTAAATACGCGAATAGAGGAGCCTCAATTAACTGTTTGCTTTCTTGTTCACATTTGAAACCATTAGCCACAGCTCCAAACAAAAAACATTAGAGGATTTAGTGAAACTGGAATGAACCGTGACGTCAGACCTGGAAATCACGCTTTCACTGTTTTGCGGTCATTTAAATTTAAGTTAGAATAAGTCCAGTTTTTGTTTTTGTTTTTAGAGTAATTCAGCATGTTTGTTTATTCTTATTAAATCTGATGGAGAGTTAAACAAGAAGACTGCTACACAATTCGCCAGTTACATGCCTAAAATTACTGGTGTTTATGTTACTTATCACACTAAGTAGCAAAAAATAAATAAAAACACCTCCTCTGTGTAACCCACTATCTTTCAATGTGACCATGAAGCTAAATCACCTGAGTGGAGCACTGTGGGGTTAATTAGCTCAGGCATCCCTGAGGGGAGGATGGCCCTTTAGGACAGATGGGAGGTGCAAAGGAGACAAAAGACACAAACTTACTGACATGCAGGGGTGCTTTATGCTTCAGCGGAGACACCAGGGAAGGGGAAAAAATATAAAAGCTTTAAGATGTTAGAGTTACAGTGTGATAAATGATGTTAAAGGATCTTTTAAGTTGTTCTGTTGCCATAAATTCTCAGTCTCACTGCTTGTCTGGAAGAAGCACCATGTAACTGATCCACCGAACTCCTGTTTCTGTTGTAAAAAATAAAATAAAAAAAAATAAAAATATTTATTTAAAAATACAAAGCATACATTTTAAAATCATCCAAATCAGAGGGCAACACAGAGGTTTTCAAATATTTGTGCATGAGAGCAGACAGGGTCAGGCAGGGCTAACTTTGCATTGTATTTTCGTACCACTTGTCCATCGCTTTTATTAAAATAAATTTGCAGTTCACAATCAAACACTTTATTACATACAGAAAGTACAGTGTGATTTTTCTTGACATACTGAGTTGTGATCTGTAGACAAACTTTGGTTTTAAAAAGAGAGAATTCTGAATTTTGTTCCCCATCATAGATGGGTTTAGTTTGAGGTTAGGAGAAGGTGTCACCGACCTGCTGAGACAGATTTCAGGAAAGAGCTTCATAATCTTAGCTGAATGATGTGTTAGTATAGCTATATTGTGCATTGTTTGGCTCGGGTTCTCCTCACATTCCTCAGTTTTGTGAAAGACTGACAAACAAGAAGTTTGAAAAAAGGCAATCCAGAGCTATTAATGCCACTGTAATAGGATCAGGTCTATGTCAGAGGTGCACAGGTGGAGTCTGGGTGTGTCCACATCCTTTACAACTTATCCTGGATTATCAGCACCTCCATGTGGATCCAAAAGGCATCACAGCAGCTGCTTTCTGAGGCCTTACCATCCTCCAGGATGGCACCAGAGGAGCCAGACTTCCAGCAGAACAACTTTTTATTTAAATAAATCAATCCACGCTTCATATGAGTGCTTTTAAGTCACTTTGTCATACTGAGACAAAATTAATTCAAGGAGTAGTGATGGTGCACATGTTTCTCTTCAGATTCAGATGCTTTAGCAAGTGTAAAAGAATGAATAAGGTTACACTATGACCTCCACAGTCACCAGATCTCACCTCAACTCCTAGATAGGATTTTTGGTAATCCTCTCCACTTCTGCACCTGCTTGTGTGTCCCATCATATTCACTGATCTCACCATTTGAGGTACATTAAGTGCCAGTCCTAACATTGGCCTTTTATTTCAAACATTTTGCACAGTTTTCACCCATCAGACATCCTCTCAGGGCTGTGCAGCAGCTCCTTTGTGTTCCAGAGTTTGATTTCAGTAACGGACAAAAAAAGGAAAAAAAAAAAAAAAAAAAAAAAAAAAAAAAAAAAAAAAGATCTTGTTTAAAACTAAAGACTCTTATTATGAAAATAAACTGAATTGACCTTTATATATTTAAATGTTAATGTCTTGTCAGAAATTCATCAGGAACAGCACTAAACCACTAAAGCTCATTTTCCTTTCAGTAAATAACTAATCTACTCCTCCAGATCAGCCTTCATACATTTCTGTTCAGATATAAAGGAGGAACAGGAGACCGAATCTCACAAACGAAGGACTTTATTCCACCACTGCAGTACTTCAGTACTACAGACAAGCAAATACATTCACACCTTTACTCCAAACCCAAGAACAGAACAGGGAATTTGAAAAATAGAAAAGAAAAAAAGAAAAGCATTGGTCTCCAATTTAAATCTTGTTTTGCTCTATGTGGGACCTTTCCTCAGGCATATTATGGGGGATGGCTACACGACGAAACCAGAGTCACAGAGAATACAATGCCTTTTTGTACATTTGTGACTCAGGACTAAGAAGAATGTGAGCTATGCGACAGTTCAGCGACAGCCAAGTTTACTCCTTGCTAGCCATGTGGGCCATCAGGTCGCAGACACGGTTGCTGTATCCAAACTCATTGTCATACCTGGCAAAGAGGGGAGAGGTTAGCAGGAAACACTGGCAATAAATAGAAAGACACTGAAAGTAAGCAGTGTTGAAGGCGTACCATGTGACCAGCTTGACAAAGTGGTCGTTGAGGGCAATGCCAGCGCCGGCATCAAAGATGGATGAATGGCAGTCGCCGTTAAAGTCTGTGGACACGACCTTTAGGACGGGGAGAAGAGTGTGGCACATCAGCAATGAGATCCACAGACAAAATGTAGCCATGAAGTGACAAAGTTTAGGGTGTACCTGGTGCTCTGTGTATCCCAGAATGCCCTTCATGGGTCCATCAGCGGCAGCCTTCACAACCTTCTTGATGTCATCGTATTTGGCCTGAAAAAGCAAAGCAGTTATATTTGCATTTTTAAAGAAATTAAAAAAAAAAAAAAAAAAAAAAAACACAAGCGGTGAACCACATGTGTAAATCTGAATTTAAAATTGGTTTATGGCTTTGATTTTAAAAAGGAAATTTCTAAATCAATATTTTGTAAATTGCATGTGTGATACTCACTGGTTTCTCCAGACGGACTGTCAGGTCAACCACTGACACGTTGGGGGTGGGCACACGGAAGGCCATGCCAGTCAGCTTGCTGGGGGGGGGGGGAGGGGGGAAAGTTTCACTTGAGTACTGGAGCATTACAAAGCAAAATATTGTTTTAAATTGTACATTAGAGTAGTGTTTTATTTGCACTCACCCATTGAGCTCAGGGATGACTTTGCCGACAGCTTTGGCAGCACCAGTAGAAGCGGGGATGATGTTCTGGCTGGCGCCACGGCCATCCCTCCACAGCTTGCCAGAGGGACCATCCACGGTCTTCTGGGTGGCAGTGATGGCGTGAACTGTGCTCTAATAGACACAAACAGAAAAATAAAAATAGGAGGACAATTAAAAATGTAGCTTAAACATAATTTCTTCAAAACTGTTCAAGTGCTGTGTATGATTTCCTACCATCAGGCCCTCAATGATGCCAAAGTTGTCATTGATGACCTTGGCCAGAGGTGCCAGGCAGTTGGTTGTGCAGGAAGCATTGCTATGGAGAAACAAATAACATCAGTCAAGTTTTATTTTTAAAATGAAATGTTTTAAATGAATGAAATTAATTATAAATGCAAGATCAGTAAAGACTGTCACAGCTTTCATTAGAACAGATGTGTAGTTGTTATTCATTGTGTTCAAAATATATTCCTAAATCTGTGATTTTGGCAGCAAAAACTCATTCATCTCCAAATATTCCAAAAAGATTCTTACCTGACAACCTTGAGGGAATTGTCATACTTCTCGTGGTTGACACCCATGACAAACATGGGAGCGTCAGCGCTGGGTGCAGAGATGATGACTCTCTTGGCACCACCCTTCAAGTGAGACTGCAGCATCGCATTGAAATCATTCAGTTTCCTTTTTGCACATCACATATGGCATACTACCTTTTTCTGCATTCACATTTTACATGATTTAGCACTTACAGAGGCCTTCTCAATTGTGGTAAACACACCAGTGGACTCCACCACATACTCTGCACCAGCGTCACCCCATTTAATATTGGCGGGGTCCCTCCTGAAGAAAGAAAATTGTTACAAGGAAAAATAGGGGTTATCTCTGAAACCATTACACAAATTAATAGGTTATACAAATATGGCAGGCGAACTGAACTTACTCATGGAAAACTGTGATTTTGTGTCCATCGATGACCAGCTTGTCTCCCTCAACCTTCACCTCGCCTTTGTAGCGGCCGTGGGTGGAGTCATACTGGAACATGTAGACCTAGAGAGGGGATAAGGAGAACTTTTTAGACCGGCTTCACAAAAACTGGGGGGGAGAATAAGTGAAGTGTGTGTTCCTGGCTCCAAAAGCCCTCGTTTTATATTTAATTTACCCAGTTTGCTAAAATGATGAAATTCATACTTACTGGAAATGGAAGAAAAAAAAATCCTACAAGTATTTGACAAATAATTTTACTAGAATTATGTTATTCTAACATTCAGTCATACAAAGCTTGTGGTGAGTTCAAGCTAACGCCTTATATTCTTTTCGTTTCCTCTTTGACTGACCATGTACTCCAGGTCGATGAAGGGGTCATTGATAGCGACAATCTCCACCTTCTTGGAGTGGAAACCAGCACGGGTCACCAGACGACCGATGCGGCCGAATCTGAAAAATGAACAAGAGGCGTTTCTCATTCTGGCCAGTAGGTGGAGACGTCACACTACATTAAACTGACTACAGTCACCTCTTTGAGTTTCGGTGAAATGAAGGCGCTTGTTAAGATGATAAATACTAAAATAGATTTAAAAATAATAATAAATCAGAGCAGAGTTTGATATTTAGTCAGAGGCTTTCCTGTAACAGTTTAGATTTTTCTTTTGTGTGGGGCGAAATCTCCCCAGAAGACCTGACACCACAGTAGAAGAAAGGCCAGGGTTCAAGAGGAGGGGCTGAGGGGTGTGTGCACTTTTCTCTCTGAGAGGCTAAAGTCGAAATTAATCTCCAATCCTGGTTACGCAGTGCACTGTTTGAACAACAGCAGGGTTACTTTTTAACCACAGGTCCAAAACTCCGGGCGCATAGATACACTCTGTCCTGAGAGACCAGGAAGAGAGGCGGGTGGATGACAATTTATTGAAAACAAATGCGTAGATCCGCGTCAGAACACGTGTGCTCATTGACATTTAGGTTACATAGGTCGCCTTTCACTCGCTGATGACCCCGAGGTCAAAGGCACTGGCTATTTTGTTTCTGCAGACGGCTAAAGATCAAAGATCAACAAGAACATGAGAACAGCCGGCTGTCACCATTTAAATAACACAGCAGGTTGTAGAAGGGAAAAAACCCTTTTTGAAGGCTAATTTTAAAAATAGACCCTCCAGTAAAGTGACAGGACAGAAGACCAGCCTGAGACAAGTTTTATGTAGCTGTTCCCCAATACTTAATAATGTGAAATGTTATGCATTAATCCTTAAAGTGCACTGAACTGCAGACTTGCAGTGTACTGGACTGGGCCCTCATTTAAATAGTCACAAATTATTCCATACACTTGGATAGCATCTTGCATAATACCTGCATTCTTTAATACAGGAGTTCGTAAAACAAACTTTAACAAGCGTGGAAACCTTAGCCAAGACAGCGGCGTGGTAACCATTCCCCACTGATGAGAGGGATGTGGTGGTGGGAGTTGCAAAGAAAAGTGCAAAGCTGAACCTCAGTGTGTGTTACTCATTTGGTTTAATTAGAAAGATTTAGAGGAAGTGAAGGGGATGATCATTCTTACCCATTGATACCGACTTTCACCATTTTGCCTGGGTTGGTCTAGTCCTCTGGAGGGAAAAATGAGAGGGGAAAAAGGGTAACATTGCGAAATTTATGAGGTCCTTTATTAGCATTAACTTGATGAGAGCTGCTTGGACTGCAGGTTAAGATAAGTGAAGACAACTTCAAGAACAACATGTGAAAAGTATTCTACTGATAAGCTATCTGTGATCACAGTCCAAGTAAAACTCAAAGCTAATCTGCATCGATGAAAAAACTTCAGACTTTGCAAAACTAAAAGCATAAATGACTTAATAAACATGTTAAATCTCTTGTCCTGCTAAACTTCAAACGTAACGATGATGTAAAGTGAGTTTCTTTTGACTTTATGACCACGTGTGCTTTAAAATTGGGCACAATTAAGCTCATGCAGATTTTTCCAGGTGATCTAAATCAGCGCGTTGAGTCATGCAGCCTGAAGCCATTGAATTATTTGAAGGTATTTACCGTTTGTGAAGGGGCTCTGCCTGTCTTGGGACTCCGGATGTGAGTGGGGAAGAGCAAAGTTAAGCTGCGTGTTTTATGATTGACTGAGGTGTGCAGCCACGCCCCCATCAATGGTGACCACTCTTCGCCCCGCCCCCTCTGAATGTCAAGGTCGTCAGATGCACAGAGACATGCAGAGTGGCCGCTGCAACTTTACTTTTAAAAAGCTCTGGTCTTATGATCTAAGCTCTGCTGCGCATTAAAGGCCTGAATCTGGGAAATATTTAGCTCATTTTTCATTATTCCAGCAGCCTGTGCCATCAGGCCTGCTTTGTGTTTCCACTTTTAAAAGCACCAGATATAGATACCCACATATTAGAGTCCTCAGATAGTGGACTGAAAAAAGGGAGGGGTCTCTCTCTGACCTTCTCAGTAAATACAGACACACAGAGGGAGCGAACGAGGGATCAAATCTCTCCTTCATGGCTGTGACATTTACTGTCCAAAGACCATGACCCTTTGCTCTGTTGCTACTCTTCTTTTGCTGCTGCTCCATCCCTTCAGCAGAAGTCAAAAGTTGAACTTTGGCTACCTAACGTGAGCACATGATCACAGCGCGCATGTGCACAGGGGTAGATTTACTCAGCTGAATTTTGGCTTTATCAGGTTATTTGGTAACCGCTGAAACGCGTCATTGGGAGGCAGGTTATTTTGTCGGTGCTTAACTGTTTTCACTGTTGTTATCTGTTTTTTTAAAGTACGTTTTTGTCTTTTTATGGCAACAGTGTCGACACAGAAAAGAAAGGAGGTCAAGATATATTAAAAATAAATCCAAATAATCAGGGTGTGACTTTAAACCATAAGGCCAGTCAGTCCCAATCTCTCACTAATACCCCCTGCCACTATACTGGGCCTTAGCAGCCAGCACTCCTGATCAGAGATGGGCAGTAACGCGTTACTTGTAACGCGTTACTGTAATCCGATTACTTTTTTCAAGTAACGAGTAAAGTAAGGGATTACTATTGCAAAAACGGTAATTAGATTACCGTTACTTTCCCGTAGGAACGCTGCGTTACTGCGTTACTAAAACCGTGATTTTCTTGCGAGAATGTCTCATGACAGTGACGTAAGCGAGTGCGACGTGTGTGACAACAGCTGTGTGCAGATCAACAATGGATCATATATCGAGTGCTGGAGAGAGTATGAGCGTGCAGCGTTTAAAGCGTGGAAGTACTGACCTTACTTTGAGTTTGATTCCATAAAAAGTGACAAAAACATTAGTGTCCGTTGTGCGTGGGAAGAAAACTTCTTTTTACAGCGAAAAAAAACCCCTAAACTTCCAAGCAAGCACCGAGTGCGCTACGACGTAATGGGAAACTCACAGAGAAACTGCGGTATCCTTCCACTGACCGCTGTGGCACACCTGCACCAGGATAACCCTCCGCCTACCCTACTCCTGCTTTACAGGTGAAAATAGAGCAAAAGGACCGCTAGTCTTTGACTTTATTTATTTTCTGCTGTGTTTTACTTGCATCTGAAAGAGTGAAGGTAAACAATATATATATATATATATATATATATATATATATATATATATATATATATATATTATGTGCTGGAATGTGCAGAAAATAGGTTTAAATGTTAAACTAATTTCTTCCAGTCAGAGAATGGTGCATATAATTAAAATTTTGCTTCATGCATAAAGTTAAAAGATTAAAACTAACAAAACAAGTTTTAAAAAGAGACTTTTCCATTTGATTACATTTTGTATGATGGATTATGTAGAAAAAGTAGAATTGGGCTGAAAGATCTATCGCTTTATCGCCTATTCAGGTTGTAAATCATGTTTTTAAAAAGTAACTAAGTAACTAAGTAACTAAGTAATTAATTACTTTTGAAAATAAGTAATCAGTAAAGTAACGGGATTACTTTTTTGGGGAAGTAATCAGTAATTAATTACTGATTACTTTTTTCAAGTAACTTGACCAACACTGCTCCTGATAGTGAATCCAAACCTGGCATGGCATCTTGTCACCAGAGAAGCATTTGAACTTGCAACACTTTGCAGGTCTAACTGAATAAAATTGTAATACTTAGTAACTTTTATTTTCTACCTCAGCTGCCCACAGGGTCAGTAGCAGACCTGCAGACTTGTCGTTCTGCACCACAGCTGGACAGTGATGGTTTGTTTTATGGCTTCTGTCCAACAGTTCAGGCATAGCTGAACTACCACCACCCCGAGTGCATGCATGCCAGTCTTGGCCTCTGCTTTGCAGCTTAAGGTCAAAGAGGGGAAGTAAAGGTCAGGCTAAGATTAGACACTAGCTGCCTAGTCAACACTTGGGCCATGTCTGTACTGTAAATGCTGCCTCACTCAGATCACATGTTTTTTTCATATTACAACAGTTAAACTCGACCCACTGTAGACAGGCAGCAGCCACACAGCCATGGAGTAAAACAAGTGTGGAAAGGACTGTTTTACTTAAGAGAAACGTGAGTTATTTCGCAGCTAGAACTGAGAAATGTGTTTGAACACGAACTTTAAACTAGAGTATCTACTGTAAACAGGCTCATTTTTTTGTTCAAGTTTATTTTATCAGCAGCGGGAAACAAACTGTATCAACTGCACATCGGTGATCAGCATGCAGGCACGTCTGCAGGGAGGAGAGGCCTTCAGCTACGTTTGTACAATTTGTCTCCTTAAAGCACAGTGCAAAGTCCAAAGAGCAGCTGTGTGTGGCAACGAGCAGAGGAACAAGAGGAGATTCATACTGCCATCTTGTGTTGTGGTTCAAGCAGCCACCGAAATTATTTTTTACATCAACCCAAATATCATAATTAGCACAAGTACTACAATGAGCATATGTTCTCTTTCAATCAGAACATTAAGTGTGAGGTTTCTGTGTAACAGAGAATTCTTTAAAAAAAAAAAAAAAAAAAAGCACTGAGTGACATGTTTTTGTATGAACCACCGACAGCTGTTTCATGTATTGCTATCAAACAGGTGCAAATGCAGCTCATCTTTTGTGGTTGGGGGGAGGGGGGGGGGGGGTCAAGCTCAGATGAAAAAGAAGGCACAGTCTTAAAATTATTTAATCAAACCCTAAAAAGAAACCACATTTCTACAAGAGGATTCAGGCAAGACTTACGTATCCATACAGACTGTAAGATTCCACGTATAAGGCTGATGAACAGTGAATATACAACATAACTTCTTTTTCTTTCTTTTTTTAGCAAAGGTTAGAGTTTTGGGTATGCTAGCAGGGTTCTGAAGTGAGAAGACTTATGGGACCAGTTTGTACTCATAAATCAGGAGCATCCCTGCAGTAGAAAAAAAGCCATTTATAATTAGAACAACACGATCCTAACAGTCAAGCATAGACATGGCTCTGCCCTGTTGTCCGGGTGCTTTGCTGCTGTTGGGAGTAGTAAATCTGTGTGGCTGCCATAGTTTATGCTTTAAATATCAGGCCAGTTACAAGAAGAGACATTCTCTCAGGGAGTAATTTTAAAGCCTGTTAATTATTGGAATTTCCAGTAAGACAATGGCCTCAAACGTGAGTATAAGTCAACTAAAGCTTTCTCCAGGCATCCTCCCTGAATGAAAATCTTTGGCAAAACACCATGTTATGAAAAAATCATCCACCCATACATCCAGTTTCTTAAAAACAATGGGGCTTGGAGCTTATCCAGTTGTCATAGGTCAAAAGGTGTGGTACGCCTTGGACAGAGTTCCGGTTTATCTCAGGGCTAACGGCGAGATACAGACAAGCAATTTTGAGTTACCAGTTAACCTAAAATGCATGTCTTTTAAACTGTGGGAGGAAGCCAGAGTACCCAGAGAACCCATGCAGCCACAAGAAGAACATGCAAACGCCACACAAAAAGGCCCCAGCCCCAGTGTTAACCACCACACCGACGTGTCACTTCATGCTTAATCTACCATTCACCAAAGTCATAGCTGGTGTGTTTTACTTAATTATAATCAATAGAATAATTTATAGTAATGGAGATTTTTTTTTGTTGGGAGTGACGGAGATGGACAGGATTAGAAATGAATGCATCAGAGGGACAGCTCAGGTCGAGCAGTTTGGTGACAAAGTTAGAGAAGCAAGGCTGAGACGGTTTGGACATGTGCAGAGGAGGGACAGTGGATGTATTGGACAAAGGATGTTAAGGAGGGGGCTGCCAGGCAGGAGGAAAAGAGGGAGACCTCAGAGGTTGGTGTGAGAGAGGAGGATGCTGTGGCATAGGGTGCGATGGAGGCAGATGAACGGCAGCCAAAAGAAGAAAATATACCCATTAGAATCACTTATAGGTTTTCTGGGTAAGTGAAAGGCTGTGGCAGGCAGAATATGTTTATAGAGATGTGCAATTATTTAAATGTTAGGAAATTGTGAAAAAATATAAAAAGGTCATAACAATTTCTCTTAGTTTTTGAGAGCCTTGATCAACATCTTCAAATTGACTTTTGAAGATTCAAACATTTGTAGTCCCTCAATGTGTGAAAAACAGAAAACAGATGGAACCAGAGAAATGCTGGCCATTAATTTTCAGTCAGCTGTTTAGGCTCTGATGATTTTCGGATGTTAGTAAGCAGTGATTTGCAATTATAAAACTTTTTCAAGTTTCTCTAAATCTGCAGCTGGTTTGGAGGACCTTGAATTTTAGGACACAGTGAAAACCTAACATGTTTTTATTGCGTACTGCATGAGTTCCTCACAAGTTTGTGCATCACCAGCAAATTACATCATAGTGTCGACTGTTAGATTTGATATACTTAACAATGAACATCCTTACTGTATGTTAGTCCCTAAAATATGCCGATTTTTACAACTCTGTTACTACACAGATTATTTTATGCATTCACGCCATTAATTCTGTAAGCATATTTTCTAAATGTTAAATCTAATTCTATTTAAGCTTATAGGGAAAAAAAATTAGCATTTGTTTTTCTTCCCTGGGAACTTTGTTGTAATGCCAAAATAAAAACAGTTTTGGACGCTGCAGCCGATCTTCAAATGTTGACCACTTTTGCCAGAACGACGAGGGAAGAAATGAACTTCCTCCAACAGTCATGAGAAAAATTAATTTAGAAGAGTTATATCTGTCATCTCAATTTGATGCTCTGTTTTGAAGGACAAATTGAGATGACGTGTGTGAATACAGAATGAACCATGTGGGCTTTTCATGCAAGGAAGGAACTGGATTTTATGCGGGGTTGAAGTAAAAAACAAAACAAAAAAAACAGAACGCCACAAATGTCAAATCCATTTATTCATGCAAATCATAAGTAAACAAAAATAAATTGCAGAAATTTCTGATGCCATCATTTTTTGACTATCCACATCTATTACGGCTGCTTTTAAACAAAATCACCTATCCACAAAAGGTCTAAACGTTTACAGAGTTGCAGACAAAGCTAGAAGTACGGACAATGCTAAATTACTTGAAAAATAAGCCCAGAAATTGATGGTGATCATTTGATGTAAACACAGCACACGTTCTAATATTCAGGTTAACATTTAGATATGGAATAAACTGTGAAGCATCTGATCTACACTGGATGAAACCACATTAGCAGCACTGTAAGTTTACACCATACTACACGCATGTAAACATCCTTCTCTGCAGGTGAATGCCTATGCATGTGTGTTTCCTAATAATCTAAGAAGGATGTAAGCAGTCTTTAGTTTCCTCCTCTTTCTCCACTAACAGCCCAGTCCACTCATAGACCCGATCCGATCCAATTTCAGGCCAAAGCATCCCCGGTTCCACCCCCTCCGTGACCGGTCCGGTTCTGCTCGCTTTTGGTTGGCCAGGGTGCCCTTCAGCAGACGGAGCCAGGGGGTCTCGGGCTGAGTTTGTGCATCAGCCCATTTGGGGTATTCAGCAGCTTTGGACCCGGAGGAGAGGGTGGACTGCTCCTCTGCTTGGCTGTTGAGCATGTTCTCCAGGTCGTCAAGGGTCAGAAGGTCATTGTAGCGTTCCAGAAATTGCTCCACAAACTGCACAGTGGAAAAAAAGAAGTAGAAGATGATGAAATTTAATTGTCGGGGAGTGTACAAGGGACAATAATTCAATCAGTGATACATTTCATTACTCTCTCGCTTATTCTTTCCTGTTCTGCCTCCCATCCTTTGTGGACTCTCCTTGATTCACTCTGAATTCTCCTCTATATTTTTTTTAATCCAGCCATTCACATCCACTCCAATCTCCTCCTGTACCTGCACAGCATCAGGAGAAGGATGCAAAGCACGAGCCTCTGTGATCTCCAGGGGAGTCAGGAGGAGCAGAGCGGCACAAAGCAGCACAGGGCACAGCATGGCAGCAGATGAGGATGAGGAGCAGGAATAACTGGAATCACACCGGCTCAGAAGATTCAAACACTGATGAAATCCTGGAAAATTTACATTATTTAATGTAAATATTTTGATATAAATATTGAATCTCTACTAATACTCCACAGATTGTTTATTTGACAATTTAGTGTCTAAAACACATCTTTTATTGTGTGTTCACAGATAAACATTGCTGCGCAGTAACAAGTGACGCAAGTAAAATATGCACAGCAAATATAATGTATGCACGGGGCATCTAACTGAAGGCAAGTGGTAGTAAATCGAGGTCAAAAGAACTCAAATTCATGAATCTTAGAAAATAAAATTGACATTTGTAATCATTATTTGAAGAGAAAAACATTTCATTTTTGCAGCATCTTAAATTTTAAAAATAAATAAAAATAAATAAATGGAAATATTAGAATTATGAATAAAGAGCTTCTAAAATGTTAATTCTCTCTATATTTTTACAGATATCAAAAAACACTGTCTGGAGTTACTGTGTAGCGATTTTTCTTTTATGTAATGCAAGATTTTATTTTACATTCTTTAGGATATGCTAATTCTAACATAACTATGAAAGAGGAAATTTAAGAGCGCTCACCTGTTGTTTGGTTCTTTCTCAAAGCTCTTGGTGTCTTCTGCTATTACAGACTCTTCTCCATCTCCTTCGGTCGCTCAGCTACCTCTCACTTGTTGGCACCTGCTGGGAGCATCACTATCTCACTCGACTGGCTCCTCCTATTCTTCGCCTTCGCTCACTGATGGAATTGGAGGGATGATTTTCTTCCTCTTGCGTCTGTCCCTTTGGCAGTGGCTGAATGCTGGGGCATCAGCTGGGATGCTGCAGAGGTTTTGTAGAGCCAGAGACACCCTCCGCCCCCAAGCACCACCACCCCCACATCATCTTCCTCCTCAACATCATCATCCTTTTTTTCTTTGGAGTGATGTCATAGCCTTGTAGAGTCATTGTCATTGCCAAGGTGACTGTGTAGTTTGGACCAAGTTAACCAACTGGCCTCAGCCTAAGCTGAGGTCAGAGGGCTGCATTCAGCTGATGCCTTGTCAAAAGTGACCAGTGGCTATAAAGCTTCGCATATTTCAGTCAAGACTTAATCTGAATTATACCTTTCCCATGTGGTGACAACACTCTTTGTGCATATTAGCCACCCTCTCTCTCCTTTGTCTCCGTGGTCTTTCCCAGCATGCACTGACCTCCCCTCTCTGTTGGGTTAGTTACAGTCTGTCAGTGCCATCTGCTGTCGGACCCCCTGCCAAAAAATTACAACACTATCAGGAGCTGCGCAATCCAATGCCTTGACCTTAAAGGTCAGCAGCCTGTGATTATTTCAAGTAAATAAACCCCCTCAGAGATGTTCATCAGAAATCAGTTGTTTCAGTCTTAATCTTTCACAAACAAGACAAATTCATCTGTGCACAGTACCAACTAAAGTTTAAAAACTAAACATTTACTTCTATTTGCACACTTAGCACCCACTGAATACATTTAAAACATAATTTGTCCTCGGATAAAAACTGAGCCGCTTTTGCAATCACATTGTTATCATCCTGCTGCTGGTAAGTGTCTTTACATAACGTATCAAATCGCACATACAGAAAAACGCACCCCTCTCATGTTTTCGGAGAGGACAATGTGTGGGAGAGGGAGTAGGCGAAAAGGAGAGATTAGTGATGAGGCAGGGGGGAGGAGGAGGGGAGGGGGGTTAAACTACTGTGTGTGATGTCAGTGGAGAGAGGAGCACTGGAAGAAAAGTAGGCAGGGGAGAGTAGGAGGAGGAGAAAGGGATGGAGAAAAGCACCAGGCAGAGAGCAGAGGGAGACCTACAAAAGAGATTGATTACAGGAGAACAGAGGCGGCCAACTAGGCAACAGCAAATGTGTCAGACAGAACAAGAGAAAAAAATAAAATGCAATTGTAACTAAAAAACAAAACATGCTTACTGGCGAGGAATGTGGTCATCAGAGAAAGACTGAAACCTGAAATTGTTGAAAACAACATATGAAAGGAAAAGAGAGCTGAGGAAGGTGAAGTAGGGAACCATGTGTAATAGTAGTAGGTAGTAATACTGTCTGTGCAAGCTGTGGCAGCCCATTAAACACCGCTGTCCAAACATGATACAAGCAGACATTCAAAGCTGTTTGTAATGATGCCATAAATTTACTCGACATAACCCAGCGGACTCACAAGCCTTCACACATTTGAGCAGAGGAATAAAACTGAGACAGGGAGGTTTTTTTTTTTCCTTTTTTAATGAAAAAGAGAACCAGGTTTATTAAAAGCCTACTTGATTTTGTGTCTTTACACATCATCATCCCTAGTTTAGATTGGTGCCAAGTACCAATATTAAAAGAATGAAAATAAAATAAAAACCAACAAGTACAATATTTCATTACAGATAAAAATATTTCCATTGATACACAGAAATAAGATTTAAAAAACAAAACGAGAACAATCAGAGTCAGTTTCTGAGGCGAGCTCGTCGGGACGTGCGTGCGATGGGTGTTGTCACTTTAGGGGTCTCGCTCTCTGCCATCACAGCATCTGATGGAGGTGGAAAAAAGAAAAAAGGAAATTGAAACATAATGAAGTGGGACGAGTAATGACGATGTCTGGGAACAGCCATGCACTATAAGAACAGCTGAAAAACCCACACAAGAAATATTCAGGAATAGATTCAAGTCTAATTATTTTAAAATATATTTTTGGAACTCAGAAGTGTTTCAGTAACTCAAGTCTAATCAAAGGCTTAAAAAAAATAATCTTACCTGAAACACTTTGTCTAATTAATCATGGAAATCATAAGATAACTGGAGATGATAACAGTTCTCTGGAAATGGTGGTTAGTTTTTCATGTCGTGCAGTTTTTTAAAAAATTAAATCCTTCAAAGATATCCACAGATCTCGGATTAGTGCTGCAACAATGCACATCTCACTTTTTAGACCAGCAGAGGTCCAACAGTCTTAAATCGTCTCAGCTGCTGCTCCACAATCTCAGTCTAGTGGTCTAAGCACTCTGAACTCTGGTGTATTGATCCAAAGAATGTTATTGATTTGTAACACTTGATTTATAGCACTATGTCAACTCTACAGTGCAGCTTATCCCACTGCACATTGTAGCAGCACACACCTCACCTAACCACAACACCTGCCATAGGTCTGACTGGTGCTTTTTCTCTGTACATAACTTTATCAATCAGCTATTAAATCTTTGTTTATTAGCTTCTAATTCAACATGAAGCAGCTCAGAGCAGAGCAGACACACCAGAGGACAAATATAATAATGATGGCATCGCCCACGACGACGTAGATTCAATGCAGTACTATAAATCATGTTTTACAAGCTAATGAGGCAAATTCAATACACTGCAGTGACAAACAGAGCATACTAAACACTTTACTAAAATCCAGCGAACTGGACGACAAAGTTTCTGCTTAAATAACAGACAACTGTTATTTGCTATTATCTGACATGTTACAATTCAATGGATTTAATAAGGAAAAAAATGAATTGCCTTAAAAATATGTATTTAGATGACAAAATAAATCAGCAGATGTATATTAAAAGGGGGCTGAGTGTGCTCCAGATTCTGATTCCTGGAGAGGGAGAGTAGCTTTTCATGACGCAGGTTAAAACTATCCTTATTGGTCTTCTACCAAGCCCCTCACATCATCCTTTTAAATAAGGCGTTTTAGCTTATTTAATAGGATGCACAAGTCAACTTTGTTATTTGCTGCTCCTTGCAAACATAAGGTGAGTATCCAACACACAAGATTGAGAAAAAAAAAAAAAAAACAATTAAAGGAGGAGAAAAGCTCAACACGTCCCCTTTAAGGATAATTTTTGATTCCAAATAACTGATCCACTGCAAAAAGTAATTTCTTACAAAACCCATTAAAACTGTTTGCAAATTAAGTGTAATAGTGACTTAATGAAGTGGCTTCACTCACCCTCTTCATCCTCCTCCTCATCACTGCTGAAGGTGATTGCAGGCTTCTTAGACTTGCGAGATTTGTGAGGTGTGACAAAACTGTCATCACATCTTGAAACTGGAGGCTTTCCTTGACCTGCAATAAAAATAAACATAAAATTTATCGTGTAACTAAAATGAGAAACAGACTATTTCTGCAACAAGGTTCTTCAAAGCAGGCTGACTCCTGACCTTGCTTTGACTTCAGCCGGCCTCTGGTGGGCGCAGGTGTTCGCGTGACTGTCTTCTCAGCAGACACTCCCGCTTTCTGGTTTTCCTCATCCATCTCTGGGCTTTCCACATTCTCCAGCCCCCGTGTGTGAACTGCAGTCAGACGCTGTTCAAACTCATCTACCTGAGCCTGGAAAACAAAGTTAACATTAGCATGGGATGGAATGAACTGGCATTTTATCTTTCACTGACCACTTAAACGTTCAGCACACCAGAGTCTTCTCCAGACATTTACAGACAATAGAAGCTTTTGATAATAAACAAAGTATCCACCGTTCAACTTTAAGTCTCACGTCTGTGTGGATCACACAGATGGCTAATAAGTATTCCCGTCATAGCTCTCTGAAGTTGGTCCGAAGGGTGCATAGACAGGTGCAGTGGACTGGTAAAATGGTAAATGGACTGGTTCTTATATAGCGCTTTTCTACTCTGAGCACTCAAAGCGCTTTATACAACTAATTCATTCACCCAATCACACCTATTCACAGAAGCACTTTTTCTAAGCTGTTAGTGCCTATCTAACATTCACATCAGATGGATGCATCGGAGAGCAACATGGGGTTAGTATCTTGCCCAAGGATATTTGGCATGCAGACTGGGATCGAACCACCAACCTTACAGTTAGTAGCTGGCCTGCTCTACCACCTGAGCTACACATGACCACGTGGTCACTGCAGAACTGACTTAAACAAGGAATAATATACCTTAAACTGTGGTTTAGCCCCACGACGGAGCTTGGCGGTGATGGAGAGCAGAGGCTGATAGACGCCCGGTTCAGTCAGCTTGTCACTGTAACACTCCCAGCATTCCTGCAGCCTCTTGAAACCGCGCTCACACATGGAGAGCAGAGACAGAGACACGGCCAAGTCACACCACTGACGCTCTGTCCTGAGGAGAGAAAGAAAATCTGAAGATGAGAAATTGTGGGGGAAACCTGACTTAAGAAAACAAAGTGCATAGAAATTCTAAAACTCAATAAAAAAAGAGCTCATTCCTCATGAACATTGCATTGCCCTGACATTTAGACCAAATCTCATTTTCCCAGAACTTTCTTATATCCAAATTCATTTTGCCAACGTATAATATAAAATGCCCTTCATTTGAGCTCTGATAATGGACGGAGTATGAGTCAGAAGCTCAAGCATGGCCAGGCCAATTGTTCTGTCTACAGTCCCCAACTATACAGGAAGACAGTTTCCATGACAAAATCGGTGAATAAGAAGATGTTGGTGTAGGTGACAGGTGAAGTGAACTGTGAATTTGCATTAATTGTCAAACGCTGTCAGTGAAAACGCCCACTAATTACCCACACATCCACCCCCGCTTCACACACAATTAAATAAAGCAGGACAAACGAGAAAGTAGAAAGGAAATGGTAAAGAAAAAAGAAAACAAAACAAAAGATCCAGGTTAGAGGTGAGGATGGGAAATAAATGGAGGAAGAGAACTCACTTTGCAGTTCTAAAGCGCTGACACAGTTTCTCTACTAGAGACTCGGTCTGCCTTTCTTTAGTGATGTAGGAGAACAGCTGTCTGCAAACACACACACACAATATAACATTTATTTAAAAAAAAAAAGAAAGAACATTCAGTTGTTGAATTTCTCCTAAAAATTTCTTAAAGTCGAGTGAGAGTGGTGTATACTGTATATTTATACTGTAGGTGCCACTCAAGTTTTATTTTTAATATTGTAAAAATGTTTGAATTTGTTAACCTACGTCTTCTACATCCCAAAAGGTATATAGGTATTACATCTTGTTCTGACTTTTCAGATATATCAGAAAACTAAATTAATATTGTTTGCACAACTTGTGTTTTTGTTTCTTATCCATTCATTAAAAATATATATATAAAAAAACTATAATTAATTACATTAGAACATTTGCAGAATATTTGTCATAGATGGAACCAGACTAAGGAACAGTGTAGTAAGTATTATTGTGTGTAAGATAATGGGGTCTTAATGACAGCAGTCATTTCAGTTGCCAAAATAGCTTGATTGCTTGGGGGTTAAACAAGGCGTCATTTGCATCATTTGCCCCAAGTCTGTGGTCTGCTTCACAGTTGATGCAGTAAGAAAACAAAAACACGACATGGTACACAGCTGTGCATCTCACTTCATAATAGTGTTGAAGTCCTCTGAGCTCATGCCTCTCTCTGGGTCGGACAAGCGGCTGATGATGTCTGGGAGCAGGTTGTATATCGCATTGTCCTGATGGGTAACGCAAAGAAAATGGTTAAAAACACTCCCCGTCACTCAGATTCCATGAAGCCTTCTGGATGTGGTCTACCTTTGTAGCAAGCTCATTGAAAAAGTTCAGGGCCAGGCTGTTAATGTGCGAGTCAGGGTCAATTAGCAATACGGCCACTTCGCTGACTTGACCTTTGACCTTGAGGACATCCTTAAGCACCAGCTGAGTGAGAACAGTCACAGCTGTCTGCCTTACTGAAGGAACCTCGTCACTCAGCCTGAAAGATGGAGGAAAAAAAAAATTAGACACAGTATTTCCTTCGTTACGCATCATCTGATCTTCTAATGATCGGAGGTCGATTTTCCACTAATGGGAGAAATGTGTATTTTCAAAGCCCAATTCAATGATATCTTTTAAATTAAATTTTCTGATGTGAATATTTACTGTAAATTATTTCCTACAGCCCACTCTTTGGTAATCCCCTTTTGAAAAAAGTTGCACTCTACAAACCATGATAGCTTCTTTTCAAACCTGCATTTTGCCATAGTTGTCCTCTTAGTTAAACACAAACAACATGCTGATGTACACACAAACAAAAATCATTCAGATATTTAGCAGGTAAGAAAACCAAGATACTTTTCCATCTTAATTAAATATGCCACTTTTGATCGCTAGCAGTTAACACAATACAGTTAGCGCTGAGGGAACTCTCAGGTTTCAACACTGGCAATAGGTTAATAAACAGAAAAATCAGTCAAACTGTTCTGGGATAATGTTCTTTTAATTTTAGAGGACACAACAGGTTGTGACATCCCTAAGGACCCCCAGAGTGGTGTTTCTGGGTCTCACACCTTGTGGCAGGATTAGAAGCACAGTTACCTACTGCTTCAAATTTTTGACTATTGCATGTAAAACAAAAGAAACTAAGGACTAAAGCATGGACAATAAAAAAAATATACAACTTAAAACACTGGTCAAAGGGTTAGACTATAGCAAGTGCTCCCGTTGATACTAACTATGTCTGATTATTGTGCTGTAACCATTTTACTTTCTGACCAGGTTTTAGGCACTCTAGTAGATGATAGAGTGCCTATAAAATCTGGCTTGTTTAAATTTACTACATTTATTCCAGGATTTTAGGTCTAATGACTTCTGAAGCATAGGAATAGACACATGAATCATTCAGGGTTGAAAAACACTACACCTGAATGAATTTTACCACCACCGTTAATGTCAATAGGACAAAATATCATTTTCAGCATGATGATGGACAATTTGTTCAGCATAAACTGTCTAACATCTGGGGAGAATGAATGTGTGTACAAAATGACAAATTTCAAAAAGTTGGCATTGAGATACTGTACTGGTTAACTAAAGAATCTGTTGGAGGTGCTAGAGGAGAAATAGCCTGGATTCATCTTCTGACAATGTGAATGAAAAAGTAATGGCAAGTCACTGAGTAACTGTGTGCAGCCACATTGCTTGTTTTGCACAAACAGACAGAGGCAAAAATGTTTGGCCACCTTCAAATTTGTCATCTCTCCTGTCATACAAACTTAGAATTAGCCATAACTTTACTGAAACCAAACAACATTGGTTTCAGTAAAGTTTAATATAATGGGACTGGACAGGCTGTGGCATGGCAATCTGATACCACTCTGAAACCAATTTAGATTTACTCTCACCCAAAACCACAGCGCAAAAGAAACTCATTAGCCATTTCTCATTTATGGCAGAGAGCAGCACTCCTGGCAGACGATCAGAAACATGTGCATGGTACTTCCACATGCCAATGCAGAGGCTTACAACAGCAATGAACAGGGTAATTAATTCTTAATGCGCTTATCAGGAGGCGCCAGCAGGGCAGCAGCCTCGAGAACAGTGGAGGTGTTGGTGTGAGGCAGACAATTAGGGAATACTATGAAATGCTTATCAGGTACAAAACACTAGGAGGGCAATGACGCATTATAAAAAGAACAGAATGTTTTACATGTCCAAACCACCTAAATGTGAGCATTATTAGGCATTACAATTAAAACCCCACTTCATCAAACAGAGGAACTTCTAAGTTGGCTACAGAAAAAAACAACAGTGCAACTTTGTGCAGGAGAAATAGATTGCCAATAATTTTTTTAAAATGAAAGCATACCTACAAGTTGAAGAACATTTGACTTTTCTCAAAATTATTCCCTTCTGCTCACACAGCCACTCTGTATAATTACAACACACTATTCACTGGCTCCAGCCACAAACCATGACATACTAGTAATTAAGCTGTTCCTTGTCTAAAGGGGCTGTTGTCAGAGGTGGTCCGAGGTGCCATCCCAGTTCACGAGTGGGGGTGGGTTTTCTATAAACCACGAGGCAATTTTTGGTTCCTATGGCAACCGTAAGGGTCAGAATACAAGGCACACATGAGAGTTTGCTAACATAGATCATCTGAAAGTTTGTTCCCCCCGACCATTAAAAAGTCGTGATGGAAAGAGTAAACTTTTCCCATCATGTGGCTCAGTGGAGCATTGTGACAGTGGCAACACTTCAGTGGCTGAGAGTCGCCGCACACTGAGATGTCGTGTTGGTGGGATCTGGATGAAGATGGCTCGAGACTACAAGCAAAGGAAAAAGGGGTGGAGGGGGGTGTTGTATGCCATGAAATGATGAAACGTCATTTACAGTACTCCCACTCAGCTGAGCCATCAAGCGTAGGCTGTCACTTATAATCTTGGTTGGGAAACAAATCTACGGATATTATGATAATGTAGTCATAACTGGAAGAGAGTTTATTAGTATGGGGGGAGCGATAAGAATGAGCTGCTACTGTGACAAATTTGTTTCACATTACTGGGATGATCAAACTGAACACGTAATTACATACCTGGCATAGAGATTCTGTGTCCAGGGCTCCAAAATATTTGGGAAACGGACAGTGAGGTCCCCCAGGGCTATTATGGCATTAGCCCTAACCACAGGGAGAGTAGAGCGCTCCAGAACAGTAAACATGAGACGGATGTTTTCTTCACACACTGATGGGCTTTGTAAGAAATACAGGAAAAAAAGAAGAAAGAAATGCATTTAAAGTCTCAATGTTTAAGTTAGCAATAAAGTTGCTAACTGATTGGGCCACTAAGATGTAATAAATCTTTCTTAAAAAAGAAAAAAAAGAAAAAGAAAATTCCCCTCAACACATAGAATTACAGCATTTCTCCAACCATCACCATAAAAACCTAATTAATCACCAAACAGCATTACCACTACATAAATGTAGTGAAAAGTGAAATGTGTTTACCTAATCATCATGTACTGAGAGAGTGCCAGACAGGCAGCAGTGGTGAGCTGCGGGTGGGAATAACGTCCTGGGGAGCCGCAGACTCTCACCAGCAGGGGAAGGAATGCACTCAGCAGGTTCTCCTCTAGAGAGCAGAGGGGAGGGAGGTGGGGTATTTGTGTGGTATTTATAAAAAGACTGTAGTATGAATTGGGGGGGGGGTAATGTTGTTTAGTGTGACTGCAGACAAACAAAAGAAAAAAGGTTGGGTTCTTTACCAGCCAGTAATTCTGTCTCACAGATGTTTCTGATGAGTTCAGCCTCGGTATCTTCAGCAGAGGCACCAATCAACCCAAGCTCCTCCTCCATAGTGCTCTCATTGGCTGTTTGCTGTTAGGAAGTCATTACATATTAGAATAGATTACGGTTTATGCAGAATAATATAAAATGCAGCCACTACAGAGGGGTGTACTACAGAGGAAGTTCACCAAAGCCAAACTTTCTTTGCGTTAGCTAGCTTGACAAACTCATGGGCATCATGACTGTGGTTGTGAACTTGCTGAACCAAATTTTCCTGCTTCGTGTTTTGTGCATGATCACATAAAATGGGGTGTTTCACACCTCATATGATTCTCACAAAAATGATCTCTACCCACATTATTAGATGATTATGATAAAAATGGTAGTAAAAAAAATCTATAAACATGAAAATAACAGTAAAATGCAACACTGTTGCAAATAAGACTAGATTAATGCAGCTAAAAAAAATTCCCAACAATTTAACAACAGGTTATACCACAGAACGCTAAAATCATCATTTTAACTTGAGCTAATTATTTTAATGCTCAGCACACTCAGCATAAATTACCATGTTGATCTAACCAGGTTAAAAAAAAATTTCTGACTAGAAGCTGAACAGAACTCTGTCACCTATTACTCTTGTTTCGTTGTACACCCCTCTAGACACAAAATAAGGTCATATTAGCATGTTGCAAATACATGTCTGATAATCTGGTTATGATCTGGTAATGATAGAATGATAGAAGATATGCCAGTATCTCACACTATTACAGAAGTGTTTTTGACTCCTCATTGTGGCACCTAAGAATGTATATTTGCGATGTGTGTTAGTAAGCACAGAGACAGAAGTACAGCCATGAGCACCCTGCATAGCCAAGACTATCATGAATTCCTGTCAAGGTTCAAAACAGGTGACAGTAACATTTTGGGTTTGACTCAATTTTGACTCAATTGTGCCTTGTGTCTCTCTGCCATATTTTCCCTCCATGGCTATCTAAAAAGACACAAATAAAAACTAAAAACAACAGAGAAAAAAAAAAAACATTGGAAACTTCTAATGCTAATTGAGGAAGCATTTATCTTCCTGTTCCCTGTTCCCTGATGGGCTGAACAATTATGAACCATCACTCATCGGATTCCATCGGTAAAAGAAATCTCATCAAGCCATCCTGCTGAGGCTTGGTCTGATTATCAAAAAACTTTTTCCCCACACAGGGGGTTATGGATTCATGTGTAATTTTTATGTCACACGAAAGTACATTTAAAAAAAAAAAACCTGACATTTAAACATGTCTGCTTTTGTCAAGTGAAACATTTGTGCACAGATGTCTGATTACACTTTACAGTAAAAGATGGCAACTAAACTTAATTGGTTGCTAGTAATTGTACTCATGACTTATATCTTGCTTATGTCATAAAATACTGAATATTCCCTCTAGCACTGAATGGGCTGGCAACATAATATGTTATCTTTTCTTTCTCAGTAAACCCACCAATTAGCTCAAATAGCACAGTGACAACAGTAGTAATAACTGGCAGTTAGCATAAATCTATAGAAGTCCAATTCTGTAATAGTTGATATTCACATTATTTTTGGAACTGCCAAAATTAAATTCTTCACTGCCACACATGGCAGCAAAAATGCTTTTAAAAGTCTGATAAAGTTAGATCTTTGAATGTTTTATCTAATTTTGCCGAACTACAAATGGATTTTATTATACTGTCTATATTATAGACAGTATAATAAAATTGTATGTATGTATGCTGTATGGATGTTATAGACTCTATAACATCCATACAGCACATCATCATTACCTTAGCTTTTCCGGCTGGGCCTTTTTCCTTCTCCTCTCTCTCCTCTGTCTCTCCTCTCCTCCTCCGCAGCTCAGCACTCACGCTGCGCTCAAGGTGAGACACCTGCCAGAAAGCCACGCAGCCACACGCACCCAACAGCTGGGCCAGACACACACAGTTCACTGCAGGAGGGAAAGACATGTTGTTGTGTGAGCATAAAGCACCGTGTGTGTCACATAGTGTCCTTTCAGACATCAAAATCTACAAAGGCTTAGTCCTGTTTCAGAACACAATAGTGCTCAAAGAGCAATGATGGGACTCACCTTGTTCACATTGCTCATTAGACTCTTGAGAGCCATCTTGCATTTGGCCAGCATCCTTGTTGACTTCGCCACCTTCCGCAATTTGATCTAGTAAGAGGCGGGCACTTCGCTGGAGCAGCCGGGAGCACAGCTGGTCAGGCGATTCAGCCAGGAAGTAGATGAGACGGACAGCCTGTTCCATGAAGCTCTGCCAGTAAGGGTCTTCCATCACCACACCTGAAGCAAACACAGACAGAGGCAGTCAGAGGAAGAAACCATGAGCAGGGAAAGAAAAGAATGAAAAACAGAAAAATTGTCAATTTACCTTCAGCAACAGCCTGTGTGAGACAGGTGAACAGCTGATGGTCCTGAGGCAGTCTGAATGGAGCACCTTTTGACTGCTATTGGAAACAGTGCAGTACACGATGGTAATATTGTGCTGGACCCCACAAACTGGGCATTTTATAAATTCAGTAATTTGTAAATATTAAATTAACAAAGTAGTATCTATAAATAGGTAGTAGTTTAATTTCCTGACTCTCATAGCCATAATCAAGAAATCCTTAAAAATTTATGCTTTATATAATCTTACCCTGACATGATCAGTGATGTTGCAGATGGTAATAACTGCATCTCTGGCCAGAAGGAAGTCTTCAGTCACTTTTTCACCCAGGGCCACTGAACAAAGAGTGTCCAGATTACTGAGCACCACCTCTCTCTCTGCCCTGGTACACACACACACACACACACACTTTTACAAAGAGAACTAAGTACAGATTTTATAGTTCTAACTGATCGTGTGATTATGCAAAGAGAAGTAAGAACATCTCTGCTCTACATTACCCTGAATGCTCCATGCTGGCCTTACCAGCGCTAGGCTACAGACCAGATAACACTTGTAGGAGGATGGGTGAGGAGAAGCACATAAGGTTTAATAGGTTATGAATGCTACTGATGCTGGATGAAGAGAGGCAGCAGTGTGGGTGGACTGCAGATAGACTCTTTACTCTTCCTCTCTGTCACTGCTTTTTTTAAAATATATATTATATATATATAAATAAATAAAATGCACTGGCAAGGGGCCCAGTTATATGGTCGTGACTTAGATTACAATGAAGAGGAGCCGAGGCAGGGCTTGTATTCTGACTAATGGGAGGATTTACTGAATGTCAAGTAGTAGTGATGCAGGACCAAAACGTAAAAGAAAGTGATGTGCAGTCATTTGTGTGGTGAGGAAGAGCACAGACTTAACGCACTTTTACACAGTTTAGTCAACTTAGCTGTAACTAAACAATAAAGCTAGGAAGCTGGTCTATTTAATTAAAAATAAAAATAAAAATATTTTTTGCTTCCATGTGACTTAACATATATAGCTTATAGATAGTAAATATTATGTTTATTCCAGTACCTTTGTATCGTGTTTTGTAATTCAAACTGTTTTAATCAGAAACAGTCCTGTTCCCTCAACACGCAATGTATTTTTACACATTTATCGCCAGTACAAAATATAATGGGGACATAATGAGATTGTAGCTTAGCTGCTGTCAGCCACATGTGAAAAAAAAATTTATAAAGAGCTAGCTTAGCAGGAACACCATGACTTCAGTACAAAATTTGCCACGCTCCTCCACAGAGAGCCAGCGGAAGTCAAAATGCCCCTCCCTCATCTACATTAAACAAATTATAAGCAGGCCCAACACACATTTTTATAGGTATACAAAACACATTTTGCCTCCTTCATGCCTTCTCTTTTATAACTCCTCTACAGAAGGCGATTTTCTTTTTTCTTCTTTTAAAAAACAAACAAACAAACAAAAAACAGGTCCAGATGAACAGATTCAACATGAACTTTTTGGGATAAAACACCAGTATAGTTTAGTTAGGGGTGTGGCCTCTTTGACCGACAAGTGTTATGATAGAGAACGCTAGTGTTGATCTGCCATGACTAAAGCTTTGGCAGCTTTAGCAATCCACCCTGTCATCCAAATATGGTATGGAATGCTAGCTAAATGCCATCTACGATATTACAACCTAGAAGATATTCAACAAGTGAAAAAGGGAAAACAGCTAAATAAAAAGCAACACACAGTAAACAGTCTGAAGACAAAAATGAGGTAAAGTCCAATTAAGTAAGGCTTTTGAAGCTTCTTACAAGCTGTAAAGCACCATGGGTAATTATTATACACCTCACATTAACCGTATTGGGTGACATCCCATGTACTCTGTTGTACAGAGTACTATATACAAAAAAAGGTCAGATTATAAGATAGACAGAATGAAAAAGTAAGTAATAACAAGGACTGATCACAATTCCACAGGTGATAATCAATGTTCCCTCTAATTTTTCACGTGTCTGAGCGAACACACAAACTCCCTGAGCGGTCCCTTGGACCACTGTGAGCGACATCAAATGTGTGCACTGTGGTCACACCGGCATCTAATCCATCCAAGGTACATGGTTTATTAACATAATCAAATTACAGCATTTACATTTATGTTAGAATACTTTTAATTAACTGCTTTAGCCCACTTACAATGAAAATTTAAAAAAAAAAAAAAATCTAGTCATTGACCCGTGTAGTATGTTAAGTAGTAAAAATAAAGTAGTAAAGGAGCAAAAATAACCTGAACTCCAATTTCGAAAACACAACTTACTTTTTTCTTTTTCTTTTTAAAAGCTCTGACTTGTATTATGAGTATGAGTATCATGTAACTCTGTCTGCAAAATATAGTATATAATGACCAATGTTGGGCAGTTAATTATATAGTTACTTCTTCAAAAAAGTAACTGAGTTTGGCAAACAACAAAGTTTTTTGCAGCTATTTTCTTAAATGCAGCCAAGGCATTTTTAAACAAACATTTCAAACTATTTACAGAACAATCAGCTGTTCTGCATCAAATTTGATGCCACACAAATTATTTGTGCCACTCCACCATCACTCCTAAAACTTTCCCCCCTTACTTAACAACTAGATGCCACGTTGGCATATAACTTTTTGATTGGTCGACATGGTACTTTTTTGGACGAATAGGAAAGGGAGAGGGGGTGGAGTTTGTTTTTGCTCACAGGCAGAGAGTGCTTTCGAGCCTTTTTTCTTATAAAATGCAGTTTTTACCGTTTCTTCCCGCAGTAAATATAAACAACGATAGTATTCAGCAAGGAAACCAAACATTGCAGATATTTTTATCATAACTGGTTTTACGTGGTCTATCAACACAATTTAAAAACTCTTATAAAGTCCACACTTTTTCCGTCAATTGTTCTGTCTGTCCTGCTCATGTCTCCAATGGTTGTACACGTTGTCATTAATGTGGCTTCACTCCACATCAGCCACACCGCTTTGTTAGCTAAAACACCGGTGTCGGCACATAAGGACGCTGTCATAGCCTGTCAACGACGTTGATTAGCTTGGGTATATACAAATGTAAATCGCATCATTGGCTGGACTATGGGATAAGGTGGCATCGTTCTAAAACCATACGGGAGCAGCCAGTCACTCACTAACTAACACTGTAAAACAGAATCGTTACAGTATTAATTTTAATTTCAATTCAGGTTAGATTTTTTTTGTGCACAATGCAGATTTTCTGTGCGCAGAGACCTGCCAGCAGTGCGCAATTGCGCACGTGCGCAACTTAGAGGGAACAATGGTGATAACTACACTTTATAGGCTTAACAACAAAACCAATACATGTGGTATATATACATAACTGCTGGACTACAGGGACTCTAGTCACTTTGGGCTCATTTAGAGTAGAGCAGTGGAACTCTCACCTTGCAGCCATGCCCAGGAGTAAGACTGCAGCTCGCTTGTATAAGCTAGAAGTTTCTCGTTTACCGGTAAATCTCTCCCACAAGACCTGAACTACAGTGGACTGGAGACTGCTGCCACTGCTGAAGAACTCCTGTACCTATAGAGACATGATTGAATAGTTACAGTAAAAAAAAACTTGTATATACACTCGTAAATACCTCAACATGGAGACACTAATGTTTCAGGATTAGAGGATGCGTTTTTACAGCCGAGCATCACACACAGAAATATCCATGAGAGTAATAACAGAGTCACTTACAATTTCCTCAAGACACTGGATTGTTCCCAGAGATGCATCTACCATCAGCTCAGAGAGACTATCAACAAGAGTCTGGGCTTTCATCCTAAAAAAGGATTAGACAGATGCTTGTTTTTAAGGTTTTGCTTCAATCACAATATTGTATTTACCATTAATTTTGGCCCAGGCCTTAAAAAATGTAATAAAATTTGATTAAAAAATGGTCTAAACAATATAAGCCAGACAAGTCATTTTATTTATTTATATTTATTAAATGCTATACGAGTCATGCCTTAGTCAGTGACATTAAACCAGCAATAGCCTAATGATACTGTAATTGTTAATGAAAAGATTACAGAAAATGACATAATCAGAGGGATAACAGTATTTTGTTTTGATCAAAATAAATATGCAAACAGAAAAGTCCCACAGCCATGAACTGGATAAAAAAGAAAAGAGAATTCAAGGAGGGAAGAAGAAGTCTTTCTAGAAGCAATACTTTCTATTCTTAACCATCTTAGAGAAGCGTCCAGCATTTATTTTGTGTTAGCTCAGTTATTTTTAACGTCATAATGCCAGTACACTTAGGACATGAAAGAATGGATAACTTATTCATAACTCAAATATGTGTGAGGTCTTACAAACCTGATGGTGTCTCCCTGGGGGTTCAGATACAGACGCCTGTAAGCGTGAATGACTGCATCTTTAATTGCAGCATCAGTTGACCAAACCAGAGGCAACATTTTCCTCACTCCACTGATAGAGTTAGCGACACTGAACTCGCACACCGTCACACAAAACTGTACAGCCTCCTGGACCACTAAAAAAAAAAACAAAACAAAAAAAAACAGCTGAAGATTCTGTTAGATTAAAAAACGTTACTGAAATCTACAAGATTACATTAGTTTACTGTGTAATGGATACAGTCGTCTACCTGAAGTTGTTTTCCAGTACAGCATGGTGTTAATGACAGAGATTGCTCTCTCTACTTGTAAAGCGAAGGTTTCTGTATCTTTCAGGTACTGCACCAACATCTCTTGCTTCTTCAGCTCACCATCCTCGCCCTCTTTCTCTGGTTCTTTCTGCGGCGTCGGTGGCAAATTCTGGTTGAGCTCGGAAGTGTCATCATCAGAGCCTGAGGAAAATATCAAGTATTGTACACTTAAGATCAAATGGGAGTTCAATCAACCAAGTTTAAAACGTTGTTTGACTGCAGCTCAACTGTTTATGAAACTGTGTATGAGATAAAAAACGTTCTATATTAAGACATAAAACCGAACTGCCTACCACTTTCCAAGTCCTTTTTTAAAAAAAAAATAATTTGGATGGGTTCAAGACGAGGCGTGTGAAGTCTGGGCACATATTGTATTGTCTGGCACAGGGCCACCAATAGCAAACCCTCTCACCTTTAATTACATAATAATAATAAAAAATGGGTTTTTTTCCAGTTGCAGCAGATGGAGTTACAAAAATGCTGCAAATGTAGACATTTGGTGTCATGGTCTACATGCTGGGCTTTTTCATGTTCTTTACGCAGTTTCTGAGCCAATGATGTGTGGACAGGTGGGAGTATTTCCCAAAGTAATGTATGCTAGGAACCAGCAAAATATTGCATTGTAAAAAGAAAGCTGATGTTATTCACTTAAGTGGTTTTAATGTCATGGCTGAATGGTGCACATTACAAATGAGACAGCTGTAAAAACACCCCCCAGGGACAAAACAAACAAACATTAAAAAACATGTTTATGTTCTCAATACAACTTCTATTAAATGTCACCAGGAAGAGCAATTTTCAGCCACACCGAGTACAACTTTTACCTTTGAAAATCAGAGCCAGTGTGTCCATCATATTCTCAGGTGTGACAGTGGACAGAGAAGCAAACATCTCAGATTCTGGGAAGCAGCTGTGAGCTCTTATACTGAGCTGCACAGCATCCCTGTAGAATGCAACACAAAAGAAAAGCCCCATTAAAAAAAATAAATAAAAAATGAAAATTGTAGGCTACTGACAGCAAGGGAGAAAAAAATCCTCCAGTTAGTGACACTACACAGGCCTCCACTGGTGATTATCATCACCTGTACTTGTTGACACGGAGGTACTGAGCTATCTTCACCGCGGTTGCTCTGTCGTCTTCTGCCTCCTTTTCCTCCTCCACCTCCCCGCCTTCCTCGTCCTCCTGCTGCTCCTTCTCTTCTTTGCTTGTGGGCTCCAGTTCTTTCCTGACAGTGACGAGGAGCTCAGGCACCATAGCAGCCCACAGCTCAGATGCTTTAATCACTGCCACTGCCGGGAGGGAAAGAGAAAAAAATAAAATAAATTCAATGGTGATGACTCAGCTTAGACCTACAAAGAGAAAGAGAGAAAAAAAGAAAATGAAAAAAGTAAAAGTACAACAATGTGCCAACAGAGATTAAAAACAGAATAATTTAGCAGCAGGACAAAATGGTAAGATGATTGTTGTTTAGGCCAAGAATTTAGTAAGGAATGGTGGGCTCCCGAGTCCTCATATTTAAACTTTCTTCATCATTCTTCTAAAGCTAATAAAAAATTTAAACGTTCTGATTTCTGGCAATGTAGTAAACTAGTTAATATTTTTTCCCTATTGTGAAAAACAGATTAAACAAACAAGAACAAACAACTTATCTAAAAAAAAAAAAAAATTATATTTCATCATTTATGCTGTATTGCTATTCATCAAACCAATTACAATACTGATTTCTGTTTTCAGCATGAATATGGTTACATCAGATGAAAGACATCTTTGAAAAAAAACATTTTGTTTAGTAACTGAATCTCACACTTGACAGATGTTTAAATTCTGAGACAACTGTTTGTTTTTTGTTTTTGTTTGCTGGTGATGACATACATGGCATGCTGAATTTAAGCGAATTTCTGAACTTGGCCCTCAGATTACCAAAGAAACAGCTCATGGCTGACTGAACAGCAGTGAGAGCTGGGTGAACTTCTTGCCCCTTACACACAAACACACACTGTGAGCTTCATCCTCGTGGTTACTCCGCTATAACTTTAAGGGAATAATTCGAGTCGAGCCAAGTCACTGTAGGCAGGCCCTTACAGCAGAGCAGGAATCCTCCTCTGCACTGCCAAGATTACCTGCCAGTCAAGGCAAGAGGAACCCAGCTCTCATTCAGCAAGCTCATATTCGCCTTGGTCTCATCACAGGGCAAAATGTGAATTAGTCTTAAATAGTAAAATAAAACATCAGGGGAGATTCATAGCAATACTTATGAATGATCACTCAGGTTTTGTTTACCAGGTGCTGTCCCCTCCAGTTTCTCTTTCAATTCTCTGAGTTTAGAAGTCTCCTTCTCCAGTGGTTTCTTCAGATCTGCGCTGCTCAGCTGAAAGACAAGATCAATATTCTATTATATCAGGAAACCTGAAGAAAACCTGTTATTTAGAGTTTGATGCATAGTTATTTACCTTGCAGCTATAAGGATTGTGTGCTATGAAGGCTGCCAGCAGTTGGATGGAACTCTTAACCACATTTATAGATTTGTCCATCAGCCGTCCAACAGCAAGCTCCATCACCTCGCTATACCGACACAGGGGCAGCGCCTAAACACAGATGACTTATGTTACCAGGAGCCACAGCATTGTTTTACAAACACAATAGCTGATGAGCAAACCTACTTTGCTATTGACGATGCGTGTGTAGACCTGCAGTACACGTGTTCTGACATGAGAGTGCGAGTCATGCAGATGCTCCTGCAGTGTGTCAAAGAAACGGTCACGGTCAGCTCTACCGGACTCATCTAGCCCATCACCGCACAGGACCCTCACAAGGATCTCTCCCAGCACCTCACAGACAGCAACACGCATTGTGTGACTCTGGGAAAAAGAAATGAAAAAGGTTGGGAATTAAGAATTTCAGTGAAACAATCTGTTAAATCCTACAAAAACAGAAAAACCTCACTAAGAACTCAGCCCTCAGATTACCAAAGACAAAACTCATGGCTCACTGAACAGTAAGGAAAGCTGGGTGAACTTCTTGCCTTTTTTAACACACACACACTCAGCACACAAACACACACACAGACATAAGACACACGCTGTCAGCGACAACCCAGAAATTACTCCACTGTGACTGCAGAGGAATAATTTGGGTCGAGCCAAGTCACTGTAGGCAGGCCCTTACAGCAGAGCAGGAATCCTCCTCTGCACTGCCAAGATTACCTGCCAGTCAAGGCAAGAGAAACCCAACTCTCATTCAGTAAGCTCGTATTCGCCTTGGTCTCATCACAGGGCAGAATACTCTCTTCTGTTTTTTAAAGATAATGTACTTTGATTGAAGAAAAAAATGCCCTTGAATTTGCAGTTTTTGGACACAATCATTAGATAGCTTAGAAATAACTGAGAAACAGTATTTTGCTGAAAAGTTGGAAACAGTAAAAACAGACGTGAAGTATGCAATGGCATATTTAGACTATATGATATAGACATGATTATGACCAAATGTGAATGAAAAAGGGAGTCTTCAAGGGTCAAAAATGGGTGTAACACATGCTCTGTGCTCACACATAGTGCACTATAATGGATGAAAACTGACATTACACCTGCGATGCCTTGTGGGTTTCGTTCAACTGCACAGCTGGGTACAAATCATGACAAAAACAGAGGACTGACATTGCCAATGTATCTAGGTATGAAGTGACAGAAGACAGCCAGTATCATGCAGAGGTCTATTTAGATTCTTTTCCTGTAAATCCCTAGCAAGCAACCTTCCAACAATATCTCGTACACTGTGAAAGACACAAAGCATGACTGAAAGAGAATTAATGTGCAGTCTGTCATGGTTCTCAGTTACAAAAAGGCAAGATTCATGACTTTGCAATTGCCGAATCTGACAAAGTGACCATTGCAACAGAGAAAAAG
The DNA here is from genome assembly GCF_056152115.1 of Neolamprologus brichardi. NCBI lineage: Eukaryota > Metazoa > Chordata > Actinopteri > Cichliformes > Cichlidae > Neolamprologus > Neolamprologus brichardi. The sequence goes on along the minus strand of NC_142114.1, from coordinate 18,003,377 downwards.
TGTAAATATCTGAGCCAATCATTACCTGTTACTCTGAGTAATGTAAGCACTATATAAAATTTTACTAGAGCTGTAAAGACCCTTCCTTGTCTTGTCTTAAAAAAAATGTATTGTGTCCAGTGGTGCGTTGCCCAGCCAAATACAAGAAACAGTGTCTCCTGGCTATAGCAGAGAATAATAAAGTGAATGCTGCTTGCTCATCCCACACTGTTATATTCCTTTTTAATCTTGTGTTTACATTACTTCAAAAACCAATGACAACCTACTTCTAAGACAAGATCTTGACAACTGTAAAAGAATTGTAGATGTCAACGTCAATTTTATTTCTATAGCACATTTAACTGCAACAAACTTGACCAAAGTGTAATGGATCCTTTCCGAGGCTGTCCTAGACCAACAAAACTACATAAAACTCAACACGGGACTTTAAAAAAAGCACTTAAGAAGCACAAGGAGCAGAGGTTTGTGATGATTTAAAACTGCCCACTCCTTGTGGGCTCACACAGGGACAGTTCCTTTAACGAGCAACCCTGTTGCTCACACATCAAGGCTGTCACTGTGATGAGTCATTAATATTAATTGGTGCTGTTTTACATGATAACATAGACCTCTAATTAGCAATTGTTTATACCCAATCAATATGGCAGGCAGCCTCTACTTATGTAAGGACAATAATTTTCTTATTCGTGAGCTGCAATCAATTACTCACTGTTCGGTGCTCATACCTCTCCTTCCAGGTGTGTGATGAGAACACTGATGTTGGGAATCATCAATTCAGGCACCAAAGCACTGACTTCTGAGAGGAAGGAGGCAAAGGCTTTGACTCCCGACCCCTCTCTGGCCAACTCCTCACTTGACTTCTGACCAATCTCCCTGAGATAAAAAACCAAACAAAACCAAACAAACAAAGACAGGAATTTGTAACACAAAATAAGACTTCACAAACAGATTCACAAAATCAAGCTGCATACTGGATACTGTATACACACAAAAATTGTACAGACCGTATGACTTCTCCTATGATAGCTCTGACTCCATACTCTGTGCTCCACACAGACACAGCCTGGGCAAACACTGATGACAACTGCTCAAAATGTTGCAGCATCTGGATCACTTTTACACCAGCACCTGTGACAGTTTAGAGGACAAATTAAAAAAATTACAAGTCAGCTATGTCTCCCGAAAAGCTGAACACCTTATAGTGGCCCCCACCACCACCATTTACAGACAATATTCTCAAAAGTGACAGGATTAATTTGTTTCCTCGGGATTTTGGACTACATTTGTCTGACCAACTCACCCAGGAGGTGATTATATTTCTTAATCAGCAACCCCAGGAGGTGGATTACACAGTCTCTGGTGGGTTTACTCTTGACATGGCTGATGGTTGGGTTCTCAAGGAGCTTGTAGCAGCAGCAGGTCACACAGCTAAGAAGAAAGAAATGTGTGTTTTTTATATATTAGATTATGGTAAAACCTGGATGAAAAGTTACCTAAAACCCACAATGAGTAGTAGACAAGGTTTTGAATTCATCAGAAGCATCAGATACACACAGTGCATGTTAAAAGCTGAGGTAAGTGCTGCTAGGAGTGTTGTGAGTGTTAAACTACCACATAAATGTCTTCTGACAAACAATTTACTGAATATCCTTACTGAGAACCATAAAACAAGTGGAAAGTGAGGAAATGTGCATGACGAAAACATTACATTGGGCAATTTACCACAGTTCAAATTTCTTCTAACCTTATTAGATATTGTAGATTATTAATGAAGAGTCACACATCATTGTCATAAGAGTTCCAATTAAGGCTACAGAGTTCCGAATGCTCGGAAGTGATATGGATAATTAACTGAATTAAACCAGCAAAACGTGATACTGTATTCTCTCCCAAAACTCTCCTGACAGCAGAGTACCTGATGAACTCTTCCTCCACCAAGGAGAGGCTCCACAGTGAACGGATGTCCAATTGGAAGAGCTGCACAAGTGCCTGTAGCACCTGCTCTCTTTCTGAGTCCCACTGCATGAGTCCTTCTCCACCTGCTTTGCCTTTTTTACCACCCTGTACAACATAAAAAGAGCAGTTAAGCTTCATAGATGTTGGAATATAAAATCTTTAATATAGTAATGAGATCAAGTAAATCACAATACATGTCCTCAGATTACCAAAGAAAACAATTCACAATTTTTCAAACCAACTATACAGAGACTGATAGCCTCTTGCTAGCTGATCATTATGGACACAATGGCAAACATCCACACATTGTTAGACAGCTCCTACTTATACTACCCAATTTCTCTTGAAGTGGCACAGCATAGAAAGTGTCAAGTTCACTCTGGGTGGGCCCTTACAGCAGTACAATAACACTCTACCACACAACCAAGACTACCCACATAACAACAGGCTAGAGACTCAATCTCTTAGTTTGACTGAATCATAAAGCTAGTCAAAGCTCATCAGTGGACATTTATGATAACAGGTATATGCAAAGAACCCTTTAGATAAGTAAGCAATGAGCATACCTTTCCAGGTGCTGTGACAATATTCTGCCTATAGGAATCACTCTCCAGGTTCTCTGTGAGTTTGCAAAGCAGGAAGACGCTCATTTTAACTGCGTTAAGTTTTTCCTTGCGCTCTGCAGCTGACAGGGAGGTGGAGACAAGGATGCTCGGCAGTGAAACAGACAGCCCACTAACCACTGAAAGGCAAGGGTTATTTAAAAAAAAAAAAAAAAATCAGGTTATATGAGCACATCAACAAATCAAAGTTATCAATTTAAACATCAAGAAAATATTATTTCTTAAAAAAAAAAAAAAAAAAAAAGCAACCTTGTACTAGTAATTCCAGAGTATCTTCTTTAACAGCCAGATCTACCGCCTTACAGTGCCTAAAGAAGCAAAGACAGTTGTTTTGTACAGTAATAGTCACAATAAATAAAAGTGGGCAATACCTGAAAACACTTACTGCAGCACACTGTAGCCAGTGTCAAAGTGCTCCAGTATACACAAAGGCCCCTGACTCCTTAATGCTGCCTTGAATTCTGTGTGAAACAGAATAAAAAAATAAATAAACAAATAAATAAACTAGCACAATCATCCCCAAGTATTCGAACAGTAACAACATTTTGTAATTTTGGGTAAAAAAAAAAAAAACAAAACAAAAAATGCAAGTACATAGGTATTTTAATTAACCTTACTTGGGGGTGTGGTACATGAGCAGGAATCTTGGGAAAGATTTATATAATTGTGTCTGAGACTGAAGTGGTGGCTCAACCCATCACTGAAGTCAAGACTGTTTGTTTTAGGGGATGGTGATATACACATAAGAAGCTGGGTGCAATCCAGTACTATAATTATTTTATTTTATTTAGAAAGGACGGACAATACACATTAACGGACATTTTAACAAATCTAAATATGCCAGATTACAGCTAATTTCCATCTGCAGACCCTCTGGGAGGTTGGTGTTACACACAAGTTAGTAAAAACATAGTAAAACAGATTCTTAGCGCGGGACAATTCTTGAATGGTAATGACTTGTTGGAGGTGTTCGAAGAAAATGCGATGCCTTCTGTGCAGATGTTCTACATTTTGTTTAAAATAATAATAATAATAACCCCCGGAAAACAAAAAACAAAACAAAAACTATCAGTGACCTGCCTACATGTTGACCACTTACTGTTGAGACAGGACGGGAGCTGTTTTGCGGAGACCACATCCTGAACGACGTACTGGTTGATTCCCCCAGTCTTCACAAGGTCCCCCACGCACACAGGTACAAAGAAGTCCCACGACATCCCTGAATCAATTAAAAGAAAAGACAGCCTTTATTTGTATGTTTAACTAACTTAGCTCCTATTGGGAAAGAATTTGATATTACTTGATATCTACTGTTTTACAAAGCGAGATAGTCGAATATTCGACTAAACACATTTACAATTTAACTCGTTCTTGACCCTACCTAAGGAGCTAAAGTGCAGCTTAAGACTCTCCAAGACACTCCAGCCCATGTGAAGAATTACTTTTATTTACCAAAGACTAACATTTATTTTTGTGGTTTTAGCTAACCAAAGCAAAACAGCTACTGCTAACGCAGTTAGCGGGCTAACTAGCAGGGCTAGCTCAGTATCTTGTACGCAGTTACATTATTGAAAAACGGAAATGCTTCAACAACAAACTACCAACTTCTTATAGTTTATAAACATAAAGCTCACCCGTAACAGATGTACTCCTGTTAGCCAAACTCTGGACCTCTGTAGAAACACGCGTAGCCTGTTAGTATTCACCGTCTCTAAACGGTCTAAATCCAGTAAGTTTTCAAATTTGTCCGAACATCGCGCCAAAGCGGCGACACTCTGACGTCACTTGCCCCCGCCCATGTTGACATGCTGTTTGACCGAACATTGCCACCTGCCGGACGCTCGGGCACACTACAGCACAAATTCAGAAACTTTACAAACGCAGAGACACACAAAGGAGGACAGAGAAAAGGTTTTTGAGGTAGTAGCTGTATTCAAATGATTGAAACACAATCACCCCCTCTCCCCGGTACCAATATTTCAGCTACAGAAATGACAATACTTTAAAAAAAAAAAATCTTACTTCCTATGCAGCACTCAGTCAAATGTTAAAATGAAATGGTTCAATTCACTACCACAGGTGACTAATACTGTCAAGGTTCAGCATTTTTTTTTTTTTTTTTTGTAATTTGCCCTCTTCTTATATCGAAAAATTAAACTAGTGTTCCAAGGCTAAGCACAAGAAACTAACCATATGACAAATCATCCATGGTCTTTTTGGAAGAAAATATAATTTTGTAGTTGTACATGTGAATACGGTATAGAGTATTGTGGAAAATTCAAATGTCATACCATTATGGGCAGTTATAGTGTTTATTAATCACTCAGAAAATAAAATGTAAAAAAAAAAAGTCACAAAAAGAGCACCAAAGGTAACAACAAAAACTCAAAATTAGTGTTAACCATTTAAAAAAAAAACCAAACAAACAAAAAAAACCCCAAAATTTAAATACATTTGTAACACTTGGCTCCTTCAAACATTCTGCATCAGACCAAGGCAAGTACGTAAACCAAAATTTAAAAAGCACCAAATGTTAAGGAAGATGAGAAACAAAAAGTTCTAGTAACTAATGAAGAAATATTCTTCTCATTTTCCATCTGATCAGAGTCCGTGTTTCGTTCCAGGACAACCATTTGTTCTCACTTCCTCTTTCTGTCCTGAGAGCACCGTGGACAGTACCTGCATAGCATATATGAAGAGTGGTGAGGGTGCACACTTTCAACACTCTTATTGAACACATTTGTGAAATTAGATCACAGTCTCAATTTCTTTTAGTTTTGTTTACCATTTGCCTCTCGGTTTGGTTGTCAGCCCCACACATGCGAAATGGAACCACTCAATGGAACACTGGGAAAAAACAAAAACAGACAAAATACTGGTAAGTGTTGTGCAAATGAAGCAGTTGGGACAGACAAAAATCACATTTTTTTCATGACAGAGAACAATCTGTTCAAAAAGAGCCATCACATGTAATATTCACAGTGTGGCTTCTGCTAATAAATCAGTCACACTGCCATCTGTGACCTTATCCACACAGCGAGGCACCGGGCTGCAGCACCTTAATTTATGGTTAGCATCTTGGAAATGTATGTAAGAGAAAGCCTGTACATGCACTTTATAAAGTATAACAGACACATAATACCATTTCAGCTTCTATTTTTTATTATTAATCTGATTTAATGCTCGCAGATTCAGCTCTGTATGATACAATTATACAGTCGTGACCTTTTTTGATATGTGGATGGTATTTATTGATATTAAAATAAATAATATCATTCCTTCATTAAAGGGACCAGTGAAGGTACCACATTTTGTGTGCTTTATTAAATGTCACAAAGGGACACACTGTCATTTACTCACTTCCAAATGCAACCTCTCTTCCTTTGTTAAGATGTACAGATGGATTTTTAAATCTGATAATAGCAGGGCTCCATCCACTTAAAACGCCATTATAAGCAAATAAGTAACGGGAAATTAGAACTAGAAGGTGATTTACTACATATTAAACCACTTTCCACAATCCTCTGGCTTTGCCTTTATTGCATAAATGTGCACTCACCAGACACTTTAATAGGCAAGCCTTGCTAGTACCAAGTTAGACCTCTTTTTGCCGTCAGAGCTGCTTAGTTCTTTGTGGCACAAAGACAAGGTATTGATTACGTTCTCAGAGATTTTGGTCCGAACTGACATGATAGCGTCACACAGTTGCTGCAGATTTGTCAGCTGCATATCCATGAAGCTCCACAATGGTGATGATGTCACATTCCAAATCACTTAATTCAACTTTCTTCCTCATTCTGATGCTCAGATGGAACTTCAGCAGGTCCTTGACCATAGCTACATGCATTGAGTTGCTGTCATTGGCTGGCTAATTAGTTCTTTGCATTAATGAACAGCTGAACAGGTATAAACTACTAAAGCAGCTGCTGTATTTTTTAATGCAGCCTCATTTTCTTCTCTTTTCTATGCTCCTTTCCTTGATGTGTCTGATTATGAACATTCTTCTCCTGTAGAATAAGCTAAAAACTGACAAGACCAGACATCTTGGAAAAAAAGCTTTCCACATACCAGGGTTCATACGCCTTTTTCAGGGTCAAATTCAAACACTTTTTAAGCACTTTCAAGGTCCCTTTTCAAGCTTTTCAGATAACATAGTTCAATTCAACATATAAGACTTTAAGAATGCACAAGCATCTACTTAAAATCTATTGAATTTATCATCTGTGATATTATTATGTACAATTCCAATGTATTTTGTTCATCTCCCTTAAATAAACAGGCAGCCTTAAAGCATGAAATATTCATATACAAATACACATAAATGTGTGTACTGTCTCAGTGGCTGATTGTGCCCCACAGGTCTCAGTGTGAGCTTGAAGACATTTATGAGTTTTAAGTAGTTTAATGTTCAGGTGCTGAAGATAAACACATTTTGAATGAAAGCCAGGGAACTTTGGTAGCACAGAAACAAGTGGCTATTCTTTGTGACCATATTGATCGGTCCCTCATATTACCATTATTTCAAATACTCCAAAAAGCTGGGGTCCAGGGTATAATTGGCCGTTTTGACTACTTTTGATTTGGCCTCTATATTTCAACTTTAAAAACTGTTTATCTTGCCAATCTGTTATTTTCTCATTTTGACATACTGTATCAGAACAATTCATCTAAATTCAGACAAAATTTAAAATAGGAGTAGAAAGTGATATTTTTTACTGTAAAAACCACAGGCATGTTTAACAAATCATTTTCATAACTTGAAATGCAAATAGAAATTGTACATTTTTAAAAATATGCACAAGTTTTGCAAACAACAAAGTTATATGGTACTATTTACCTAAAAATGCAGCCAAGGCTCAGATGTTTTTTATATAACCATTTCAAATTATCTACAGAACAATCAGGTGTTCTGCATCAAATAAGAAGGCACAAAAATTATTTATGCAACTCCAAAAAATAGTTTGTGTCCACTATAACACAGATGAGAACAGCACAGGGATAAACCTGCAGGTCTGACAGCAGGTGTGTCACACAGCGTTTACACTGCAATCTGCCTTTGGTGGCTTTTTTGCAGCAACTGTCACATTCACTAGTAGAACTGACACACAAAACAAAACAACGACTACACTACACACTAACTACGCAAGACACCACACTAACTTGAGACTCCAAACACGGTAAACCTCCCAAATTTCTCATGTATCAAAACTGTCTCTCTCTCTCTTTCGCTCACTCCTAAAACTTCCCTCTCTTCCCAAACAACCAAATGCCACATGTTGCCATATCATTTTTTTTTTTTTTATTGGTCGACGTGGTACATTTTTCCACCAATATAAAGGAGTGTTTTTTCTTTTTTCACCAATGACTGTTGTTTTTCCACTCACAATCAAAGCATGTTTGCTAGCGCTCTCTATAGAAAAGGCCGTTTTTACCGTTTCTTCCCGGAGTAAACGCCACTGTTTTATTAAAAACAAAAAACATTGGTTTTACGTGGCCTAGCAACACAATTTAAACACTGGTATATAGTTTGAAGTCCGCACGTTCGACCCAAGTTGAAATGGAGACTCTGGGTCTGTCGACCCCAGAGGGTTAACCAGAAAGCCTTAAGTTAGCTAGTTATGTATCAGGCTAATGTTTAAAGCTTTCACTTGAGTAAATTAACTCATATCACTGCTAAGTAATGTTAGCTAAGTTCACAGCATATTCCATAATAGCGCTGCCATACTGCATCACACTCAGTGCATTTCAATCATTTCTCCAACGAGTTTGATAGCTAGCAAAATAATAATCATATATTTTTTTAAAAAATAGCATGTGTAACGTACACGTACTGGAAAATTATTTACTAGGACTCACCTATCACGCGACTGGAGAGCGCAAACTCCGCCATTGTTGTTTTCCATCAAACACTCATTAAAACAGCGACCTACAGGTATGTTAGCGCACTTATCCCCGACTGTCCGAGGGAGGGGCGGGGTCACATATTGAAACAGACACAAGGCAGCCAGGCGGGGAAATTTTGCCTCTACATTTTGCGACTCATTTTATTTCTCTATCTGATAAGAAAACTGTTCAATCAGATAGTTATTTGTGGTGAATGAAATACAGTTACACTTTCAAGCACTTTTAAACACCACATCTGAAATTCAAGCACTTTTCAAATTTTGAAAAGACAACATTACAATTCAAGCATTTTCAAGAATTTCAAGCACCCATACGAACCCTGACATACTGTAACTGGTTAAAACAAACACATGTAACTGCCGCCAAGTTAAAAATATATCGACCATAAGCACTAAATGAAAAAAAAACAACTGTTTTCCTGTGTTTGGTGGTTCCGAGGACATCAGAGGGATGTGTGTGAGAATTTCACTATAACCAAGCCTCTTTTAATTTGGTTCGTATTGAAACAGCAGAACAAAACTCAAATAAAAGTGGGCAATCATTAATATATTTCATTTTTTTATTGCCAAACAAAATGGGATCAGTGGATATGTGGATAAGGACAGCACACTGAACCCAAACAACTGGACATCTCCCTCTCAAGTTCAATAAAGACAATAAAAAGGGACATTCCATCTTATGCCAAAAGACAACTGTCACAAGCTAAATGAAGCAACTGCAAAGTAAGCATCCCAAGACCCTCTGTGGTCCAGCCTCCTTTGAGTGTTTACACAGAAATGCTCTTTTCTCCAGTGAAAAGAGCCAGAAAACACCAGAAAATATATAAAGCGTTCAGAACACCAGTTCTTGTTTCTGTTACTCTGTATGATTTGCCTTTATATTATGACACTTGAAGTGGGTTATAAAATTGATTTGGTTGTGCTCTGCGACCAGACCTCATCGTTTGGTCTAACTCCCAAAAACTTGCGTACATCATTGAGATGACAGTACCATGGGAGGAAGCAATCGAGGAAGCATTTGAGCATAAGAAGCTGCGGTATGCCAACTTGGCAGCTGAGGCAGAGGACAGAGGTTGGAAGATCAAGGTGCGCCCGGTGGAAGTGGGGTGCAGGGGCTTTGTTGCCAGTACTACAGCAAAACTGCTTAGAGAGATTGGGATCAGAGGACAGGCACAACGGCAGGCTATAAGAGAATTAGCTAACACTGCTGAGAGGACCAGTCACTGGCTATGGTTAAAAAGGGCTGACATCACTTGGGCAGCTAAGGCAGTCAGCTAACCGTGAGAGAAAAGAAAATATTCCACTCTTCTTCCCTTTTCTGGGAGGCAGTAGGGAGGAAGAGCGTACATCCCGATCCGGCGGGGAGGTGTGGGAAGCCAGATCGGGCGCCCCCTTCCGGCTCTCCTCTCTGCTCTCTCCTATCTTGTCCCTTTTCTCTTACTTCTCTCTATCACCTTTTCTATCCCTTTGAAGAAGTGAGGCTCCATAAATGCTAAAGAGGTAAGTATTATTTCTCAGTTGCAGTGAATAGATAGGAGAAAATGAACTGTAGAAAACTAAACAGAAGAAAGAAGAAGAGAAATAACAATTTAACATAAACTAGTGACACACTCCGTGGCCTGATGAACCCTGGCAGGCCCTCATTGGATGACGGTGTCTAGTGATAATGGGCGAAACACCTGATGAATCCAAGGTCCACTACTGACGGTGTCCCAAATCTTAATATGATAATCTAGATCAGATCTCTAATCCTCCAAAAAATTGCAGATTTGCTTGGGTAAAAGACCGGAAGGTTTTTTTTTCTGTATATGTCCAAAATAAAGATACAATACAATACAAAAAAGTTGAGGCACACAACGATATGTGTTGCTGGTGAAGTTCCTTGGCTGCCTTTCCTCAAGATTCTCTCCATTCAAAGCAATGCATTATCAGGGACTATAACATCTAGTCCTTTTACTGAATCATGCTCTAAACCATGTACCCTTTCAAATTTTATAATTTTCTGAGCAGGTTCACTGTACAAACGACAACACATATTCAACAACATTAAATGTAAATGTCCATACCGATCTCATGTGTCCTCTGATTGAGTGTAAGAGGGCATTTTAATACAAAACTCACATCAGTGTTGTCACAGCCGATCATCTCGCCATAGGAGACCTGATGACATAGGCAGTAGGTGGGCTCGTTGGGGTCCACTGGCATATCCAGCACATCGGATGGGTGCACGTTCCCAAAGTTGGAAGAAGGGCTGTTGAATTCTCCTCTGATGATTAAAAAAATGTTGTGTGTGAGAAAAAGAGTGTGACACTAATTTAAAAGAAAAAAAAAAAACAATGACGAGACCATCAAAAACGAAACAGTGCACAACGTACGGCTGAAGGAGTTTCACTTTCTTCTGTGCACTCTTAGGACTGCTGTCTTCATCTGAACTCTTCACTTTAGACCTCGTTTTAGCTGCCTTCTTCTCCTTTTGCCTGGAATCTCCTAGGATTACAAAAGCATGCAAGACATGCATTATATTGAGTTTGGATTTACGTAACTGAGCACGTGACTGGGGGCAAATACAGTTTTAACCCACCTTTCTTCCCCTTACTAGAGGTGGAATCATAGTCTGTGCTCTCGATTTGCTTTTCCTTCAGGTCAGCCTCAAACCGAGCCAGATCCGTGTCCAGACGTCTGATGTGTTTATCCACCTACACAAAATTCACGCCATGCTTACTTAAATACAGGGCAGTGTATTTTTCAAGTTATTTTCTCCCAATAAACATGTGTCACAATATGTTTATTTATTAAGATACCAACCATTTCATAGGTCTGCATGGCCAGCTGCACCTTATCATCTCCAAACTCCTTGCATTTACTGTATGACTGCTGGATCTGCCTCAGTATGGACAGCTTTTGCTCAGAGGAGAGAGTCCGGGCATTGGCAGTGTATTCTTTAGCCAGAGAGTCTATCTGGCCTTTAAGATCTAAAAAAAAAAATTAATAATAATAATTTTTTTAAAAAAGATGAGAAGAACTTCTAAACAACGCTGTCTGTGATTACACATATAATTTTAATACCTCACACAAATAAGTCAAAATGTTTTTGAAAATAACACAATTGGATATTCAGTTTTCTTATTTAACAAGCATAAAACCAGCAACCTAAAACAGTAAATTATGATCTTAAGGCTTCAAAACTGTTAATAAACTTTTGGGTTCTATGCATTCATCTTCTCCTCATCTGTTTCTGGTTGCTGGGGTGGCTTGAGCCTATCCCAGCTGCCAAAAGCAGGATACACCCAGCACAGCTCGCCCTTCTATTTGCACAGCTAACACTGACAGACGGAAAACAAATTTAGAATCACCAATTAATCTAACTCCATGCATGTCTTTGAACTGTGGGAAGACGCCAAAGCACCCGGAGAGAACCCATACAAGTACGAGGAGAACATGTAAACTTCAGGCAGAAGGACTTCAACTGGATTTAAACCCAGGACCTACTTGCTGTAAGTAGACAGCACTAACCACAACACCAAACCTTTAAAAATGTTTTTGAGTAGGACATATAAATACATAATAACACACCTAATTGTTTTCACTCTGTATAATTATTATTGTTATTATTATTAATAGTGTTTTTATTTATTTTATTTTGATCATTTATTTGTTTTGGGGTTTAAAAATAATATATGAATAAAGATGACTTAAAAATGTTATTATGTGACTCCTCATCACACATTAAGATAGGGTTCAAGCTGTGTCAATGTAAGAGCACTAAATAAAAATACATCCAAGTGTTAAGAAGAAGAAGACAAATAATAATAATAATTAGGGGCTTTTTTTAAGAACGGGGCTTTTTTTTCGTTAGTAATCTAATGATTCCTCGGACTTTCGTTGGGGTCCCTGTGTGGGGGTAACCCATTTACCTCCATTTAAGAACCGTGTTTTGTGGGTTAATGAAGATCCGTGTTCACTGAGCTTACCCTCTGTGCGTTGATCTAGATCCCTCATCAAATTAAAGTTCCTCTGCAACTCGAAGGGCAGGTTTTCTATGCCTGGTGTGGCAGGAAGGCAGGAGAACAAAGATTTTTAAGAAATCAACACGAAACAATGAAATAACAACACTGGCTAGCCAAATCTAATGTCTGAAGTGATGCTTTTTCGGTTAAGCTTTAAAATTCTCAAGCACCCCATTAAACAACAAGTGGCACAAATACAGCTGACTATGAATGCTAACTGCATTTAACTTGTGCCAGTAGTGGCAATACAGGATGCTTGCGAGCCTTTCTTTGCTCCTGTGCGACGCGCTATTCCAGCAAATAGACTGAGCCTAAACCGCTGATCGTTAGGAAACCGTTAGAACACTCCCTTCCGCGCTGAAGCTGACCAGGAGATACACTACACAAATAAATTAAACTATAAAACGACTAAGAATGTTTTTCAATGCGTCAGAAACACATACAAATTCACTTACTGTCCAAATAATGCTCCAAATACATTCCCGCCGCCATCTTGGAAAATGTAAACAACACAGCTTCCGGACCGAGATAGAGCTGATCTGATTGGTTATTTCCAGAGCGCACCCAACACCGAAGGAACAATCAACTGCCATCCAAAGTACGGCCAATTACAGGTGTAATACTCAAATTATCATATAGGTAATAAACACTAACAGGTATGCAAGAGCGTCCAAGATCATTTAGATTGATAGGATAACTGTACTCCTTTTAGAGATAGTCTTTTGTATTTTTAGCAAGGTTATTATAGTTAATCTCAACTAAAGAATAAAACAATAAACGTCTTTAGGTGACTGAATGAAAATAAATAAATGAAACGACCTTGTGAAATTACAACACATATTACAAGAAATTTCTTTATATTTTCTGAAAATGTGAAATAGATGCAGCAATTTATTGGAACACATGTAAACATAAGTGGTGATGATCTGAACCAAAAATTTCAAATTTGGATTTGTGAGTCTGTAAGACCTGTTTCCACTGATTTTCAGTCCAGTTCTTGTCTAATTTGGCATGCCTCAGCTTTTTCCCCATTTCCCTTCTTTAGACAATGGAACGGTGACCGTCAAGAACTGCTGAGACTTCTGATGCCCCTTCAGCAAACAGATGGATTCAGATGGACCTCTCAGGTCCCAAGTCAAGTCTTTTCTGGATTTGTTACAGTTTTTTTTAAACACTGTTCATCTGCTGTAGATTTTTTTATACCCACCACTCCTCCATTTGTCCAATTTCCTCAAATTTCTTTTAAGGACACATTGCACATTGCGCTAAAATAAGTTTTTAACAAGCTTTTTGAGAATAATCTGATATGTTTGGACACAACACTGTTTCATCCTTTGAGTTATGTGCCTTTTGTGTGTGTGAATGACTCATAGGTCAGTATTAAGTGTTCTTAAAAGATTTATTTCTCACAGGATTATGGAAAGGATTGAATCTGTATACAGAAATAAAACAAGAAAGCTCCAGCTTTAGTAGGAGCATTGTTTGTGAGTCCAATCATCAGCACGCAGCCATGTTACAATCACGTTTGACACAATTGCTGCACAAACAGAGCAGCTTCATCAGACAGAGGTGGATCCAGGTGTGTAACAAAGCTTTAATATAATCCAAACATGCATTTAACACACTGTCACTCGGCGTTTTGTTTTTGCAACATGTGCTTCAACTTGTTGAATTTATTCTTCCCCATTCTGTTCTTGGCCTTAATGGGTGTTTTCCTCTTTGTGGCCTGCTTTTTCTCAAACCTGCTTCCTTCCTTTGTGTCAGCTTTTGATGCTTTACCATCATCTGTTGCCTTCTTGGCTTCTGTGCCCTTCACAGTTTCTCCATCCATCTTGGCGACTTTTGCCTTTTTTGGTCCAGTATGCAACTCCTTTTTGCCTTGTGAGTTGATGATTGCCTTTTTCGTGACTGCTGTTCCATTGGCTTTGTTTTCTTGCTTCAGGCCGCCTGCCTTGTTGAGGACAGTCTTCTTTGTCTTGTCGCTCTTGGACCTTTTCTCTTCAGGAGCTTCTGTGGCCGCTGTCGTCTCAGGAGCCTCTGCCTTCTCATCTTCTACAACAACAACAAAGACAGATGTTTAGTTAGTGATAAAAGGGAAAATATCATGATAAACATAGACATGAAACTATGACAAAAACTCTTACCATTCCCTGGTGGTGCAGTTGGAATAATGTTGGAGAACTTCTTCAGCTTGGCCACAAAGAATCCATCCATGTTGTGGGAGTGAGGGTAAAATCGCCGCGTGAGTCGCAGAGTTGGATGGAATCTGAACTTTTTGAAACTAAAAGAAGGAAAATATTCATGTTTTATTCAATTTCTTACTTGCTCCTAAAATAATAACACTGGTTATCCAACTTACTTGGTGAAGCCTTCCTTGCCAAAGTCGAGTCCTGTGGGAACTAATTTGACGTTTCTTTTCTTTAAAGCGTAGTCCACCACCCATTCATTCTCCTCCACCTAGTTGAAAATAATGCAATCACTTACCAAGCTCGTCTGATATTTACTATGTTTGTACATAAATTTGGTACAAATTCAGAGTTTCCACATACAGTTATTGAACACGTGCAGTAGACCAGATATCCTCCTGATGGGGAATCAGCATTGACCGAGTCGATGGCAGACAGAATCAATTCTTTCTGCAAGTGAGCACAACGATTGATATCCACCTCATCCTGTCAGTGAACAGAAGGACAAAAAGAAACAAGTATTAGCACACTACTTAAAGCAAACAGACGTGTGTGTATATAAAGACAGAAAAAGTTTCTTTTTTGGTTTTTACCTTGCTCGTCTTCACAGCTGGATCTTTAGCAATGACTCCTGTGCCTGAGCAGGGTGCATCAAGCAGCACTCTATCAAACCCACCCATGACCTTAAAGCAGAATTCCAACAGGTCAAAACATTGGAACTGTAATAAGGCTTAACCCCACAGATATTGGTGATCTACACATTTAGACAGGATACCTTTGGGAACTCTCTGCCATCATAGTTGCAGACCACAGTGTTGGTGACCCCCAGACGGTGGATGTTTCCCACCACACTCTTCAGTCTTTCAGCATTGGCATCATTAGCCACTATTACCCCTGTGTTTCTCATCAGCTGAGCTAAGGGTGAGAACATCTGCATAAGGACTCCACTATTTTTAAGGGTGAAATGACAACATAATTTGCAATAAAGGCAATACATCTTACCAATATAGGTAGTCTTTCCTCCTGGAGCTGAGCTCATGTCCAACACCAACTCTCCCTCCTGTGGAGACAGCGCCATGACTGGCAAAAAGCTGGAGGCTCCTTGGAGCATGTAATGACCGGCCAGATACTCCGGAGTTGCACCTAGTTAACATGTAAAGAAGCTGCAGTCATACTCAGATATTCCCCAGTTAGCATCCTTAATTGCTTAAGCTGGTCACTTACATAACTTTTGAAACCTACCTATAGGTACTGAGGAGTCATAGATAACCAAACCCACTTTAGACCATTTCCCCAGTGGATCAAGGTTCACTCCTCTGTTGATTAAAGCCTAAACAAGGAAAAGCACAAACAAGTGAATTCAATATGTAAAGACTTGAGTTTCCTCCTGTCATTTAAGTAGTTTTTTCTTTTATGACAACTTGGTGAGTGTTTGAGAAGTTGGCCCCTCCCACAATAAGGGTGACCACAGCCCTCAATACGAGGCCTATGGCACCGCTCCCTCTGTGCAACAGATTTTAACCTAGCAACCAACATCCAGCAACCAAGTATCAACCGGGTAGGGGATGCACATTTCTCCCTGA
Organism: Neolamprologus brichardi; assembly: GCF_056152115.1. Lineage (NCBI taxonomy): Eukaryota > Metazoa > Chordata > Actinopteri > Cichliformes > Cichlidae > Neolamprologus > Neolamprologus brichardi. The sequence goes on along the minus strand of NC_142114.1, from coordinate 17,987,119 downwards.
TCACATTGCCAGATGTTAATGACTGCTTTTTAGGCTTGTGAGACTTTGCTTCTTAACTCCATAATCAACAGTAAATCCACATATAATATATATGTAATATTCTAGAAGTGGTTGTTTGTACATTCAGTAAAACATGAAGAGATTAATATTAGCCGTTTTATATTAATAATCACTTCTTCATATTCCACACATCTTCTGAAAATGCTAACCTAAGTACAGAATTCTTCATCCTGGCTGCCAGATTTTTGTTCAACAAAAACAATTCTATATCACAACAGATACAATCTTTAAAGCAATAAACTACAAAATAGCTAACAGTCATGACACACATTATGTATTTTAACTTGTTAAAACATTCTAAATGCCAATTTTGTCCATGTCTCTTAAGATCAGGCACCTACCTGTGCAAGGTCCCGCCTCCTTGTTTTCAGTGTATTGGTTCGAATAGTGACAGGTCTATGAATTTCATTGGCCTCGAGGAAATCAACCAGCTGTAAGGCAGAATGAAAATATAATGTTTGAAGTCAAATAGATATTCTCAGCTAGACCTTTCATGTTTAAATCAATGCATCCATGAATTCTTTTAAATCAGGATTTAATGAAAAAACATACAAACAAACCCAAAAAAAACAAACCAAAACCATGCACGGAAGAAAACACACCTCTGAAAGAGGGAATAGGTCCATAAATTTTTCAATGAGGAACTCGTTGTAGCTGTAATAGGTGCAGAGATCTTTTTTCAGAAGTGAGATGTAGTCTGCTCGGTCTTTCCCCTCCTCTCTTTTTGTTGAGAAATTGCACAGGAGGTCAATGTTGTCCTTTATCCGCTGATAGATTGCCTTCAGGTCTAGAGGCAGAAGTCCTAGAAAATGTGGACCAAAAAAATAAATTTGGATTGTTTGTAGAAAATCAGAGAATTTCTTTTTGCACATTTGCTGCTTTAAAAGACAAAAACTTCACAGAAACTCACCCTCCTCTGGTTTAGGAAGCCTGAATTTATCTTCTTCGTCAATGTTTGTTTTTAGTTCATCTTCCTCATCCATGTCAGCATCAGATTCCTGTTCCTCCTCCTCCTCCTCGTCATCATCCTCATCGTCTTCATCATCGTCATCTTCATCACTATCAGGAGCCTTGGACTTTTTCTGCTTTTTTTCTTTCTTGGCTGCGCGTTCAATGGGAAGAAGCTGGAGGTAGAAAAAGAAAAAAAAAAAAAACAGCTCTAAGTTAACCAGCCTCTGTTACAATGTTCTCTTAAAAATGTAACTGTAATAAGACCTAGTGCCACTGAAAACAGATTTTGAAGTTCATAAGTGAAAATTTTCTAATAAAATGAGGCTTCAATCTTCACATTTCCAGGCTGGAAGAATATTTCGTTTCAGCTTCTGAATAAAACTAAAAAAAAAGAAAAAAGAAAAAGGGTAAAAAAGGTTAGAAAGAGCACATACATCCTCTCCATCGCTGTCATCTTCTGCTGCTTCATCGCTGTCATCCTGAACACCATAGTCATCAACCATGTCGTCATCATCACCATCATCGCATTCATCATCATCATCGCCTTCATCATCATCGCCTTCATCATCATTGTCGTCGTCGTCGTCATCGTCATCAACGTCGGCCTCCTCTTTTTTCACTCCTTTTACACCCTTCTTCTGCTGGTCTTTCTTTTCTACAACCTTTTCTTCCTCTTCCTCCTCCTCATCATCTTCTTCCCAGTGTTCATCACTGTCATCCTCACTTTCTTGTTCATCAATCTTGCGCTTCCTCTTTGACGGTTTCAACCATTTGCTGTTCTCATCTGTGAACCCTTTAGGGAGAAAGAAAGAAAGAAAAAACAGTAAATATATGTGTATTTATTCATTTATTTCCTTGACATTTAAGGGTCTTAAATGTCACGAGCTGAAATCATGACACATACAAGATGCATTAATAATCAATATCCATCCATCCCTCCCTCCCTCCATTTCCTTTCGTTTATCCTATTCAGGATTGTGAGTGGACTGACGACTGGACCAAGCTGTTAGCAAGCCAGCCGAGAGATGCAAGCTCAAAAGCCTCTGGATAGCTCCAGGACCTCTTCCCAGTGGAACGGGCTTGAAACAACTCACTTAGGAGGTGCCAAAGAGTCTTTCTGGTGAGATGCCCTAACCACTTCAACTAGCTTTTTTCCATGTGCAGGAATAATGGCTCCACTCAAAGCCCCTCCTGAATGACCAACCTCCTCACCGCAAACTTTAAGGATTAGTCCAGACAGCCTTCAAAAGGAGTTCATTTCTGCTGGTTATATCTGCAATCTTATTCTTTCAGTCACTACCCAAAGCTCACACAACAGTAAACCAGTACAGGAGCTGCATAACTGCTAACGCACCAATACTTCTGCTAGTCTCCTGCTCCTGTCTCCCTTCACTCATGAACAAAATTCTGAGATACTTAACAAACCAGTTTCAGTAACTTGGGATTAGACTAACAAGGCCACCTCCTGATCTACATAGCACTGAAACCCTTGGACCCCTCCTTCAGGGGGTGAGACCCAAGAGGACGAACAGCAGATGCTGCCAACGAGCCGCGGAAACCCCAATCTGGGTGAAGTAAAATGTTTCAATCCTTGTTTTTCCATAGAAGGCTTATGAATCACATTTAGTCTTGCTGTTCACCTTGGACCATTATCCCTTGCCGATATTCCCAAAATTGCCCTTGATAATCAATAATAAACAACTGCTTACATAGCTGTAATGATACTGGAGAAGGATGGTCCATCAAAACAACAATCTCATGCTTGCATCTGGGCAAATATTTAAATCATGCGTTGACCAGACTGAGAAAAAGTTAATTGTTTACCTTTCTTAGGCTTTTCCTCAGCAACATCTTTGGGCTTTTTCAAACTCTGGATTCTCTTTGCAGCTCTGAAAAATTTTAACATGAATTAGGAGCTTGTAAACACATTTGTTTTATGTCATGTTACATCCTCAGTCCACCTCTTACCTTTTTCTGGCTCTACTTGAGAGACGTTTTGATCCAGTGTCCTCTGCAAAGATTAAATATAAAAAAATAACACAATGTTGACAGTGTGTTTTATTAAACCTCCAAAACAGAAACTTTTGACTTGGAATGGGATAGTTACCATCAGTTATAAACTTGGCCAACTCTGTCTCTGCTCCCTGCTGCTTCCGGGTTTTTTTACCCGGACCTTTCTTAAACTTCTTGGAGGGATCCAACTTCCGACCCATGATTTCCTTCTACACAGACAGTCTGAAAAAGAAAACACAGCAAGAGTGTTTTAAAACCCTAAGCCAAACAAAAAATACAGTATGTGTGAAAGAGATGAGCGTCACTGAAGAAAAAAAGTAAAACTGTTTTGGATGGAGATCTGCGGGAAAGAAAACCGCCCAACATCAGTACAATAAATTCAGCTCCAAGCAGTGTTTAAATTATGTAGTGTTACAGAGAGGGTCTCTTTACTGTTGAAACAGTAATAAATATGTTTGGTTATAACAAATTATAAATCGTTTATTAATAATTCCCCCACTTCATCTGCTGGGGATTAAACGGTTTAAATATTAATGTATGATCAGACTGTTATCAAACAGCCTCGTTAAAAACTTGTGACCAGTTTCACAGCCATTACCTGACCGCACAGTTTTAAAAAGTATACCCTTACAACTCAAAGCTTATCGCCACTGAACCGCTCTTTAGCTGCAGCGCGAATCGCAGCATCGATTCTTCAAATACTCACCAATAAACCGGATACTTTAAGGTCCGCAGACACTAATTATAGTGTGATTGTGGAGCGATGCAGGACGAAAATTTCTACACGTGAAATTTCCTTCAACACGTTGTAGCGTGACATCCGGCGCACAATAGTGACGAAAGGGTGGCGCGCGCAGAACGAGGGCGCTGAGGAAACACGTTTTATTTTATTAACATAAAATTGTCTGATTTTTACCACATAATTACATATTCAAAATCTATCTACCTTCATAAAAACCACACAAATGACATTTTTATTGCAATACACTCACTTGTGAATGCGCACCTCTGCAGTGACGTGAACTTCCTGCGACAGTCCAGAGGAAGGCATCATGGCGGCGGGTAATGGGAAGAAGCGTGGTCTTGAACATTTGGACGAATATGAACCTAAACCAGCCAAACATCTCCGCAGCCTGCACGACCGCATGGCGGAGAGGAGGCTGGTGGTTATTCTGGAGGGAGCGTCGTTAGAGACCGTGAAGGTAAGGCGCTAAGGAGCTGTCTTTGCGCGTTGTTGTGATGCAACCCCTACCCGTTTTTAGTGGAAGTGACACCAACAACGATGCTTAATAATAATTTATCTTAAGGCGAGTTAACACATGCTTTGGCTTGTTTTTTATATTCCAGGTCGGGAAAACGTTTGAGCTGTTAAATTGCGACCAACACAAAAATATGATCATCAAAAGTGGAAGAGATCCCGGAAAAATAAGACCAGATATCACACATCAGGTAAACACTCATTCCTCAATAATAATGTACAGCCTTACTTGTCACTTGTGTTTGTCAGTCTGTCACAGTTAACCAGAGTGGAGTTTCATTGCATTTAAGTCAATTATATTATTGATTTTATGATTAGAAGTCCATTTTAGGTGTCAGGAGAATCAACTCACAATTCAGAAATATCACAATAGGTAGCTGGGATTAACAAAAGTATCATGATACTGATAATAAAGAAGATGCAAAGAAGAGAGGGAGTGAAGGTGGATGAGTTGAAATACCATGGGTCAACCAAAGCAACAGGCAGCAGCACACCAGAGAGGTGAAGAAGAGTGTGCAGACACAGTGGGGTGGGTGGAGATGAGCGTGAGGGGTTATTTGTGACAGAAGGATAGCAATGAGAATAAAAGGGAAGGTTTACAAATCCGTAGCGGAGAACAGATAGTGGCTACATTAGACAAAGGATGTTGAATATGTGATGCAGAGGGTTGGTGTGACACAGGGGTGAGATGGAAGATGATCTGCTGTGATGGCACCTGAAGAGAGAAGAGATTTTGTGCCAACGGCACACCAAAGGGCAAGCAAAATAATTTCAAGCCACGACTGTATTCGCATTTTCAAAAAATCCCATGGAACACATCTGAAAAAAGCCTTTTAATTATGTCTTATCAGATAAAAGCATGTTTGATAGCACAGTACTGAGCATCAAGCCTGTCATTTAGTTTTAGTTTATTCTGCATTTAAAAAGTAAAATCTGGGGAGCAATCCTCCCCCAGTATAAATCAAAGCACTAAAAGAGCATATTCAAATCTTTTTCTGTCTTTCTTTTTTTTGCATAGCATGGTTTCTGGGATCTAACGCTTTCCAAAAGTCCCCTTTAGAAATAAATAGATCCTTATGATTACTTTTTAGTGCTCCTTACTCTGGTGCTTATTGTATGCACAGTATTGTGGTTTTAATTCATATTAATTGGTCTTAGTCTGTGATATTTATGATCTGTGACGTATTCGTTTTTTTTTAATAGTTACAGAAATACAGTATCATTGACTCAACATCCCTAACATCTGGACCTGTTCAAATCCTACTACTTAGGAACTATTACAGCGTAACTGAGGGACAAAAACAAAACCAACATGTTTCATTAGCTGACTTTTGACACTACTGCATCAGTAATATTTCACTAATCTGAATAGTGCACATATATAACAGTATAGTATGAATAAAAAGTACTAAGTAGTGTAAGAATAACATGAAGTAGTGTAAGAAGTACTTTAGGAACAAAACAACCAAAAAACTATCAAAAATAAAAGTAGGACAACAGACATGAGCCGCTTTTGTGCGCATTTTATTGAGAGAGGGATATGTACATGATTGTGAGTCAGTTGCCTTTTGTTTGTATTGTAATACCTACCTACCTGAACTTCTTATATCTTGGCCTAACACTTAATAAGGAAACTGAAAAATGAAATAAAATACTTTGCAGGCAATCTGAAACTAAATTGTAAAATTAAATTGAAATAAAAATCAATACATCAAGTCTGAAATTGAACTAGTATTTTTTTTTAATTATTTATCCTTTATGTATGTGTTTTCTTATATAGCACTTAGTGGCATGTTTGTGATGAAGGGCTGTATGAATGGTTTTAACTTTGAACTGTGTATTTCCAGTGTTTGCTCATGCTGATGGACAGTCCGTTGAACAGGGCGGGGCTGTTGCAGGTTTACATCCACACAGAGAAAAACGCTTTAATCGAGATCAACCCGCAGACCCGCATCCCAAGAACATTCACACGTTTCTGTGGCCTTATGGGTAAACTATAACTGTTATTTTTTCTGCATGGATAATACACATACTGATCATGCTGTATGCATTGTACTTAAGTCTTATTCCCATGTGTTCTGGCTTTAAGTGAGCCTTCACTCCATTACTGTTCTCCTAATTCTTCTTTCTTCTCTTTACTTTCTTAGTTCAGCTGCTGCACAAGCTGAGTGTCAGGGCTGCTGATGGTCCTCAGAAGCTCCTGAGGATGATTAAAAATCCAGTGTCTGATCACCTACCTCCCGGCTGCCCTCGTATCAGCACCTCCTTCTCTTCAGGAGAGGCCGTGTGCCCACGGACTTTGGTACCAGAGGGACCAGCTGCAGTGGTGATTGGAGCATTCGCACATGGAGCGGTGAGAAATATATTGAGGCATTCTCTATTACCGACTCTTTTAGTCTGTTACAGTTATGTCAAATACTTCTTGTGTGTTACTGATGTCTCTGTCCTTATTAGGTTAACGTGGACTACACAGAGAAGACAGTGTCCATCAGTAACTACCCCCTGTCTGCAGCACTGACCTGTGCCAAGATGTGCTCTGCCTTTGAGGAGGTGTGGGGCATCCTGTGACGGATAAAAAAGTGCTGATGCTGACTGGAAAGAGACAGTTGACTATATGGACTTTATTTCAGTGCACTAGAAATACTGGACTGAGTGTCCACTGATGCCCAATGTTCTATCCTGCTATACACTGTCCTGTATATGTATTCGATGGCATGTGAGCACCATGTGGAAGATACATTGGTTCCTTTTCCATGCAGGAGCATGGCAGTTATTTTTATACCAGTATCAATTGCAGTTTTGATTATGGATTGTTGTAGTTACATTAAAATGTGTGACTAAATAACGACTGCTCTTGATTTGTGCAAAGAGTTCACACATAGACAACCATAAACTACAAGATGGACATCGCTACTGCGATGTCACCCACTGATTTATAAAGTCCTGCTTCGAAGCATCAAGATAATGTAATGAGAGACAGAATTGACTGTGAAACCACGATATCAGAAAAATACTCCCTTCTGAAATGATCACAGTTTGACAAATGGACATAACATTTTATTCAACATGACCCAAGCCTCATGACTCAGCCCATAAACTCATCAAGATAGTATTCAGAGGTCAAGTCCAAGAGCTGTTTTGCAATTGTCTCCTAATGAGGTTTTTCAAGTGACATCATGTGCACAATGCTTTGAGAGTCGATATTGGGTGTCATACAATCACCGGTTACTAGGGACGTGTATTCTCCAACTGGCTGACAGTGGTTTCTCGAGGTTGCCGGCTCTCCCAGGATAAAATCAGTTGCAAAGAAGGTGCTGCACTAAAAGCACTTTGGTCTGGTTACTAACAGATTGCCATGGTTGCCTGCAGTTTTAGTTTATCTGCCAGCACTTGCCAACTACTAGTCTAGTGGTAGTAAAACTTGAAAAAATGCAACACGAAATGGCGAATGTTTGCCTTCAGAATAAAGTTCAGCCTCAGTGCTGCAGCCAATATATTTCAAAGGGTTACTTTGAAGGTAATAAGTTCATCACTTCCATTCAAACTGCAAAAATGTGCTGCTGATCAAAGCATTCACAAGGAGGTTTATGCTGGAAATATGCCTTTTTCCCTAACAACAGGTGATTGCCAGGGAGATCACTGACAGCCTGTAGGCCTGTGTGTCTGGGACTTTAGCAATCAATGTCCCAGAGACTGCCATCAACCACCAACAACCACTCATAATAGGCAAGGGAATACTCATTTTTCAATCACAACTGGTGGTTGCCAGGTAGACACAGACTGTCTCTAGGCTCGTGTGACTGAAGCCTTACTCACTTGATCCTACATTATCACCCATTTAAAATGGCAATCACATGGTTAATGATCACATGTCTGTCTGACCTCAATACAATATTTTTGCAACCACAGGTATCGCCTCCAAGTAGCATTTAAAAGAAAGACAAGTTTCCACTGAAGCTTCACTTTTCAGAACTTGTATCTGAAAACTGTCCATGTTTTATGCGATCTATGGTCTGTACAGTGAAGTGAAGACAAAATGATATGGGAACACAAACACAACATAGAAGTACGTGTATTTTAGGATGCTAAAAAGGGTTCTGTTTATTACTGTTTACCATTAAGACTCAGCCAAGCGGTAGTAGTAAGTGCATTTCCTCGATCTCAACTTTGATTTTGGAAGCCTTCGTCTTGCTTGCTTTTTATGTCGAGTTTGAACTTGGTTTGGTCGGCATCTCCGAGTCTTTTGAGCCTTCCTCGGTACCTTTCGAACTCGTGCGCCCCTGTTCGTTGCAGGTCTGCGTTTCTTGCCAGCAAGTTTTGGTGATTTTCTTCCTTTGGTTGTCTTCCTTCTTTGTTTGTGTGATTTGGCTGCCGCTTTGCGAGTTTTGCGTGTTAGTTTGTGCGCTGTGACCGCCATTCTGCGAGGCTTGCGTTTTAGTTTGGGTGATCTAACTTTTCGAGGTGTTGCCCTTGTTTGGTGTGATTTGCTCTTTGGTTTGGTTTGGTTTGGCTTTAATACTCGTCTCTTTTGGTTCTCTGCTCCTTTGGGGGATTTTCTTGTTGCTGTTTTCGGAGTCAGCTTCAGCTTTGCTTTTGGCTTTGGAGTCTTCACTGGGATCGTCCTCACTTGAATTGTGTCTGTCAGCTTCTATTTTTTGGGGGGTAAAAGTTAATGTGACATGAAATTGTTTTGAGAATCTCACTGTAATACTGCAACACACGGGCAAGAAAATCACTGTTTAGCCACAATGCCAATAAGCTACATGCATAACTTACACGCAGCAGTGCTGCATTTAGTTGAACTAATACCAGTTACCAAAGATTAAAGGTGCATTACCTTATGGTTGAGTCTGAATGATGCATTTCTTGTAGTTCGTACAAGTGTCTCGTTGTTAACCAGCCTCTTGGTCTCTATGTTCACTCGCCTGTTGTTCTTGGCCACATCATAGCCTCCAGCTGCCAGCATCTGTTTGAGTTCTGCCATGGAGATGCCGCCTCTGTGTTTGCACTGGGAAACCACACTGAGGATGAGCTGGGAGATGTGAGGCGAGGTTGGCTTTGCGGAATTTGTCTTGGGTGCATTTCCAGCCTCTGTTTGAATCTGATGCTTGAAAAGCCGGACGGGAGTCTCTGGAAAATAAATGAAAAAAAGAACATTCAAATCACAGTGTAAATTAGTTATAGTATAGTACAAATGTCTCCATCCATCTCACTGTTGTATTTTGTTATGAACCAGCTCAATGTTCAGCATCCTTTGTCCAGTATATCCTCTATCCTTCCTCTCCACATGTCCAAACATTCTCAGCCTTGCCTATATAACTTTGTCTCCAAACTGAGCTGACCCTTTATGTACTCTAAATCTTAGCATCTTCATCAACAGTTGCTAAAATGCATAGCCCCCCCACCCATTTTGAACCAGGAAAGACCCTGTAAATAAATTCTGTGTCATAGTATTATTTTTTATTGTTTTAAATCTAAAGCAGATTTAAAAATAATTAAAATCAAAGACACATAAACTCTTAAAGTCTTAATTTGGATTAATTTAGCTAGCCTCAGCAGTTGGCTGATTAGCTTAGCTTTAGCTGAACCGTCAGGGACTCACTGGGAAGAGAAGCTTTCGCCTTTCCTGTCGCCGCATCCTGGTTAGGGATAGCTCGTTTCAGTAGTCGGCCCAAACGTTTGGCTCCTGCTTTTCCGAGGCCTTTCCCAGCTGGAGTTTTAGAAGGTCTTTCTATCTGTTTTATCACCTTCAAATGTGTGTTTTCTCCTGACTTCTGGCTCGCACAATTTCCCAGTGCACTCAGCTGCGTGGGGTTCGTAACAGTGGCTTTCCTTCGCATTTTTTGAGGTTTACACACTATTTCATAATTAAGGAAGAAATCTGAAATAACGGAAACTCCTCTACTGAGTTTCACTGACACGTATTGGTCAGAGTTTAAAATAGGAATGCTGATTTTGTGACATTTTGAAAAATAACAGTTCTTCAGTTGTTGGTCCAGAGCCTTAACTGAGTCAGGAAGTTATTCAAAAATAATTGATGGGTCCACTCAAGTATCAATAAGTAGGTTTTTTTGACTACTTTATTTTGAGTGCATGCATTTGATAAAAATAGACATTACATGACATGTACCTATAGGCGATAAAGACAAATAAATGATAGCAACAGAAATATTGGTTCCTCAGCTTCCTCCCACAGTGCAAAGACATCCCTGTCAGTTTAACTAGTCATTCTGAATTGAGTGTAACTATATTAGCCCTATGATGGACTGGAAGACTGTGAAGGGTATATGCTGCCTCTCATCTCATAAGAGTTAAAATTGCCTCCAGCACCCCCACCATCCTATCCTTGGATAAGCAGTTGGATGGAAAAATACAATAAACACAAACACTGATTATCAGCAATATTGTTACTATGAACCAGATATTTTTAGTCACTGCATTTCAGGGCTCAAAAACACATGTTTGCTCACCTAAATGAAGCCAAATGAATTTTAAACCCACTTCCAAGTGTAACATTCTGAAGCCAGAGTCTAACTTTTGTTCAACATATTTTGTGTGTGTGTGTGTGTGTGTGTGTGTAAGCAACTTTGAGCATCAACATCATGGGATAAATCCTAGTTTAAAAAGTGAAATTGCACTAGTTTAATGTCTGTGATGTAGAGAAAAAGAAAAAGAAGTGCAATTTTAAAAGTACACCTCACTTTTTCCACATAATAAAGAAATGCTGCTGTAGTAAATGAAAGAAATCTCTCAAGATGATTCTTTGGGCTTAAATGGTAAGAAATAAAGGTGTAAAATACATAAATCTATAACGTAATCATTTTGGTGTAGTATGAATTGCCATGGGAGAAGAAAAGCTCTAAAATACAGTTAAAAATCTCACATTTTCCAAAGCCATTTAATGGGCTGGATTAGAGTCTTTGTTGGGCTGATTCTGGCCCCCAGGCCTTATGTGTGACACCCCTGAAGAGAAACAAGCATTGCTATCCTGATGTTTTATGTGTTTTCTAATAATAACTAGAGGAAATTTTGGGTCATCTTTCTCAGGTCATATTACCATGTGGGGCAGATGGGTGCATATGGCATATGAAGGGCTTCTACTAACTACATTTTGATAGGTTCATCTTCTAGCTTTGCTTCCTTATGTATACAATTATGTACTTCAATTTGCAGAACTGTTTTACATTTTAAAGTTAGTGTACAGAAATCAGAAGATACGCAGGGGGTCAGGTGGGGATATTTTTCAGAATTCATTGATTTTTTTTTTATATGTTTATGTTATTTATATGAAGTTTGAGCAAAGATACATTTTCCCACTCATCTCGGATGATTTTATTTTCAAATAAGAGGCAATTTTTGAATTTAACTTTTACTTTTTCCACTCAAGATGGTTAAAGTTAAATGAACAAAATCATCTTTAAGTAGGAGAACTTCGCTGTTCGATCCAATGTCCCCTTTCTGGCAACTTTCATCATTGAAATCAAAGCTGGAAACAAGGTTTCAACAGTTTTCAAAAAATGAAAACAAACAAAACTAAACCGCTCGCGCAATTATACAACATGCAGACACAACCTAACAATTACAACAAAAGCAAATACATAAGTGTGCTTTGGGTTGTAGCCTACTTATGGTAGGTACACCTTTTATGTCAAATCAGAGGAGACTGGTCAGCATGCTTGTAATGAATTCTGCTTGGTTTGAATGGAGCACTGCGGGCTTGTAGGACACAGGTTATATTTGGCACAAATGACTGTGATCAAGAAGGAGGGTTTAAAAGGCATGGAGTCACGGTATGGATCAGCTTCACAGTTAATCTGCAAATAAATCACATTACAGGGAGTTACACTCGAGTGTTGCTGGGATTAAAGCAGAAAAAGAAAAGACAGTAATGACAGTACATCACCTGAGAAAAGGATCTAAAGAACAAGCGAGTATATGAGATTCCTGAGAGAGACGTGTCATTAGGCTGTTGCATTAGATTCTGATGATAAGCCTAAGAAAAAAAGGCAGATAACACGAAGACATGTAAACTTGATCTCATCCTTAAAAACAGACACTAAAGCCTGACAATGGATCCTCACCTGCAGCGCTACCTGCAGTGCAGTATACTGCACCCACACCTCCTGTTGCTGTGCTGCTGACAGCGGAAACCCTCCACCTCTGCCTGCCTTTTCTGACACTGTGAGGTAGTGAGTCCACACACATTCACCCACAGCATGCACGGTCTTACTTTGAGACGAAACTGCAGAGATAAATATACATAATATTACTAACAAAAGCAAAATGTATTTTTTGTGTAGTAAATGAAGAAGAGGAAAGCGAATCTTTATTACTGTCAGGCAGAAGCAGGTGGAGGATATCTTTAGCAACAAGGAAACCAGCTGCACCATAATTAATGGCTCTGTTTACAGAAGAAGTCCAATGGTGGAATTATTTGAAAAATACAATGGAAGGCATTTAATAGTTATTGAGTGAGTGTATGTGTTACCTAGGATAGGTTGGATGGAAAAGTGGAGGCACAAACATTCCCATGGGAAAGAGGAGCTTTTTACCGAAGAGAAATGGTGTGACAGACAGTCTAAAAGAAAAGTGAAAAGATTAATGCATGCTCCAGATTATTGGCAGCTATCAGCTTTAAGCTGACACTTACATATCAATATCCTCAGGCTCGGTGATCAGGACTTCAATGCGTTTCTTCTGCCACAGGGATAGAAGCTGGACATAGTTGGAGAAGAAGTTTTGGTTGCGGACTATCATCTGAAATTATAGATATTTGAAGGTCAGTGGTTTGGCTTTATTTCTACACTTTTTAATCCTTATTTTCCAAAACCAGTGATGTCAACATAGTATTTAAAAGTTGAGATTCATGGTAACAGTTTTACCATTAGTTTAATGTCATTAACAGATTTTCTATATGATAAATAAACATTCAATTAAATTTAGTTTTATTTATATAGCACCAAATCACAACAACAGTTGCCTCAAGGCGCTTTATATTGTAAGGTAAATACCTTACAATAATACAAAGAAAACAAAGAAAATGCACCTCCACACTGAGGCCTCCATAAGGCTTAACCCCAAATTTAGCATTAAAAAGGCTCCATTTCTTTGGAGACTTGGGTTCAGAGAGGAATTCTTGTTCTCGGAGATCTATGTGACGGGGGACACAGTTTCAGCTGGCACAGAGACAGTTTTTGAAATATTTGCAGCTATTCTAAGTCTACATACTCCTCATGATCTTTGGATCTCCCGCCACACCTGCTTTAACTATAGGCTATCTCACCTATGTTGGGAAAGTCTTTGAGGGAAATCGTGAGGTCCCTAAATATTATTCAGTGCTTGTAAAACACATGGATAAAGGGCTCACCACCCTGCAAAGACCCTGGGAAACTGACCTTAGAACTTAGAACTTAGAACAAGACTAACTTAATTCAAACTACTACACCAAATTTAGTGGTCACCACACAGATTATGCAGGGCGAACCTCATACAGACCCCCGAATGCTGGAAATGTCCGACTGGGGTGGGCACATTGACCCACATGATTTGCAGCTGTCCTAAATCACCAAAGTTTTGGACAGAGATTCACAAATTTGTTTAATCCCTTTTTGCCAACACTATTAAATCTAGGGAATCCATCACCCTTCAAAAATCTTCCACCTAATGTTGCCGAACAGGTGCAGACTGCATTGATATTGGGGCGTAAGCTCATTATTTTCCAGTGGAGGGCCCCTTCCACGCCACCTGTCACTCTGTGGTATAATAAAACTACAAACTAATAAAACTAGGGAGGCTGGCTCAACTCTCATACAGGCTACTGAATTAAGTGGCGAGTTTTCACCTGAAGTGAGATCCAAACAGATCAAATTAAAACCTACCTCTGAAAAAAGCAGGTCAAGCTTGGCTTCACTAGAGGGCTCCTTTGTAGTCCATAGTTTTGGTATTGCAGAATCAACCTGCAGAATCGTTTAACAAATATCAAACTTAAAAATCGTTCGTTTCTGAAGAAATTCAAAAAGAAAACAAATTCTTCACTCGTTACCTTTTCCATGACAAGCTGACGAGATGTCTGATCTGTCCACTCAAACTCATTTAGTTTGGACTTGAAGGAGTGAAAAACACTTTGAATAATCTTCTCTGCCTATTGGAGAGTTAAATAACAGATTATCAGACAGAACTTTTTCTCTCTATGTAATTCATTAGGTCTCAAGATGTCTCCTCACCTCCTTCTGTGCTGTCACTTCACTGAGAAGATGTGTGAGAACTGAGTCAAATCCTCTCTCAGTTTCCAGCACACAGTGTTTCCAGCGAGGAGCTTCCTGGTGGAAAGCCAAAATATAAAGATATTACAGTAACCAATCAATTCACAGATCCAGTTTTTCTTTTCTCTGTAGCATATTCGGCTAACCTCTTCAGTGTTACCCAAAGCCATAGAAAAGTTCTTTGCTGTTTCAAAAAATCTGGAGTCCATGGCAGGCATCAGGGTGTGCAGCAGATTGAGGACCATAAAAGTATGAAGGGGAGCGCTGAGTGGAAACAAACGACCCAGCAACAAAGATAAGCATAAAAAAAGAGAAAGGATGTGCTTGTCATTTTTATGTTACTTTACAGTACCTGTTGCTCAATTCGGGCTTGTTCTGCCATTTGATGATGGTGTTGGACATCTGCACGATGTAGGGTAAGTTATGCAGAAGGACATCATCATCTGCGGTGAGGGGCAGGGGATGGAAAGCAGCCTGGAGGCAGCCCAACCAATCAATAGCAGGGGCTTGTCTCTGTAGGGACATTTCCATATAAAAAATACTGTCATCACATGTATCCAGACAACAGGTACTCAAAGTGTTTGTTTTTTTAAATTAAATGTATTTATTGTTTAATTTCAGTTTAAGTGTGAGTGTGAGCATGATGATTCTCTGTCTCTATGTGCTCGCTAAGTGATGGACTGGTGACCTCTGCAGGGTATTAAGGTGTTTAGAACATACAAAAACCTGACTCAAATTAATGTGGACCAAATCTCACTAAACACATGCGCTATAGCATCCTTACTGTACAGTCCTATTTATGTATTTGCATTTTTCTAAAATATAGTTGTCATTGTTTTTCTAGTTAATTTTTAGCTACGTTTTACTGACTAATAGTACGTACAGTATAATGGTATCATCTGTCCTTGATTTAGGTAAAACTTCTGTCTCTGCAGTATGTACAGACATTGCTTCTATCAGAAGAGCAGCACAGCACAAAGAAACGTAGATCCTTTACCTGTAGCTCTTTGATGGTCATGCGCTGGTAGAGCTGTCCTTTGGACAGGCGAGAGTCCAGGGGTGAAGATGCCACAGCAAGCTGAGAGGACAGAGAGACGAAAGAGCCCACATGGATCAAGCTGCTGCTCTTCGGGGCACCCAGCAGGTCGAGGTATTGCTGACACGAGGCCAAGAAAGGACGTAAAGTCTAGATAAAAGAGACAGGACAAAAAGAAAGGCCTTAGTTGGATGGATAAATGTTCTTGTATTCATTTAAAGACATTTCCTGAATCAACAAGGATACTCAACCTCAGTTTTAGCTCTAGACTTCTCTGTCTTGCTGTTCCATTCAATTGGGATCAACAACTCAGGTTGATCAATCTGTTGGCAAAGAGGAGACTTGATTTAAAGCAAAAACACAAAGCTTACATTGCTCTGGCAGCTCTCAGAGCAGCAAAACCTAAATCCTCTTAATTCATACTAGCCTGTATGTATCTTTTGTTAATCCCACGTGCTGCTTCATAAGGGTCTTTGCCCACATAGATGTTGAAGAATGGAAAGGTATTGTAGTCTCTCATTAGCAATCCCAAGGTGGTGTTGAAATCGGTCTGATTCCACTGCCCCGATACGGCCCAGCCTCCCAGCTGCGTACGGAGAAGATACAGTGAAAAAATATTAGTAGATGAAATTGGGGGAAAAAAATGTAACCAAACAGTTTGGAGTCTCCTGAACCCAAAGGAGATGTTTTTAAACTGATTGATTCTTCTGGGCAGCAGATATTGAGTGTTAAACAAGCAATTTCTGACATTTTAGAAGGTGGACTTTGCAAAATTTGGCAATTTTGGTCAAATTACAATTGACTAATCATTTTAGATCTTGTAGAACTACAAAGGAGACAATTCGGCTAAACTGTTTGTTTTTCTTTTTGACCTCTACTAAGTTTATGACAGAGTTATTCATGTAGTTACAGCACCTCCTGTAGGCCAACAGGCATCATTAAAAAAAAAACTGGTGATGGTTTCTGTTTGGTTTTTAAAATTTAATGGGATACTTTCATAATGGTAATTTAAGTAATTAAGTCTTATGAGCACATTTGATAACCGATGTAAGCTTAAGTGTGATTTGATAAGCTTGCTATGTTTGGAATATGAGTATCATACTTTCTGTATGAGTGTGAGGAAGGGGTCTGCGCCAGCAGTTTCTATAGATTTTGTATCCAGGCAGGAATTGTAGAATCCTTTAGTCTTCTGCACTGCTGAACTATTCATCCTGCTGTCTGTTTCTGACATACAGATCCAGAAAAAAAGAAAAATATTTAGATCATTTGGAAAGGTGGCATGCTGTATGAGGAGTCACACACAAGAGAGGACATTTAAAAAAAATTCCCACTGAATACAGACTCATACCTAAAATCTTCTTGAGATACTGCAGCAACACAGCTTTTCTGCTCAGTGTTTTATTCTCTGTTAGTCCTCCATGTTCCTGCTTTGACTGCACAGACTTTCTTTGGTTTTCTGCATGTAAAGTAAAACCATGACTTCTTTGTCGCCTTTCACTGTCCAGCAAAAGTCTGTCTGATCCACATGTGAACAAAAAGTAATCACAGGGTTGCGTGAAGGGATCAGCAGATGTGGAGAGACGGGCTGAAACCCACTGACAGGCAGGAGAGAGACACGGAGTAACTGCAGAGTGAGACAAAAGTCAGACAAAATGGCAGAATTCTGAATTCATTGTCTCGTATTGGTGTGTTTTTCTGAACTCCTACCAGTGTGGAAATGGTGAGACAGATGGTTGATTAGTCCCACCATGCCAGCAAGTAAGATGCAGCTAAAGAGGAAGAGTAGCCATTTTCGATGTTTCATCCACACTGGTTTCACTCGGTGCTCGATGTTAGAGTATGACATATGCAGTCGCTGTCGGTCAGACTCGAGTTGTTGCAGGATCTGGTGGGGATAATGAGTGAGTAGTTGCAGTAGAGGGGAAGGCTGAACCCTCCCAAGTTCTGGATGCAGCTAAATAGACAGATGGATCTCTCAGGTGCTGTGTCAGATCTTTACTGCCCCCCCCCCCCCCCCCCCCCTTCTATTTCTTAAAGACAAGACTTTTAGATATTGTTTATTTTCTTTTGTAATCTGCTTGTCCAGTTTTAGAAAGTCTTTTTAGGATACCCTGGACACCATGCCAATATATACCAAGTCTTTGCCTAATAGCCCTCCTGCAATCATCTTGTTAATAGAAAAAATACTGCTTTATCCCTGTGAATTCTTGTTATCTCTGACATTTGTTGTGGCTTTAACTATAGAAATGGGAACATACTTTGTGTTTTTTCAGCAGGCTATTAAGGAAATGGGCTATTTGCTAGGTTGCCTCTTTTATGCTTGAGTGATTTCTCGGCCAATTTTAAGTGACTTAAATAAAAGAAAAAGAAGCATTGCTCTGAAAATGACAGGTACAAGGACTGGAATGAAAATAAGTAAAAAAAAAAGTTTATGTAAACTTGTGTCCTTGGAAACAAAATATAAAACAAGGAAGAGTGACTCGTTTTCGCTAATGTGTGCTAAATTGAAAGTGGTTTTAAAATAACTTTAAAAATACTTGCTTATACCCAAAGACATTCAATAGCGCAGCTGAAGTGATTTTTATTTTTCTACGTAAAAACTACTTTTAACAGTAACAATGCGTGATCAAGAGCTACACATGACATGGAATTCATTAGGTGAGTTTCATGTAATTTATTTAAGCACAATCTTTTGCACAGAGCAGTTTAAGTCTAATTTGCAAAGACAGCAGACTTCACCCTTTCAAAGTCAGATTCTTTAAATATTATATTTCTTAGGCACAGTGACTTGGCCTTGTTTCCAGCGGTTACAACATACACATGAGCCTAAAACAGCTAACAATATAACCAACTTTGTTATTGAGATCTTACCTCAAGCTCTGTTTCACTCATTCTTGACTTGTGTTTTCCCAGCGTGTTACATCCTCTTTTACGTCTACCGCCTCCTGTTCCCCCCGTCAAATAGCTGTCATCTCAGCTATCTCTTTTCATCAGTCACTTCTCTCCTCATCTGACACTGATAAAAACCACTCTGCATGCTGCGTCTCGCTCTCCTCATCAAGCAAAGGTTCTTCTAAGCAGACAGGATGTTTTGGGATTTGTGAACTACAGTGACACCATGAATAACTCCCGTGTGTAGTGGTAAAAGCGTCAGAACAAGGCAGGTAGTGGTAAGTTGAGTCTAGTACCTTGCTTATGCTTATTCGTTGCTGCATCGGATTGGAACAGGGTGAATAGTTCTTCCTGGAAAGTACGCTTAAATGCATACGCACACAGGTCTGCTGTCGTCATTATCAGCGCAACATATGGCTGTTTACAACTGATAGAGCAGTCAAACTCTAGCAGTGAAGCACATTGAGGGTCTGAGAGAAAACATGCTTCACGGGTATCGGTTGGGTGCAGGTACCCAGCGATGTGGGTGCATACATTATATTAGCACATAACTGAAATTGAAAGACTGGGACATGGATTTAACATTTCTCTTTATTTTTTGATACAGCCAAAAAGGATGGATAGGACTAGAATAATGTAAGACATTCACACATATCAAACGTATAAAAAGTTATATGAAAGGACAAGGCATCCACATGTAATACAATAGGATGTAACACAATGCAATGCCTGATGAACGCAGCCATGAAGGCATTATGGTAGAGTTTATATCACATGGTGATGACAAAGGCAGGGCCACAAAGGTGGAGTAGTCGGTGGAAACATAGGACATAATACTAGAGGAAATTCCACCACTGCTTCCACAGATAGCATGCAATGCTGAATCACTATTGCCATGTTTTGTTAGTCATTCTGGTGATTTACTGCACCAGGCTCAATTGCAAGCACAAGCAGCAATTTTCTTACCGAGGAATTCATTTCTGTGGCTGCAAACCAGGCTCAATTCAGAAGGAACAATAGGATACAATAATGGAGAAGGCACGGCGCCAGGTTAAAATGAAACCAAATAAATGTAAGCTTTAATTAGCAAAATACAGAACAGCAAGAAAAGAATAAAATAGTATATAACCGACATGAACAGGCTAAACGTACAAAAGTTAAGTAATGGCAAGAATAGTGGTAATCACGGTAACGGGAGAAACGGACCAGAAACTAGGGTCAAACAAACAAACATAAACCACGCATGAATGTTACAACATCAAATCCCATGTAACCGTTTTATTGATCTTAAGCTCTAAACAGAAAGATTTGGTCTGCGTTTTTAAACATTGCTACCTAGAACTGAAATGCCTCTACATTTCTATCACCCTGCTGTCAGGACAGGTTATTTTAGTACTGCTGCGTATGCAACCATAATACTTAGGAAAAACAGGTCCATGATTTATATCATACAAAGCTTATAAGCTAAGAGATAATAATAAATGCACATCACACACTGGTGTTTTGTTTCTATTTGCTGTTTGCTTACAATGACCTTGTGCAGGGGCAATTTTATTTACACATATGTGTAAAATGCTCTCAGTATGACTTTGAATAAAATGGCCCCTGCACAGTGAAATTACTTGATAGGTCCCGTTTTCAGCCATACAGCTGATAGTTAAAAGTAACTCGGTTTTTGATTGTGAGATCCTCAGGATGGAGTCTGTGCTTGGGAAATCTGTGCTCGTTTGTTTGTACGAAATCTCGCCGTCCACAAAGCATGCATCTAAAAATACTTAGCATGGTTCAATCAGCTCTAAACTATTTTGTAGGAGAAAAAAAAGCTGATTTTTGTTCTCATCTTGCCCTTATACAATATCATCGAGTAGTGAGAGCAATAAGAGTTAATTCAATGCATGCCTGTAAAGCATTAAATTCACATCACAAAAACTCAAAGCAATATTCACTATTTTTTCTTTTTGCTGTTGCCTTAAAGCCCTATGCGACTTTAAAATGCTATTAGGAGTAGACTAGCTGATATGAAGTACTTTCTAGGCAGGAAAGCGTCATTAATCATGCCTGGCTGTGTAACAACTACCGAAATCTAAAAGATGTACTCTACTCTCAGGCAACAAGGATGGTGACATCTGCATGACTGTCAATTTGGAGGTTTCTTACACTCCTCGGTCTCAGGCACAAAAAGCATAGTTAAAATGCTCAAAGAGAAAGAATACAGCCAGTGGAACCAGTTTATGATGCTACTACCAACATCTAGGCAAGAAACAGAGAAAGGCAACTTTATATTTATCAGACTGTTCTTTTGACCCAACTGTTCTTGTGCAAGTTCTGCTGGTAATTTTTAGCGTAAACATACAATTGGCACCCAAAAAAAAAAAGGCTCTAGTAACAAAGAAGGCGAGATGGGCGATTGGAGAATAGGAGATGTGGAATAAAACCAATTTCGGTGCAGTACATTACCTCTGCACTGAATAAAGTGAACAAAGACGAAGGAAATACTACACTTTATCTGCATGCAAACATACATATTCACGCTGAACATTCACCCACACACCTGCGCACATATACTGAACAAAGCCCTGTCGCAAAGGCAAAAAATCTGCAGCTGGATGAATCCTGTGCTTTTGGATTTGGTTCATTGTTACACTGAGTGATGCTGCTTTAGCCAATCAGTGCGCGGCCTGCTTGGCTCGTTGGGTGTGGCACTTCATACACAGGATCTTGCCATCCAGCGGATAGCAGCCATTTTCATCTGCTTCTATGGAGAGAGGGCGAGCACAGTCCTGCAGAGTAATTGAAATATTGATTATCAGAAGCTGAAACACCCTGTGACACACATAAAAAACAACAAACCCAAACAAAAACAACTATGTATAGGTCTTACCTCACAGCGGTAACACTTGAGGTGGAAGTTCTTGTCAAGAGCTACCACTCTGACCGTCTCCTCGCTGCCCGGGGCTGGAATAATGGGTTCATTACAGCTCACACACATAGGGGAGAAACGCCTACGAGAAGGGAGGTGGATTTGAGTTAATTACCTCAGTTGAACTCTTACGCATTCACACCCCTAGCTGAGGAAACACTGAAACAATCAGTGATATTCCACTGAGATGTAATAAAGTGTGTTGCTTCTGGGCCTGGCAACAAGTTGCAGCAAAGTTTAGTTGGCTTTGTCAAACACATTTTGAGTGAGCTCAGTGAGCTCTAAACAAAGTTTTAAGTGATCTGATCAAAATGAGAAGGAGATTTTAAAGTGTTCTTTCCTCTAGCATAAACTATCTCACTGATCATTTATATGGGTACAAATACTGGAATCCAAAATTAACTGTTGGCTTTAACCACACATCATTGTTCTGAGAATGTTTGCAAGAAGAACTGCACCACATGATCACTTCTCATAAGGAATTAACAGAAATATACTATTTTTTTATGTGGAAATCCATAGTGACCTGTGGTAATCCTGGACACAGTAGGGGTTGTTGTTGTCATCAGTGATAAAGGGTGCCCCCTCAAGTACACAAGAGCAGGTGCTGCAGCGGAAACAGTGGGCGTGGAAACACTGTCCAACTGCCTTCAACACACGGTCTGTGATCTTCTCCCCACATCGAGAACACACAGCCAGGGAGCTCTGAGGAGCAACAGCATGAATGTGAGGAGAATGGAGGTGAAAAACTAGTTAAACATGCACCTTATATACTCAATTCAGCATAAATATAAGAAGAATAAATGTCTGCATCTCCTCACCACGTAGCAGTCCTCACACTGTGGTGAACCATCCCTGTCATAGAACTGCATGCCCTGCAGGGGGCGGTGACAGGTCATGCAACAGAAGCAGGTGGAGTGGAAGAGTTTATCCATGGCCCTCACTGCTGGCTGAGTACGGGAGAGAGCCTCACCACATTTTCCACAAACCTCTGAAGAAAAGAGAAAGATACACAAACAACTTTATGAACAAGCAAATTCTCCGTCTCTTTACTCAGCTCTGGTACAACAGTGTAATAAACACAGATGGGAAACTTGTAGTTTTATGCATTTGTTTGGTTTGTGTAAACTGTTCTGCACAGTCAATATGTTATCCCAAAGATGCAGCTTATTTTTTAGGGTCATAGATGTAACACTGGAGAGACAAAAGCTGACCACATTTAAATTGTAGATCACAAAGGATAAACTGTGAATATATTTTGATGTCCATAACAATCTGCATTTTGCAACCAGTCAGCAAACTGAAAGGTGAATAATTTCTTATGTCTGCTGAATATTTGCAGTTTGGGACATTAATATTTCATTGGTAATATTTTTTCCTGCATTCATTTCACTAAGATTATCAACAATCAAAAAGTTAAACCATTACTTTTGTTAACGCCTCTCCCACGCCACCAACTCACGTTTTTCCAAACGAGCAGCTACTTAATGACTGTAATTAACAACAATGAGATTCAAAATTCAGCCACATCAGTGCACTCTCTGAAGATAATTATAAGAAATTATTTTCTAATTAAATCAGAAAGATGCAAAATACGAGTGAAATAAAAGTGTGCTTTATTTGAAGTTTCGTGTCTGCACCTGTAGGAGGGGAGGTGATGAGAGGTGGGTTCGCGTCCATGTTTCTAATGAAGTCCTTGGTCATCCTCTCCAGCTCCTCCACTTCTTTCATGTTCAGAGGAACACCTCCACCTGCACTAGGAACTGGGCCCGGGGGTGAGGGCTGCCACAGAAGAGGAAGAAGCCATAAGTGCATATGTATAAATTTTTTAAGGCATGTTATAGTTTCATACGCGTCTTATATTGGATTTTGTTATTTATAACTGTACCTTTGAAAACACTGTGCATGTCCAGCATTCCTATCTACTGACAATCAATTATCTGTACTTCCTGTGACTTTCCACACTGCATGCAAAGCAAAAAGCAGGAACATACCGTCGATGCAGGGGTAGTTTTCATTGGCTGGTTAAAGGAGGAGGGCGGAGATGCCATCGTTTTGGGTTGAGGAGGTGGCACAGCAGAAGGAGTGTTTTGGTTTGCGTTCATCTGACTGGCAAAGGGAGAACTCTTTACGTGATTAGCAGCCGGTGCAGTGGCCATGTTATTTGGTGGAGCAGGAGGTGCAGGCGGAGCCGCAGGAGATGGAGGGAAAGAGCAAGTAGCTATGGGAGGGGAAGGCTTAGGTGCACTGCTGGCAGTGGTGGGCGTCTGGTTCAGGTTCTGGTTGATTTTTTGCGCCAGAGAAGCTGATGATGTCGTCGTTCTTCCTCCGAATCCAGACTTGGGAGCCACGGCTGGTGCTTTAGCGAAAGACTGAGCGGCAGAGTTTGGCGCAGTGTTGTGATTGCCCTGTCGGTTCGTTCTGGCTTTGAGTTCCTCTGCCCAGGGCGCAGGAGGAGGGCGATCGCCCATCTCGGGAGGTGGGAGGAAGGAAAGGGCTGGTTTGGGAGCGGTTGGAGGAGCTGAGACCTTGGGTGCTGGTGCTGATGAATACTGGCTCGGTATCTGTGGGTGAAATAACATTAAACAAAAAATTATTATGATGGAAAAGCAAAGAAAAGAAAAAAAAACAACAACGCTAATTTCACGTAAGAATGGAGTTTTTCTGATTTACCATGAACTATAATTGAATTGAGGGAAGTTAATATTCCCTGCATGGTGAAATGCTACAAGCAGACACTATCATAATACTGAATGAGGTACTTTGATTAAAGTAAACACTGGAGGCGCTCCAAAGTTTGAGCTTATCAGAAGTGCTTCGTCTTTCTGACATTTATTTTGCAGGTTTTGAGCCAGCATTATTCTGCCTTGATCCAGTACCTCCCTGTTGGATTAAAAACACTCTCCATTTATGGCCCTCTCACTGGGTCCCTGGCAGCACACTCTGGTTTCATCACACTCTAATGCTCTCCACTCACTTCTGCGTGCATCACTCTGCCTCTCTGCAAGTGTCTCTTCTCTCAGTGTGAATCACCGGCTATCTCACTTTTTGTTTTCTCTTTCAGTCTGGTGCGCCGTGCGAACAGTTCACTACTAATTGACTTCTTTCCACCTGAACAGACGAAGGGAGACTAATGAAACCAACCTGGTATGTCCCCAAAATATTTCTCCTGACCCATGTAGCATTACCTTTTTCTCTTCTCCACAGGAGTCAGTTTGTTTTTATACAGCTGGCTTCCTCTGAGTCTTGTCACTTTGCTACTCATCTGGTTGTTTGCTCTGTAGGCAACCTCTGTTTACACTTGCCTTTTAAATCCATTTCAGGAATCTAAACACAAGTAAACAACCAAGACGTATTGCCATTTCCACCCATTAGTACTTTGTTAATGTCAGCATCTCGCTCAGAGGGTAAAATAGATCAGCACACACTATATAAGGGTGAAGACAAGCTACAACACCACCATGTCCCCCATTATTGTTCTTGTTTCTCTTACGTCTGTCGGGGACGCATCTATATTTACACTACAAAAGAAATGTGGTCAAATGTGTCCCAGTGCACCTGACCAAGGAGTTTCATGGCAGTTGTTTACACTTGTATTCACTGCTATCCACTAAATGCATTTTGAAAACCAAAATGTTTATACTGTAGTCTTAATTTTCCTGTGCATTATACCTTGGGGTTGAAAGGTCCCTTGGTCTCCATCTCAGACAACATGCCAGTCAGAGAGTTGAGCTGTTTATCAAAACTTGTCTGCTTCTCCGTAAATCTCTGGTGGCGGAAGAATGGAGATCACAGAAATAAAGTTAATATACACAAATTGGGGAATCACGATGAAGCAAAAAGGATGGATGGATGAGTAAGGAGCAGAAATGTAGCTGAAGAGGTTACTTTGTTACAGACTATAAATACACAGCAAAAACATTAAATATGGATATTTAAAAAAATAATGTAACCAAAGTGGGTACAATATGCAGCGCTTGAACAATTACTAATGTGACAAAACACAAAAATGAAAGAACGATGACAAGCAAGCTTAAAAAGGTGATTATAATGATGATAAATGCTTGCTATGTTAATATTTCTGGTTAGATGAAAGAGAATATTGTATTTTCAGTTACTTATCTGGCTGTTTGCTGATTATCATTTAGCACGGGCTCAATGCTGATACAAACATGAGGTTTAAATCATATTTATATTATTTTACAGCCATTTTTTAGCACTTCCAAAAAGAATAATAAAAATAATTTGTCTTTATGTTGCTCTTGTAGCCCAACAATCAAACTGGAACTAATGAAAGCCTACAATACACATCTCCACAATAAAGCTCAAAACACATTGCATGCCTAAGAAGTATTTTAGTGACGTAAATTGGAAATAATCCTGTCAGACGAATGAAAGTGGGTGATTTACCCCGGACTAATGCTAATATAATTTGTGGGAAAAATCTCAAAAGACAGCATTTCCTGCCAACAGTCAGTCCACAGACTCAATATGGTCGCACAAAAATGTCCTAAATAATTATCCAATTATATTTAAATGCAGTTAGGAAGGAAGCACTGTGCAGGAGGATGAAGACACCACTGTGACTCACCTGTGGGGTCCCCGAAGAACTGAAAGCATTGGTACTGGAGGCAGGGAGAGGTGGAGGAGGAGGGGGAGGAGGGGGAGAGGGACAGGTGGGTGGACAGCGGCTCTCCTCTGGGGGAGCTGGGAGGGGCAGGTCATCTGCCACTGGAGGTGGAGCGGGGAACGCGGGAGGGGGAGCATCAGAGGCAGTGGGAATGGTGGAGCATTCAGGGGGAGGGGCTGGCAAATCATCATCCAGTGGAGGAGGAGGAGGGGGCGGAAAGTCTGACAAAAACAAGGAGGGATGGTTGGTTAAAAGCAGTCACAAAAATAACGTCCAAGTATTACCACTTCAATTTAACACAAAACAGGACAGCAAAACATCAAAACTGTCTGGAATATTTGGCCACTTTGAGATCTGCTGGTTGGCTGTTGCACTGATGCCTGGTATGTATCCTGATATGTATCCTGTTATGTACTTTTATGCATTAAAAGGCGCCCTGAGGAGGTTTTTTTGATAAAACAAGAAACATGTTTAGATTAGCAAAAGACTCTTGGTTCAATCACAGGAGGAGACAATCTCTTTGGGTGTGTGTCAGGAAGGGTATTCGGCATAAATAAATAAATAAAACATTTGGAGATACTTGTGTGGTGACCTCTTGTGAATAAAGCCAAAAGTGGCTTTAAATGCGTTTTTGGCATCTTAACACAACCAAATGCATTTCCTACCTTGTAGGAAATACCCTGCATTTACATCCTTACAACCTTTAATTTGAACTGTCTGATTGTTTGCATTTATAGAAGTGTAATTGTGCACAGCTCTAAAAGTAAAAACGAAATTTCCCAACAAAAGCAAGATCGCCCAGACTATCTGCATATTTCAGAAGAACCCTTAAAAGGCAGGCGTTAAGAGCACAGTAATGTAATGTGCTGGAGAGACAGACAGTACCACAGCCATCCTGTACTCAACCGTGAAGCTCTGCATGCTCTAGCATAAGAAGCAGCAGTGGGCGGGATAGGGAATGGGGGCTTTTTTCAGTGGATACAACTTAATACAGACAAAAATAAATGAATAGATAAATGTAAATACCATAACAGAGCGAAGGGGGCGGTGGAGGCAGGTCTCCAACTCGGCCAATAACACCTGTGCCTACTGGTGTTGGTGATGGAGCTGAAGGAGGTGTTTGACTTTTGGGTCGTGGGGGGGCCACAGAAGCAAACTTCTTTGGCTGGTTGTAGAAGGAAGGGGTGGTGACTTTGAAGTTCAGAGAGGATGTCACCATAAATGGCTTGTTGCTGTTGGAGTCCTCCATTTTCTGTATTTATCTGAGGATGACAACAGGGAACACAACGAGGGGTTACCGTACAGGAAATGTAATTTTTTGTTTTAAACAGAGAAACATGAAACAAGCTGCAGTGACGATCAAAGAGCGTACAGCCTCAGAATTCCTACTGTTACAATCCACATGATAAAAGCAACGTTAATCAGCTGACTGAACTCAAAGGGCTTGCATTCCTTGGCAGCAGATGCACGTCCTGCATTTTTGCATTAGTGGTGATGACACATTAGTGAAACGCTTGGCCTGACACAGTTGCAAATCAAAGCCCAATTATAATCCGCTTTAGACATTGTAATTACTCAACACTGATTTTTTTTAATTTAATTGTATTTTTTACAAAAATATGCTTAATTTTTGTCACCTGTGTTTCAATTAAAACTGAAGCTTGTCAGAGCTTTACAAGTTAAGACAAGTTGTGGATGGTGGTGGAGCAGTTGCAAAAACAAGCGGGGGTGGCATCTAGGCGCAGAGATCAACAACAATGGTTATCACGATTGAAGTGTGTGTTATCACATAGTGAAAATATTCCACATCTTTGCCCTTTTTTTACAGACATTGTTGTGTCAGTGTGTTAGTCTTTTCATACAGGATTTCTCCAGATTCTGTGACACTTCCCAAATTCTTTAAATTTTTGTTTTGCATTATTTCAAACCTCATCTGTTTTCCAACTAGTAATACTTTAATTTTAACATTTGATGTTTCCTTTGTAAATTTTGGAATTAAATACAACTTAAAATGTGTTTTTTTTCCTAGAACACCAAAGATAAACCATACGTTTTACACATTTTAATTGCATGACCAGAAATAGCAACAACATGCACTGAATTCTACTAAGTAAGGTTCTTTGCCTTTACAATATGCTGACCAATCTTGCTTACTTATATTTTCAACACAGGGTCCCATTGGGAGCCAGTAAAAAAGCCTAAATTATATATGCAAATTAATTAATTTAGATTACATTTTTCCACAGCACTTTTTTTTTAATGGAATAGGATGCATGACAAGTATTTTGCATTAACGGAAAATCAGCACACTCTTAAAATGAGCATCTACTGGGTACCATCTCTATCCCTGAAGTCCAAGTAAAAATAACTGACCTTTATTGTGGCATCTCAAAAAATTTAGTTTGGACTAGAGCAGGGCGATATGACCAAAAATATTTATCACGATATACATTTGAAAATTTGCGATAACGATAAGTGACGATATAATTGACACTAGACAAAATACTTTACAACTCCTCAACTTTATTCGTGCAAAAAAACAAACAAACATCAATGTATTTTCACTTAAGCAGCTTTTTTAAGTGCATTAAAGTTATATAAAAAAAATTAACAGTGCAAATGCAAATTCCTTGCTGACAGTTTAACCAAAAGGCATTTCCAGTGGAAATTGGCCGACATATCCTCAGCATAACCATGTATAATATCCACAAAACTTAAGAGGTTATACACACACAATACCGTAATATTATGTTGAAGCGCAGTACATATCACTCCGCGAGGCGCCTGCCTACGATAGCCGTAATGATCCGACAATCCATCAAGCGATGCGGGTTCGTAGCTTAGCAAAGTCGTACTAAAACACGTGTACCACATAAAATCGTTTCGAGGTCAGTAAACACAACCAGAATTCATACATAAGGCACACGGGATTATAAGGGGCACTGTCGAATTTCAGAAAAATCAAAGGATTGATTTTAAGTGTGCCGTATTTTCAAAAAAAAACACTGTAATAACAACGGCCCGCTCGCATGCTCTACCAAAAATAGTGCTTTGTTGTGTATCTAACGGACGAAAGCTAAACCAGTTACACACCACTGAAGTTGCAGCATTTTTACAAACCAATTCTGGTTCATCCGTTTCATTTAACGATCCACTTTCGCTCTTCTTATTCTGCGTCGCCGCCATGTGCGTGTGTAAACAAAGGCAGTGCGCATGCGCGTTTTACCCATATTCTATCACGATATTTCATTTTCCTATCGTTGCCCAACATTACACCGGTATTACCGTGAACGGTATGATATAGCCCAGCCCTAGTTTGGACCATTTCTGGTTTTAGTGAAATAGCAGTAAGGAAGAAAATAACCCATAAGCATTCTGCAAAACCAACATTACTCTTTAAACAAAAAGGCTTTGGCAAATAGTCTACAGCGGAATGAGAAAGCACGAGAGAGCCAAGTGTGTGAAAATTTCCTGAGGCCATGCATACAGAGCTGACAGACACAGTGGCACTCCCCGATGTCAGAGATAATTTACAATAAGCAACACATGGTTGTTTACAGTGGTATAAAACGCAGCAAGTGCATGTTTTTCAGAGTGCGGCCACTTTGCTCAGAGTACGATGGCAGCTATCGTAACATTTTTATGTAAAGCTGAGCTCAAATATTTACTTCACATATGCTGGTGGATAAACAAACGTTGACGTAAGTCCTGTGTCTCCACCGAGATTCCTCGCCAAGTCTGCAAATATTTCCCTGAAGGCTACCGGCCCCAGACATGACCTTTAGTCAAAAGCATGTTTGTTCCAACATAATCGTCCACGCACACAAATCCAACCCTGCATCCGATCTGTCTTAACTCATACACTGTTGCCATTTAACAGTTTTATTCTGAAGCTTTAAAATACATAAAAATAATGATCTGAACTGTGGCAAAGGTTGAACAACGTCGGTTGAACGTCCTTGGACGACTACTCCAGATATGGTATCTCCTTAAAGCCATGAAGTCATAACATTTGACAGAGTGAGTTGCACATGGAAACAATTAGATAAAGTGAAGGCAATGAGCAATATGTGATTTGCTGTGCGTCATTTAATCTTACTTTGCACTTTTTGGGTTCATAAATGTCACGGAAGCGATGTGTCCTACATATTTAGATTATATTTGAGGAGGGTGGACAGGCACGTGTCTTCAACTGCAATCCGAGAAGGTGGAGTTGGAGTTCAAACATGGAAATACACAAACAATAGAAAAGATTGATCAAGCTTCCAGGTCTGATGGAAGTCCCTTAAACCTGCCTTCTTTTTAAAGGCCAGCAGGGGGCAACTCCTCTGGGTACAAGCAGAGCACAGCTGTCTTGCTCTGTGACCTCAGTAATACTTTCCTTATGGGTTTATGGGCTCAACTGCTTGTTTCAGGTCACACTGAATAAAACATGTCATCCAGTCCACTGTAGGAGTGAGAAGGGGGGGGGGATTGAGGGTATGCTGGGCAACTCATGTTCACCAAGCTCTCCTTTCAAAATAGCAAAGTATCTAAAGGTTTCATAAGAGGACTTTATTAACCGATGAGTGATGTCATGGTGGCTACGTCCATTTACACAGTCTATGTTAGAAAATTAGGGAAATTATGCCACAGCAGCAATGCTCAGTATGGAAACACAGGAAAGAACTGCTAAGATAAGTTGCCAAATATTCTTGGGTGGTCATTAATAAGCCTGTGGGGCTCCGAGAAGTAAAGTTTATGTGTGGGGAAACACTGAGAGGAGTGCGAAACCGTTTTCTCAGTCGCTTGCAGTTTAATAACAATCCAGTAAATGTGCATCAATTATAAGCTTGCTGTACTGAAGGCAGTTCCTACAAAAGTTATGTTTTTACAACCGACCCGACAAAGCAAAGCAGTGTGTACTGATACAGCTTTCTTTGGTTCAACATTTCTATTACTGCAGAGGAGCTGCTGTGCATGGTTTTTCCTTAAAAAGGAAATAAATTCCTAGTATGTTAATAATGTTGCCAAGGTTCTTTTGATAGAGATGATGAGAGACTGCCACGGAAATATTATTGAAAATATTTTGCTATCATAGGACTGAAATGGACTCCTTAAAGCAGAGACTTACTTTTAGAGGCAAAGATGCAGTAACTTTTACATAAAACATCAAGAAAATGCTTTGCATTTTGGTTAAAATGTAGACTATTAGTTGTTGTTATGGAAAAAAACAAGAGTTATCATATATGCTTTCCAAAAAAAAAAAAAGAAAAGAGATGGGGTTTGATACAGGCTTTTAAACTTTTATGTAGACAGAGCCGAAAGGATGGTAAAAACTAAACCAAACAGGAATAACAGTGAGCATGTCATCCTCATTCCTTTTTGTTGGGACACAGACAACGCTTCATGTTCTGACAAGACACGAAAACCCTCACAGCTCCTCCTGGTGCTCATGATTTACTAGCTTCTCTGATGAGACGGCAGTACTTCTGCTTTCAGGGTCAGCTTCCTCCAGCGCAAGATTTATTGATGGTAAACAATTCTAACCATATATGTCCAAACCAACGGTGTTAAAACTTTCACACAAGTGTCAGCTGCTCCACTGCGTCATGACATAGTCTGGCATCCTTTTTTGAATCATAGATTGATGTGAAAGTACCACATTAACCGCACAGGGTCATGATTCATGCTTTGAGCATATTTTCCGTGCATTATTGAATACCAGTAAAAAGTCGTGAGCAAGAGATTTCCTTTTTACAAGACAAAGTTTCATGAGATGAATAATCACTGCAGCAGAGATCCTGCTTGATGCATCTAGCTTTTACCATTTTGGTCATTACATTTTTTTTTTGTAACTTAAGCCCCCTTTTCACTTAAAATTTGATACGAGACACTTCTAGCCATGATTCATGTGTCAAAGGTATTTTCTAAAGGAAAATCTGAATAGCCACCCATCCTATATATTGATATGACCCTTAAACATTTATGTAAAAAGGACGCTCTGTTACTTGTCGTTTTTAACAAACAATTGAGACAGCAGTCTGTAGAGTTCATTGGAATAACCAGTAATTGACAACTGTTTATGAACCACATTAAAATAAATAAATAAATAAACAAACAAACATCTATGATGAGTTTGCAGTTTCGATCCCTCGACATTTCAACCCTCATTGCTCAACAGCCTGTACCATGTATCACATCTCTTTGCTCCTTATCTGTTACACAGACTGACACATACGCGACTGATAAATAGCCTCTTAAGCTGTTTATAGCCAGATACCTTTTATCAACCTCTTTGGTGTTAAGGGACAAGAGATCAGAGGTCACCATAATTGTAAATGATTTTATTATCCTGATAAATGTAAAAGATTAACCGAGTGTCTGATACTACACGGGTACTGTAACACTGAAGTTACAGTAACTAATACCAATACAGTAATACACATTACAATAAATTATGTTTACTAAATGAGATACTATACCAGCCAGTCTTCCAGATACTTAATAATTTAGTGGTGCATGTGTTTGCATGAGTGTGCAAAGGTTTGATTAGAACTTGCAAAAGCAAAAGAAATAATAAATGCATCTATCCCCATATAAATAAGTACCTGCATCCATGTTTGTTTGTTTTTTAAATTAAGAAGCCATGTCATTGTGGCATTTGAAAATGCAATTTCCTCAGAATGTCTTAGATAGCTCACTGCCCACCAACTGGTCCAACATATGATAAAGCTTAATAGTGCAGCAGAAATTTAGCATTACAGGGAAATTCTCTGTAGGTGGTACCCAAACTGCTATAGTTACCCTTTTATGATGACTTCTTTGGTAAACCCCATTAGCCAAGATGGTGGCTTTCTTCAAAGTGGCTGTCAACAAAGTCTTTTTTTGGATAAGGGAAACTAAACTTGGCTTTTTGAATCATCTTCATGTCAAATCATACACATCACAATATCTGCTTCAGCCACACTCCTGGATGAAGCCCTTACACTACTCACTGGTTACCCAGTTCTCATCTGTGCCTCCCAAAGAGTCTTGTTCATGGTGACTGGGATTTAGAGCAGGCTGTCTGCTATTCAAAACTTCAGTGGTTAGATTCTCGGCTCCTTCGTCTGTATGTTGGAGAGTCCTTGTGCAAGATACTGCACCCTAAAATTAGGGCTCATGCGTTTCATAATATTAACTTGTGCTAGGTAATTATGACAGTGTCACTCTGGTTTTAACAGCTCGACACTTCTGTACCTTTCAGCTGTGCTCTGCTCAACTTTATTTTGAAAGAAATGTGTTAACAGCCGATTTCCCTCGGTTTGCTTTTTCTCCTTCACCTTCCTCTCGCTTCTTCTTTGCTTATAGTGCACACTAGAGTCACCTAGACAGAATAAATTCGTTTAACTGTAAAGAAGAATCTGAGCGTGATATGGTGTAAACCATTTTGTTTCATTTGTAAAGAGGTGAAAGTGGCATCAGAGAGGCTCCACTACTGCCTGCAGGAATGGGAGAATAAGACTACTCAAAGAAAGAGTGTTCAGCCTTTTGGAAAAATAGCTGGCTACTTATTAACCTACTATCAAGACCTACTTCATGTTGAAAGTAGTGGCCACAACAGACTCTAAACAGAACACTTAACTCCATGTGGCTTTCTAAAATGAGTGCCTTCTTAAAATGGGAGGCTATGAGTTCGCCCTTTAGTTACAGTTTCTAAATCAACAATAGTCCTCTTAATTATTCAAACAGTGATGATAAGCTAGCGTTAGGTTTCATATGTTCCTCGATGCAGTCTTGGGGGATTCAAGGCGGTGAGATCACCACACACTCAGGTCCAGATGCCCTGCTGCAAATCTTGAAACCTGATCCTTGAGATGAGAGAGACCCTCAGCTGAGGAACATTTCTGGCACACCAACTCAATGACATCACCCCCCCCCCCCTTTCCCCCATTTTCTGCTTTCCCCTAATCACCATTTCCTTCTATGCATCTTTGCAGTGTTTTTTTTTGTCTTTTAACAAGACATGGATGTCTTTGCTTGCCCTCATAATCCAATGTATGTATTAATCTTCTGTAAAGGAGCACAGCTATACATTTTTGTATCTCATAGTCTTTTCTGAGAATCATAGTAGAAGTGGTGGGTGAGAAACCCCGGTTGCGGTTTCTTACCAGCCACTTGAACTGAATGACATCACTTGAGGACGCACTTAGTCATTTCTACATTACAGCTGTGATGAAGGATGGCATCGTGCAGACCGAGCATAGATCACATATGGTGCTCTTTAGCTTTTGAACTTTGTATAAACGCCACATGGCTGGACAGCTTTAACAGAGTAGAAAACCGGCACAGTTGGTTTTGATTCCTTCATACCAGGAACTCATTTTCACCAAAAAAGAAAAAGACTGAGGTTAAGTGTAAACAGCCTAACTACCTGAAGGATATAGAAACCAGTAGGGTTATTGCACTCATCAGCGTGGCTGCAGGCTCACTGTCTTATAAAACTGGGATACTTCTTCAAGACTATAAAATAAAGACCTTAGGCACAGCATGAAATAATATTTAAAACTGTAAAACCAGGGCATTTTGTGGCATGCCTTCGGTTATCGCTGCTTTTTGTCCTGGACAGCGTTTAAAGTTTAACACGAACAAGATGTCTCTGAAAGCAGCAACTATATGGCTTTTAAGGAAAACTTTATTCCACTTTTGACGAGGAAGGCTTTGAACTTAGCAGCGGCCTGTTGGTTTATGGTTATAGAAGAACTAAATTTAGTTAATATACTGTGCTCCAGCTTTGTAAAAGGAAGCACTGAAACACGATGCCTCATTAAACAATTCTATGTCCTAATGCTACTGAAAGAAAACAAAAACACCCACAGTATGTGGATACTGTTTTCTTACAAGTGACATAACCACCATGCCCACATGGGATGAGTAAAAACAACACAAAACAACACAAAACAAAAAAAAACCAAACAAAAAAAAAACTGCTGTAGTTTCATTTTTTAAGCCAAATCAACCCTAGGAATATTAAAGAACAGCTACCCCAAAGAAAACCTAACAGTACTTCCAGTATTTCCTCCCTGGTTAGACACATTATCTGTGACTACTGTGTTGTTCATGAAACTCTCTATTGTTCTGATGTTAATAGCACACCCGGTTTCTGGGAAAGCGTGTCTGGGCCACGGGTCACTAATGCGGGGGACAAACAACCCTTTTGAGTCCAGTCTTACAGGTCACTGGACGTGCATTGAGCAACAGTGCTGTGCTCTCAGGCCGCAGCTGGATGAGTGATGGAAACAGGAAACATTTCAAAACTGGTCACATCATCATCCACTGGATTATCATGTCAGACACTCACACCACCAAAGTCTTTCTTAATGTATTTACATACAGTCTAGTGTTGGCCAAAGAGGAGTCAGGAGGAAGTGAGAGACAAAAAAAGTGATTTGAGGCAAAGTGTTCCTCTACAATAACTCGTGCCTTTTGATTCACAGCTCCTACAATTAAGGAGGATTGCTCTTTGCTCGATTTAGTCCTTGTTCTCATATCTTTTAGTTGCCTCACCAATTTACAGAGGCGTCAGAGATCATAATATTCCCAGTCTTTGCAACAGCACCACACAAACCCCAGACCAGAGTGTTCGTACTTTAAGTTGTTCTTAAACACAGCTTAGTTACTGTGGCCTTGGGTTAAGGCTCATTGAGTCCTCCTAGTCAGAGGAATTTAACATTCTCAGGATTGTAGAAATCTATGCTAAAAATGGTATATCCATACAAGCCCCAATTTCCTTTAATCCGCTGAGCACTAATCGCATGTTAGTATGCAAAGCTGTACATTTGTCTCCACCACTGCCTGCTGTTATAATTTGCCTGTTAGTGACTGATACTTTCCCTCCATATACCCTACACATTCCTGATATTTTACACCACCGTTGGACACTTGCATTTGTAAAAGCACAATCCAGTGTACAGTCTTATTCCTTTCTAATAGCCAGCTTATTTGAGCTTAGCTCAACTGATACTAGTGCAGTCCAGCTCTATCATACTTTGATGAAGCTCAAACATTTTCAGTTTTTGTTGACAGTGTCAGAAAGGTGATGTCTTCTGCTTTATTTTGGGTGTGGTTGTGACAAGAATAGTCAGAAGTGTTCTAAATATTTCATTCACCTCATTATGGCACACAACAATAAAGGAAAGGTGTCAAACATTTGGCCTGGGGGGACAAGAAACAGCCCTCTAGATGGCACTGAAGGTGAAAAAAAGTGCAACGTGATCATTATAAATTCAATTCTTTCAATAAAATGTTAACATGCCCTGGTGTGAAGACTTCAGGATTATTATGTAAAGCTGAAGCTCTTTCTCCATCTTGGTTGAGTCAAAAATACTATTTATGTTTAGTTCCAACACTCATACAAAGACTTTGTGCCTTTTAAAACACACTTTAGTTCCCATCTATTGACAGTAGACTGGCTTAATTATGTAAGAATCCCATTTATTCTTCTTAGGTCACCCCAAGCAGTTTTGTCCAGCATGCCACACACAACTCAGTTTGTATTTAAAAAAAAGAGAGAGAGAGAGAGAGAGAGAGAGATCCATCTTAAATTAGTATGAAGAAATATCAGCAAAAAAGAAGGTGCTGTGGTAAAATGTGACTTCTGGTATCTGCTCAAAAATGATTTTCTATATTTAAACTGTTGAAAACGAGTCGTTTCAATATGACTTGGTAACATTAATGATACCAAACCATTTTGAGCCAAGAAGAACATTTTATCACAAGGCAGAAGCTTTAATCAGCTTATGGCAAAGTGACTTACATATCATTAATTTATCTGGGTAAAAACGGTCATTAATATTGTCATAGCTCTTTTGACAGCAGATAGCAACAATAAAAAAATATAACATTACAGTTCTATAAAGATATTTAAAGTGGCCACAAAGGACTGGACTGATTATAACGTAGAACAAAAAGTGAGTACAATAACCCAGCGTCTTAAAGATGCTTACAAAACCAGCATTTTTTTAATTTTATGCACAACTGCTTCGAAAATTGTGTTGACTACATTATATCACCAATATAACCAAAGGTACTGCACAGAGAAACATCCGAAGTCACTGTCTAGCAGATGATCACTTTTTGGCACAGCACCGGGCCCCACCTGCAGGGCCTGAATGCCCTGCAGGAGGGGGAAAAACCTGATGTAATGGTTTTACTGGTCCGGCCCACTTCAGATTAAAGTAGGCTAGCTGTGCACCAAGAACTAAAATAAGTGTGACACCCCTGCGCTGAAGAGTTGAAACAGCCATGCTTACAGCCCTAATCAATGGAGTTATAACAGCGAAGTCAAGTTCCACCTACTGGCACAATCAATAGGTTTAACATACTCTATGTACAGTAGTTTGCTGCTCAGTTAGGTTCACATCTGTTGGTCATTACTTTGACAGCTGACAGGCTTGGGTGAGCGGCAGCTAGGGTACTTGAACCAACCCTTCATTAGGGCAAAATTAAGGCTAACAAATGAAGGTTTTACGCTAAAGCTGGCTAGCGTAGCTAACGACGTGTCCCAATCAGGTTAATATTAACATACACAACGCCATGACAACGTTAGCCCATCCAGTTTAGCTTTAACACACGTTAACCCCAAAATTACACCAACTAAAATGTCTTTTTACCGATACTCACCTGCACCGTAGGTCAGCTGTGTGGTAACCTGCGTGGCTTAGCATCAGTCACACTAATGGTACTATTAGCTCCGCACACGCCCCTACACTCCCAGGCGACTCATGCTTTGGTCAGTAGGTTTCGCCCCGGTGAAACGCAAACACCACTGCCCTTTTTTTGTAACTTTACCACATATGGAAACCAGTTTGTCCCAGTAGCACTGTCATCAAATGTAATAATTGTGCTACCCTGTGAAATAAATAAAAGCATACAGCTGCATGGCTAGCTGCCTAGCTTAAACAACTTTTTTTTTTTTTTTTTTTTTTTTTAGAAAAGCTGGACTTCCTGCCGGAGCTTCCGCATAGCCATGCCTTATCATCAGTATCATCAGCTGGAAAGTGGATTTGTTCACGTTCAACGCTAAACTGCTGGTCTGACAGAGACACCAGGGAAGCCCCGCACACCACGAGGTGTCTTTCTGCACCATTGTTTTTTTCTAACGGTAAAAACCGAACCTTATGACAAATCCACACTGCTTGTCACGCCAACAAAGCTGACATTCCTTCAACACCTCCTTCCGAGTAACGAAAATCTGCCCTAGCATGCTGCTGCAGAAGGACTTTACCTTATTAGGTAACCTGTAAAAATTTGCTCACGTAACTAAAGCATGCCACCACCTCCTTCCATCCTGATCCCAGTCACAAGAGAGACATTTACTTACCCTGTTAGCACAGCTGCACTGTGGATCTCCCTTTTACTTCCCCCCTTTTCCTTTTGTTCTTCTTCCTCCTCTCTGGCTCCTGGGCTGAGTAAGAGTTGTCAGTAATGGCAACTTCTCTTTCTCTCTTCCCCTCTCCAGCTATTAGACCCTCCCCCTTTGCTTTTCAGCCTGGAGAAAGAATGACACCATCCTTCCAAACAAGTTCTTTCTCGTTTGAGTCTGGCTTAGGACTTGTGCATTACTATGTAAACAAAATCTCCCTCTCTCTCCCTCTCTCTCTGTGTGTGTGTGTTCATAAACTGTCCAGTCAGACCCCCTCTTCGTCCTCCTCCTCCTCCTCCTGCTCTCTTTTCTCTCTGGATTCTTGCAGCATTCTTCATTCAATGACATCAACCCTGTTGCCTCTCCTTGTAAGGTCAGAGTGGGGGAACGAGGGAGCAAATGGGAGGGAGAGATAATGGGGCTAGAAGCTTGATTAGATGCAGGCACTGAAAGCAGTCAGCGGGTTTAAAGCGCTGTGAGGCACAGTGGCTGTAAAAAGTTGACCGCTTCTGCTTTTAAACAAGCTTATGAAAACATACAAAGCTGCATTTAGTGCCGCTCTTTTTACCTGCCTAGACTAGCACAGCTCAAGATCAGATTGTAAAGGCATTATTTGTATTGGTTGCCAAATGGGCTGCCACATCATTGTTTGCTTTGCAGCAAGACCGTAAACGTGGAAAGTCTCTGTGCGCATGATTAGTAAACTCGATTATAGATAGCAACTGCATTTTATCTGTCCCTGTAATCAGGATGTGCAACCTGGTGTTAAAGTGACACCTCCCATCCTGTAGCTCAGCCACATCAATGACATAATGCTCTTTTGTTTCTCACCAACATCCAACTCACATTGTTCACACAGCCTACCTGGTGTGAGTCATATATCACCTCTTCAGGTGTAGTCATTTTTCTGTTTTATTAAGTAAGTCTTTTTTAATGTTTCATTTCAGTTAGATGGAGACACTAAAAATAACAGAGCATGCTCTCAGTTCTCACAGCAGTCACACTTTGTTCTTGTTTAGGGCTAAAATGATAAGTAGATTAACTGATTAACAACTGGTTATTTTAAGAACTTGATGGTCATGTTTTAGCTTCTAGTACTGGCAGCTTGCTTATTTTATTTGGTCATACAAAACCAGAAATTCCAT
The DNA here is from genome assembly GCF_056152115.1 of Neolamprologus brichardi. Lineage (NCBI taxonomy): Eukaryota > Metazoa > Chordata > Actinopteri > Cichliformes > Cichlidae > Neolamprologus > Neolamprologus brichardi. Next base: position 17,947,567 of record NC_142114.1, on the reverse strand, counting down.
GATTTTACTTGTTTCATTTTTTAAAATGATTTCCTTACACGTTAGAGGGCAAAGATAACTGACCAATCAAGTCTTCTGAAGACATGGTAGTGTGTAAACATTAGTCTTCACAATTAAAAGTCAAATGAAAATTATGTGGAGTCCCATCCTGTGTTTTTCAACATATAAACAAGGGGGAAAGCTGCAATTATCTACAAACAGAATGTTTATTTTGTGCTTTTAGCATGATTAATGTTGGAGCCTGAATGTTGGATCAACCTTTTAAAAAGCAAATGTGTATCACGTGAAAACCATGTGAGTCATCTTTATTTGTACACACATATATTAATCGTCTCATTGCACATTCTCATCGCTGCTGCCAACTCACAGATTGTCATATGATGTTCAGGTTGAGACAGGGCAGAGTTGCACTTCAGTCTGATTGTGAAACCGTAAGCAGAGCTCTCTGCTCAGTTCCGTTACCTCTGCATCAGCGCTTGTGTAACCTGTTGCTGCCTGATTCATGTCTGTGAACTACAGGGTGTGGTCTGTGGGGTCTTTGATAGCCTATTGTCCGGCGAGGAATGTTTCCAGTCTCTCCACATTTCCAGTGGGACAAAAATATGTTGAATTTCCACCCAGAGGTTTCCACAGAGAATGAATATGCACCCCATCCAGGGTGGGGGCTTTTAGGCAGATGACAAATGTTTGTGTGTTGTTCCAAATTCCCTCCCCTCTCTTGTGACTGTTTTTGACGGGTGAAGGGTTTAAGCTAAATGACACATGTTTAATGCTCTTCTCCTCCTTTGTTTTTTTTTAAAACCAGGTGGTGCCTTGGTGACTGAAGTTTGGATCAGGCAGTGAGAAGGCAGCTCCAGGGTCCAGTGAGTGTGAAGGTAAGGCAAAAAAACAGGAGGCTGTTGGAATCAGAGCCAGACAGACTGGAATGTGGCCAAGCCTTGGAATGAACAGTTCCTCCACCCCTCCCTCACTAAAGTGCCATATCCCCCCCCCCCCCCCCCTCTCTATAATGCTGCATTTTTTTCACCACTTTTCTTCTCCAATTGCTTCATTTCTCAGTCTGTCCTCCTTACGCTGCAATTTTCTTTCCTTTCTTTTCTTTTTTTAAATTTTACTTCTCTCTGTCCACCGCATACTGTGCATGAATCAGTACTTGTAATACCTCAGTGCTTATGATTAAAATCCTAATAATTTCCTGTCCATACAGAGGCATGGTCGCTCCATCTCTCTGACGACAAAAAGACATCGATTGTCTTTTGTATCTAGTGCTATTATCATAGTTAATAACACTAAACCATAAGTGTTGCTGCCATTGCACATTGCACTTTTTTGATGAAAAATCTAGGTTGTTTTCTCAGGCTTATATTATATTATATTATTTTGGTGAGTGTATGTGATGTGTTGGTTGTCTGTTTGTTTGTTTGTACGGACATACTGCAAATCAATTTTCCGTTAGGGACAATAAAGTTACCACCACCAACACCACCATTTCCCCCCCTCTCTCTCTTAATAATTTCTTGAGAACGTGGGAAGCCATTTGTATGCAAGGCGATTGAAATGTTTTTAACTTTGAACTGCTCATCCACAATAAATTAAATGATCCATAATAACTTATCTTGTACATAAATGCATCTTTAGCTTTTTAATTTTGTGCCCTTGATTTTTTAACATTAATAATGTAATTAGGTAACATTTAATCCAACTCAGGTTATCCAGTGACCCCTTTAAAGAACTTTATGTAAGAAATAAGGCTAACTTCCACTTTTAAATTCAGCAAACAGTGGTTTCAGCTGCCTGTATCCTCACAGCAAGAAGGTCCTGGGTTTGAATCCAGGCTGCATCTTTTCTCTGTGGAGTTTGCATGTTTTCTCTGGGTACTCCGGTTTCCTCCCACAGTCCAAAGACATGCATGTTAGGTTAACTGGTGATTGTAAATTGACTGTGTTTGTGAATGCAAAACTGAATGGTTGTCTGTCTTTCTGTGTTATTGCTGCAAGCGACTGATGTCCCGTCAAGGCTGTACCCCACGTCTCTATGGTCTCTATGATATGGCCTGCAGCACCTCCACGACCCTGAATTGGATAAGTAGAAGAAAGTGAATGGTTCTGTTATAACTAAGATAAGATAAGGCACAAGTTACCCAGTATACTCACTATCAGCTTCAGCATTAGAGTAATGTATGTATTCTTCACCTTCTATACAATCAGTTGCCAGTTTATTGAACAGATAGCTAAACACTAATACAGACCAAGATAATTATCCTGCAAATAAATAAAGGTTATACAGATGTTATCTTTACTTTGTTTATCAGGTTGCCTGAAAGCAGGCTAAATAAATTTAGACTGGAGTGTGAGAAAAAGCCAATGAAGAATTTTTCATGTGAAAATCCAGTATAAACACAAAGTGTAGCCTGCAATAGATATGCAAAGCAAATGGCATGCACATAAATCTGCAAAGCATAAATTCCAGGTGCACATCAGCCAAGATGAGAACCTGCATATTTGTGGCAAAACATGGCCTCGTCACTCAGCACTGAGAGGAAAAGTCTCTTCGCTGCCAAACTGGCTTCCAATCAAAGCCAGGGTTAGACTGCAGTGTCCTAATCCCCCCAGCAGGTGTCAGACTGATATTCATTACTGTGCTGCACACAGCCCAGAATCAAATGGCTTGAGGTTAGAAGATTCCCCCACGTTCTCTGACAGAAGGCAAATCGTCTCGAGCTAGAGATGTGTTAAAAGACAGAGGTATGTAAGGGGAAACACGCAAATTCAGACGTGACTCTTAGAGATGCTGAGAAGCTGAAGGAAACGAGTTGGACGCAGAAACGTATCTAAGGACGAACATGCTGCATGGTGGTGGTGGTCTAGACGAGGAGGGCTGGAGCGAGAGAGAATGTAGGGTAATTGCGGGAGAAGAGGAAAGAGAATTGTAAATAATAGAAGACAGTTGGGAACTCCTCGTACGCAAGGTTTTGCCTGGTGTAACGGCTGCATAAACACATACACGCACAAGTCATGCACAGAGAGACTCTATACCACCTACACACAAATATAAAACAGCCCAAAAATATGTGTGCTGAAGAATCCAAGCTAGAAACTGTGGCTCAGTGCGCCAGCTAATAATACACATAAACTCTATTCTCCCACTGGCTAAAACAAAGCTAATGACATAAACTCGGTCATTAGAGAATGTCTTATCAGAGACTGCCTCTTCTCATAACAACATTTATATTGCTCCCTTGTTCCCACCCACCTCCTACACCCCTTGCCTCCTCAAAAACAAACAATTTAGTAATTCCCTCCCTTTTTTTTTCATTCCCCCTTCATCTTCTTTTCTCTCCTTGTCTTTCGCATCAGTTCTCTTTCGCCAGTTTCAGCCAGATGCCACCCCTCCTTTCATCCCCTTTCTCCTTATGGCTAACTTAGCAAAGGCAAGTGTGTAACATGCGGTTCCAATTAACACATATAATGACACACTCTAGCAGTTTGATTCATCACAAAAAAGCCAGACAAAACAGTAGACAGTCACCGACTAAAGGTGGCAGAGGGTGGAGAAAAAGGGCCTTTCTCAAAGGAGTTTAACCAGTCTGAGCTAGTTTTTAATACTACCTTTAGAAAGACTGGAGCAGGCATTCCTGTGCATCAGCCAGAACGCCTTTAGATTGTCTGAACAAGACAGTATTGAAGCTGGTATTCATTATCCTTGAGGTGTAACCTACATAGCAGCCAGGAGCTGATAGACAGATAGTGACAGGTACATGAAAATCATTGATTACAGAAATTATCTGGGTGTGAGTCCCCAAGGCAATATTAAACAGGAGCCACTGCATCTAAATTCAATGCAGCATCATCACCCGAGATAAGAAAACAAGAGGTGCGGTGACAGGAACATGATAGAAGTCGTCTGTGTCATGTGTTGCGAGGCCGTTTTACGTCACGGTATCTGCTTCTTTTTTTTGTAGTCTCCGCGTGTGAGAGAATAAGTAATGAGACGGCGACGACGATGAGAGGCAGTCACATTTGTGAGTGGCCTATGCATCATGCGTGAGATTAGTGTCAGGAATTTCCTCCATCTATGGCTGACCTTGTCTCACATTGCTAGACGGTATCATAGATCACCATGTTGTCACAGACTGTCTGAAAAGGCTGCTGCTAAAATTATTTTCCATTATTGATTAATGTGAAAATATTATCCTCGGTTAATCTTTGCTCTACAAACAAAAAGAAAAAGAAAGCAGTGAGAAATGTGCTATAATATCTTCTTTTGTTCAGCTGAAAACAACAACAGGAATAATTTGTTATGTGAGAGATTGAAAAGCGGCGTCTCATAAACTGGGATTGTGGGTATGACGTCTCTTTAACGGTTAATCGATTTTAAATATAGTCAATCAGTTAACCCTTATAGAAGCACAATGTACAAAGTGTTGTAGGAGAAAAGGAGTATAAAACAGGAATCCTATTGACAGGGAAATGCAGGTAAAGCAGGATAGATACGCTTAGATTAGCTGAGGATTTGAGAGACTTCCAGACACTGACTGACATGCAGTGATGGGCAGATGGAGTGAGAACTGAGACAGAGATTTAAAACAACAGTGTCAGTCAGTCAGCTGCAAACAGGGTTAGAGGGTTCAGGTTCATGTTATAGAAGTGAAGCTGACCCCTGCAGAAACCCCTGTGGGAGTTGACAAACAGAGCTAATACACATGGAAATCCAGAGTGCAGGGATTGGCTGGATTATGTATGTATGGTTTCTAATGTCTGGCAACCCCCCACCCTTGTTTTTGTTTTTTGCAGCATCACAACCATGACTGTATATTTCCAAGTGACCGTCATTTTCTTTCATCCATTCTGGAGTGCTAATTTTTATTTCACACAGAATCCTCTCCACACCTCTCCCGCACATGACTCCACTGTTCTCTGCCTGCCTTGCTTCTTATCACTCCCTCCATCTGCGCCTTTTTTCCTTCTTTCTGTTCTTCCCTCCATCCATCTGCCCAGCTCTTTTCCCTCTCTCTCTGCTCTTTACCCAGAGAGTTCAAAGTCAACAAAAAAAAATGACCACAAATAAACCTGTCTCCTCCGCCCTTTTTCCACACACACACAGCTTCTTGCTGTCCAGACTGCTTAGAAACAGCACACATCAAAGTAAAAATAAATACACAATTTCATAGAAAACCAATGAGAGGAAAGGTTTTGGTATGATGGCGTTATAGATATAGTAGACGGAGGGTGCAGAAGTCATAATGATAATTGTTTTGGTTGATAACGAGGTCTTCTTTGAGCGCTAAGTTTAGTTTAGGGAGGAGTGATGTAGGGCTTTTAGGGAAGGGCCAAAAGGCACATGCTGTGAAGAAACTGTGAAACAGGTTGTGTCACAATAACCATTTTATCTCGATTATCTTCTTTTCACCCTCTTTAGAAAGCAAAACTGTGGCTGAACGTAAAACGTGATTAATCACACAGACTTAATGGAAAGAGGCACAGGTCTAATGAGAGACGCAGAAAGAGCTGTAGATTAAGGAGACAGGTTTTGTTTTTTTGTTTTTTACCAGAATAGAGAAGAGTGTAGCAGGCAAGGCGAAAAGGGGATAAAAAAGGCAAAAAAACGGGGGGGAATGTAATCCTTAGTGAACAGAAGAAATAGGCGCAGAGATGACTGTGGGCGGATCAATAGTGAGGAATGACAGAGGGAGGAGGTGGAGACTCAGCAGCAGTTTGACTGTGAAGGAAAACCCTCTGCTGCTTTTTTCCTCTCTCCTCAGGATTGTTTCATGTTGGTGTATGAGAATGTTTTTTGAGCGATGAGTGTTGTGGAGGTTGGGGAGAGGGGGGTGCAAAGAGGGAGGAGGTGTTGGGTGATTGAGAGGGAGATGGCGAGGGGAGGAGAGGAGCGAGGAAACCGCTGCAGTGCATTGTTAGGCTGAACGCACACGGGAGAGGGAGACAGAGAGAGAATCCCCCATTTTAGCTCAACAATATTACAGCAGTGCAGTGATATCTACAACAATGGCAGACCGACACTCTGAGCACAGCTATTGATCTTAGTGATGGCACGTCACTGCACACATACTCAGTCCAATTGTTGTTTGACCTGTCTTTAAATGACTGCATGCGGTGGATATTCAGATATTTTGTCATCGTCAGACTCTTTAGGTTAAATTATTTGCGTGAAAAGTCAGAACTCCTGCCACTTAAATTAAACATTAAAAATCAAATGTTACAGGTAATAAAATATGTTGATATCCTATGATATCCTATAATAAAAAAAAAATGATACGTGTTTTGAAATAATTACAGTAATGCATCACATCTTTATTTAGTCCTAATCTTTTTCCCTCAGGCATACTGACTTACTAACCGGATCTCTTCTAAGACACTGCACTGGAGAGAGAGCAGCAGGGAGAGAGAGAGGGAGAGAGAGGGGGTGAGGGAGAGAGAGTGATCGAGCAAGCGCAGGAGGGAGAGAGAAAAAGAGACGGCAGTGGAGAAGCGAGAGAAAAGAAGCCAGAGCTGAGAGAAAGAGAGAGTCGCAGGAGGAAGGAGAAGGAGAATGCGCCGTGTCTGGGTAACACTTTTACGCTTGTGTCCAGGGCCTTTGTGAATACACCATGGGATGCATCGGCTCCAGGAGACTGAGTAAGCTCCACTTCTCTTACTGCGGGCTAGAGGGAGGTTGGGGTGAGGGGTGCAGGGGTGCAGCGGAGATGCTGGAGGATGCGGGTCCATACAGGAGCAAAGGGTTTGTGTAGACTAGGAGCAGTCTTTGTATGTGTTTGTGCACAGGAGCTGCTTGCCTCTGTTTCTGTGCAGTCTCAAGGCAAGCTCTGGACGTGTGGTCACAGAGGCAGTATGCACAGTATACCGCCTAGATGTCAAAAGCAATATGTGTTAAAATGTGCTACTGTGTGTGTGGCTGCATCCCCCACCTCCCTGCTCCCCTTCTTCCCTCCTCCCATCCCATGATTTATGATGCTGTTTGGCAGTATGTATATGTGTGAGTAGGAGGCAGAGGGATGGAGAGGAGAGAGGGAGAGAGAGGCGGGAGAGGGAAGCGCGGTGAGACTGCTTATTTATAGGGAGACATAGCTTGGAGAAAGAGAGAAGGGATAATGCCATTGTTTGGGACATTTGCACAGTTTATTGTTATTTGCATGAATAATAGGCATAGAGTGGAAGGGGATAACGAGAGAGCAGGAAGAATTTCAGTGCAGGCAGGGAGGAGAAGAGATGGGCGGATGGCGAGGGAGAGAGGGGGAGAGGGGGAGAGGGAGGGGCAAATGCATAGGCGAGGGTGTGTGGCAGTGATGGGAGTTTTCAGGTGAGGATAGTCCTGAATAAACCCGTAGCTGTCGTGTTGACAGCGCCGGCACTGAGACCAAGAGGTGCTGGGGGGAAAAAAACAAAAAGCTCGGGTAAACAATCACTTGTTTGCTTAAATGTATTCGGGTATGTTGCAGTGCACGCTTACGCGTCCTAGTGTGTAGCATCAATCACGTGCCGAGGTAAAAATAAACACAGACTTTCTTTGGTGTTAAATATTCATGCCTCACTTAGCACATCCAGCTCTTAAACATATTTATGGCACAGCATGGGTCTGGACACGGTGGTCACTCACTCTTCTAAAACACTCAAGCACAGCCTTTACAGGGCTACCAGAAGCGGGTTGCAAATAGGGTCCATGGCCCAATAGGCCCCATTTTTAAAACTAAATGTAAATTCTTCTTAAAAATATCTAGAATATGCAAAAAAGAGTACAAGATGACACAGTTAGGAAGGCAGGTGTGAACTGAATACAGCAGGAACAGCAAATCCAGCGGCTCTGGCTGTTTTTTCTTGACACAGTGTGTAGCAGGAGAAGAGACTGGGATCCTATTTCAACACTCACATCAAGACAGAAGACCCTACAAGCCTCCAGATGTTGGGATGTAATGTGACTGAAATAGGCAGAAAGCTTTGAAAAGGTGCCCCATTAATCTAATGGTGAGTCACCTGAATACTGATGCTCGTTTTTATACATGCGATCACGGAAGCTTAGGAATTTAATAAAGGAGCTCTAGTAATTGCAATTATGTTTTCGAGTCAGGGATAAGCAAAAAAGATAAGGGAGAATATGTTTTTAGACCAGCAGCCCACAGCAGTAGAGATTGTAGATCCACTAAAAGGAATATTTCCCTTCAGTTTGCAAGTGTTATCTTAAGCTGTGTGCACTATAATCAAACACGAATGCGTAAACAAACAGTACAGAAGGAAGGCTGGGCATTTTCAAGCAGCTTGTGTGACTCGGTCTGATTTCCTTGTAAGTAACAGAATCAGCAGCAGTGCTGCCCGTCCAAAGGCGGGGTTGTGTTTATCCTGGGTGAGAATGGCTTCAGTGTGTGCTATTGATCGACCAGCTCAACTGCAGTGCACGCTGCCAAACAGAGATCAACAGGAGGAGCAGCAGGCAAAAGGAGTGGATCTGTCTCTGCACGGGAGTAGCCCTGATGTATCTGTCTGCCTTCTATCTCTCCCAGCTCCATCATATCTGGGAGTGCACTCTGTGGCCAGGCTCTGATATCAGTTTGTACTATTGTTTGATTCTTCTCACAAACGATACGGCTGTGCCCAGCCTTTGATATAGTGTACTGCATAGTATCCCTCAGGAAATAGTTCTATATTGATTCTGTATTTTTTATATTAGAAATGTGAACCAAAAGCTTTATTTGCACCTTATTTTACTCTAAAGGTGTCGGGTGTCAGGTTAAACTGAAAGATCTCATCCGAAACACTCAGTAACTGATACACGTAGGCAAAAATAAACTACAAATTTTTAAGGCTGTGCAAATATTTTATTTGTTTGCTTGCTATTTTGCCAGGCAAAGGTTTGGCTTAAAGCCTTATCGACCTAATTGCATACAAGTACAGTAGGCTCGCTACAGTATATGATAGTGGTTGTTTTGTGTTACTGATTGTTACCGAGTCAAGCGAAGACAGACGTACAGGCAGCAGATAAACTGTCTGCATCCATCCATCACCACTTCAGAGGGTAAAAGGCCTTGAGATGCAGCAGATGGGAGATGCGCATTCTTCTTAACCTCGTCAGTGACAAAAGGCACTACATTCTATGACAAAATTAGAGTTTAATTGCATCTTTAAGAGCAACTTCCCGCAGAAAAGCCAGTGTCAGTGTAAAACTGTCACAGCCCCACGATGCCGATCATATTTCTCAATGTAATGCAGATAATCTAATCAGTAATAACTGTGGCAAAAGCTACAATTGAGCTAATTTTCCTGTGTCCACTTACCAGGCAGCACTATACCTGCAACTCCTTGAAGCATTAATCACTATAATTTAGGGCATTGTGTGCTTTGTGACTGTAACTGCTGTAGTTCAGGCTGCTGTGGTGAAATTATAGATATGGATGTGGGACATTGTGATGACTTTCACCTGTTTGTGCAGCCCTTTATCTAGACTCGTCACTACCAGTTAGCTGACACACTATTTGCTGATTCAATAAGCAGTAAGAGCCAGTTCTAGTATGAGTGTGAGTGAGCGTTTGTGGTTGTTTACTTGCTTAAGGCTGGGCATCGATTCACAACGCTTTTCTGGGCCTGAGGTGACTGAAATGCGTTTGTAAGAAAGAGTATTGCATGTGTAAAAGGATGTTTTGTTTATGATTTGTTCTTTCATTTTATTTATTTTTCTATCAACATCCTATTAAATAAAACGAATTAATTGTAGAAAATCATGTTTACATTTAGTAACATATTATTAAAAAAGTAGAATGTTGGCATTCAGCCCATTCAGTTTTCAGAAGTTTTGGTGTCTTTGTGCCTCCATGGTACTGCATGTGTTTGTGTATGGACCTCAGTTTACCTGCGTCTTGTGGTGTAGCGGTCTTACTGAATTTTTTATGTTTTGTGTGGGTGTGAAAGCGCCATGTGCACCAATGTTACTTCAGCGCTTTCTTCCATTGCTCTGTTTCTGCTGCGTTACAGCGAGGGATTCCCTGCCATTAAATTTAAAACCGAACACCCCCGCTACACCATGCCTTTACACACACACACACACACACACACACACACACACACACACACACACACACACACACACACACACACACACACACACACACACACAACAACTGACACCATGTCCCGGATTTGCCAGTTAGCAGTCTGCCTGTAAACTAGCAAATCTGGCAGAGGTAGAGTCTGATTGATTGGCTTCTGTTCCGGATAGAAAAGCCTTGCGCTCAGGAGCATATTCAAGGTGAATGACTCAGTGATGTAGTACTCAGAGACACCTGGTGAGACCTGATGACCATTGTGTGTGTGCGATGGTATGTGTGCTCAAAGAGTATTCTTATGTTCAAGGATTCTAATGTAACAGATATAACACAGGGTCTTAACCTGAAGGTGTATGTCTGTGTGTGTGTGTGTGAGCGCCTCTTTGTCACTTCTCTGATGTGCGCTATTATAATTTTCCTTGTTACCAATACCAGGTTACAAACCTGGATGATTATAGGTATAACATTGTATATTGTATATGTGCATGCAAATGTGAGCTTGTGTGTATGTGGCAGATCAGAAATAAGAGGCCTGTGTGTGGGCACATGATGGCAGGCGATTCTATAAACAATGTGACTCAGCCGCAGAGTGAGTTATGAAATTGAAATATAATGCTGCGAAGGAGAAAATTCATCTCTACAGTTTGATCTCTGAGTGTGTGTGTGCTGTGTGTGAGAAAGCATGAATATATGTGCGTTTGTGGATGCTCTCGGCATTAGTGTGCGACCGGCACAGATTGTCTCTGTGTTATCTGCAGCTACTAACCACTTCAGTGCTGATAAAGAAAGGCCATGTTCTCACAGATGGGAAGTCTCCTTTGAATATCAAAGAGCAAGGAAAACAAAGATTTCCTGCATGCAAAGTACACGAGCTGCCTCATACTTTAATGATTTCTTCTGTTTCTACAGGTTTCCATCCATTTATCTAAACAGAACTGGATAACAGCATTTCCTCCTTTTCAGGTCTACATGTTCATTATATATTTAACAGGCTATTAGGGTGTTTATTAGAGTCACACTGATGGGCTTCAGGTACATCTGCCAAAGGCTTTTAGTTACCACACTGCACAGGTGACTGCTGGAAGTTATTCACCCCGTATCAGTGATGGAGACCTGCTCGGGATAGCAGCCACATTCGTGCAGAGACAGATTAATGAAGCGTGTCAGGAAGAGGGCACAAACCTTAGAAATGCCATTTCACCAGGTTAATGGTCGTCTCGTGCTGTGTTATAGTTTCAGTATGTGTATGTCAGGGTGTCTGCATGTGACTGGATCATGTCCTGAGACACAGTTAGCTCAGTTTTCTGCCATCTCTCCCAGCCATCTGGGCTCTGGTCCTCAGCTGTGTTCTTGCTGAACTCTGACGCTCAATAACCCAGCATCTGCACATATCGCTGCAAGAGGGCTGCCATCCAAGCCGGTACCCCATCGTGGCAACCAGCCTTACTGCAGCTGTCACGGTAAACAAGCACCAAACCCCCTGGATCCTCGCTGTTATTGCTGCAGGGCACTGGGTGTGAAAAAGACAGATGACGCTCAAACGATTCCCACTTCAGCAGGAGCCGTCAACCCACTACAGCCAGAGCTGGAGTTGACAGTGCGGCCGCTGCAGATCTTTAGTTGTTCGTTACGCACAGTCGCGTTACTCCCTTTTTATTCCCTCCCTCTTCAGTCTCTCTGCCCTTCCTCCCTTACTTGCTCCTTTTCCTCGGCTGAGCTAAGCTGGGGGTATCCAGAGCGCTGCACTGCTGTGTGTGCGGTGGAGGAGGGTGAGTGCCAGGGGAAGAAAAGCTGGCTCAGAGCTCTGGTCATGTGCTCTGTTGTTGTTGCTGTTTCCTCAAGGAGGGATCCGTCCTGCAGAATAACACATTCGCTCACTGTGCTGCTGAGAGCCCAACAGCATCACCTACTCGAGTGCAGAGATACAGTGTATGCCATGATAAAAAGAAACTACTGAGATGCTGGATAAGGACTACTGACCCATCATATATAGAGATTTTCTGTGAACTACGAATAACTGACTAAAAATGTCATGATTTAGACACAAACTCTCATGCCTCACTTCACAAAATCTTCTTTGATGTAATCGCAAAGTAAATATACTGTGCATACGACTATAGCTGTATACACAGTTAATGTAATGTTTCTGGTCCATTGCTGTATAAAGGCTGGAGGTCTTCCCAGTGGTAGGTTGTACCTACTCTTTTGCCATATTGTGATTCATGCGTGGGGAGAGTGACTGCTAATCTGCTAATTGGCCAAATGAGGCTGAGGGATGCAAGGGAGAGAGACTGTGAAAGCTAAAGTGAGGGAGAGTGGGAGTGGCATGGTGTGAGTCACTGTGCAGTGTACTATACACTAGGTTGCTGGAGGCTAGACTCAAGTGAATGTGCATGTATGTTTATGTCGTTTGTGTTTGCTGGGCAGATTTTTAACCCAGATGGGGAAGAAATCTGGGACACTCTCTCCCACCCAGGCAGAAAATGAGACATCTCCCCAGCTACCTGATATCAGCCAATAAATAACCCCATCACACCTCAATCCTCAGTGCTAACAATCAAACATGCACGATTAATCCTTCCGAGGTCACACAGAGTTCATTTGTAATCGTTAATTTATCGCTTGAATATTAATGCGTCCGTCCACTCATTGGATACAAAGTGGTCTCTTTATTTCTGCAGTTTGTGGCGGAACCATCAGCTAATCTACGATAATGTTTCTGCCATATTCCACGAGTCAATTGAAAGAAAAATGTGCATTATTATGTATGCTGTTAGTTGCATTTAAACATAATCAGAAGATTTAGATACTGTGATCATCAGTGGAAATGTTTTATGTGGCTCACATGTGTCACTAGGAAAGGGTTAATGCCTGTGTCTGACATTCATCCACAGTTTAAGTCATATTAGCTCATCAGTTCTAGTCATTATGACAGGATTCAACTTCCTGTCTTTGGAGCCGAGTGACCAAACTGAAATTTTACACAAAGTATTATCAAAGTAAAATTATAGTCAGATCCATAACTGTATGTTTACGATCGCACAGTGAAGACAGCTGAAAAATAAATAGCCTATTTAGTATTTGATTATTGGCTGTAAACATCTGCATATATACAATCATGTAGCGTTTACAGAGTCTGTAGTTTGGTCAATAGCAAACACGCTGCATGACAATCATGTTTGAGCACGCTTTGCTTGCATGCAGGTAAACAGTCAGTGTGGAGAACAAAAAAGAAATCGCACTTGCCAAAATGTATTCTCTGTGTTTTTCTGCACTTGTAAACACTGACAGGCAGGAGGAAATCAAAATCGTGGCGTGGATCACCACTGGTTACACATCAAGCCAGCAGTCTAACTTATGAGTTGCCATATTGGTATTTGTTGGACTCTTCATTTAAACATTGTTATGTTTAAAAAAAAAAAAAGTTTATTTAATCACCATGTCCAGGCTGAGATACAACTGTTAACAAACTCCTTGCAATTTTACCTTCAGACCTAAACTACAGGCTTCACTTTCAATGTCCCTTAGGTGAATTTAATCCAGTAATATCTATCCAAGCAGCTATTTATACATACAGTAACGTCACACATCTCCTGTGCAGATGTCCTGAGGTATTAAGAGAAACAAAAGAAAAAAAAAACTTTGGATAGTTGAGGAAAACTGGGTCGAAGAAAACAGGATGATAAACCACCGTCTCTCCTGGAAGAAACACTTTAAATATATTAAAACCTACAGACTTATGATATATGCCAATACTTTACCCAAAATTCCCACTGAAATGAGTGTGATTCCTGTGTCCAAAGAAATATGCACATCCCTTCCTGCTGAGCAAAGAGGGCCAATTTCTGGAATGAAGCCTGTCCCTTGTCCACTGCCCTTGCAGTGATTTGATGTGACTGGATGGAGTTCAGAGGGAAGGGTAATATCTGAGAGCCCAACAGAGACAGACCAGAGCTGATGTTTCTGAATCACTGGGTCAGTGGGTCACAGACATCACTGGACATCTAGAGAGCCAACAACTCTCTGTGTTTTTTTTCAGAGCTCCCGAGGAATCGCTCATGATTGCCAAATGCAGCTGTTGAGAACCGCGACTGGCTCAGCAACACACAAACACACAAACTCAGACACGTACGCAGACTCACAGTGTGCTTATACAGGAGTAAGCCCCTCTGAGAGTTGTACACACAGAGCACAGACCCTCTGATACAGAGGAGCACCTAGAGACTGAGGCCGTGTTTAAACTCCATTACCACCAACGACTCTCTAATTAAACCAATGTTTTAATTAGGATTTGGACAGCCAGGAACGAGGAGGGATAATAACTTTCATTTATCCAACAGAGAGGGTGTATTTCACACAAGTCACACCTACAATATGCAGGGTGGACAGCTTTGTATTTGATCTGCCATTTTAAGCAGTACATTGCTAAGTGTGACACAGGCGTCAATATTTATTGGTTTTCTAGGGACACAATAGAAGCAAAGTAGTCTATTGGAAGTCTGCGATATGAAATCTTACTTATGTAAATGTTCAAAAGTTTACTTAACAAGATGCAGTTAAAGTATGTTAGAGACTGCATGACCACAAATAGATTAATCAGCTTTCAAATGTCATTTTTCAGTACAGTTAACTGCAAGTTAAGATTGCAGATTGATGCAGTGGTATTGTTTCCTCTCTAGTATACTTCAGAATTTGACCAAAATACAATCACTGATTAAATTTCCTCTGTTGATCTCCAGCACTGGTCTGCATTCTAGTGATTTGAAAGTAAAACCTGCAGGGGGTTGATAGAAGCTCTCAGCTAAACAAGGAGGTAATGGTCTTGATTGAGGCATAGTAGACTGACCAGGTCTGAAATGCAGAATAACAAAATCTTTAATGACAGCTTAAAGGGTTCAGCCAAGAGTCAAACTTGGGAGAAAAAGCTTTTATTTACTCCAGTCTGCTTCACCATGAACACTTAAAGGCTTTAAAAAAATGAGGAATATGTTGGTTTGTTGAATGTGTTGCCATGACTGCCGAATGAAGGTAATTACATTTTAAGGTCGTTGTGTAGTAACCCTTGTTGTGGCCACTAAGTGAGCTGCAGTCAGCATCCTGTTGCTTGCACTAATGCTAGGTATGTAGGCCTGGGCTAACATGCTAGGCAAAGCAGTGATAATGCATAACAATGTTGATAAGTTACTAAAGGTACATTGTTACTGTAGTCCGACTGTATATGTAAGACAAGAAGCACTCAGCTGGAAAACTTCACCATTGCAGCTCACTCTCTCGGCAGTATTTACTTTCAAAGGAATTGTAACGTGTTTTTTATATATTCATTTTGTTTTCTTTATCTTTTTAAACATACTTTAAGAAGTTTGCAGTGCAATAAAAATCACATGAGGATTGCATGACAGATATTTACTTTTATAACGCAAACATTATGCAGTAGTAGTTGATGGGTAATAGTAGTAGAAGTAGGCAGCTCTTTCTCCTGACAATATCTTTAAAGATATAACACATTCTGGCGTCATCTTGAAAGAAAAGCAGCTGTGAAATGTAAAAGTTAGGTCACAGGTCAAATATGACATGATATTTACATGCAAACTATAAAGTTATATTTAGAATCCACATATACCTGTATCACTTCCTAAATGCTGTCAATACTAACAAAGGCGGTAGAATTTTAAACATAGTTTTAAAAATGTTTGAACTTATTTGACCTTGAAGAAAAGGTCAGAGGTCCAAAGCAAGTGATGTGACTACATGCCAGTAATAAACAGTTTTAAATAACTCTATAGAGCATTGTTATCACTTTGACCTTCAGCGCAATCTATTGACCTTGAAGGAGAGGTCAGAGGTTAAATCTTTATAAGGTACTTTCTATATGTTTGCAACACACACCACACTTTTACGAACCATGGTTTCTCAGTTATGACGCTTTTTGTTTATTTATGACCAACAAATCATTAAGTTGACCTTGAACACCTCAATGGATGTAAACCAAATTTTAATGGATTGTTAACATGACCTCACTCTACACCCCTACAAAGTATAATCAGGATTAGTTCAAAGCTTTTTGAGATATCGTGTTTACAGCCTTAATGACACAGAGGTAAGTATATGCTGTGGCTGAGCAGTATTTTTCTCAGCCATACTAACTTCCGGTAATAAAGGTGAAGAGCCACCTTCACCTTTATTGTACAGGCTTGGGTACAAAAATCAAGAACTTTCTGTTTCTCTTCGTATCATTAATGGGGCTAATATTTACTATATATATTTCCTTTTTTAGTGCACTATTTGTCTTATGCGTGAATATCCATGTGGATTGAAAATGTTACTAACCGTGATTCACCCCAATGAGAACAGCTGGCTTGGTCACATCTCTTTGCAAGATTTCAATGTTATGGTGTCCGACACAGCACAGAGATGTCCAAGGCGTCCTTCATTAAGGGCTAACACCTTAATGAGGTTAGTTAGCCTACATAAGTGGAGCACGCTCTGTTAGATTCAAGTGAAATGGCAGCACGGACTCACAGATATGCTGTTATTCTCCTTGATCTTTATTAATATCCGTCCTTTAATTAATTAATACATCACCAAACATAAAGAAAGTACAGAATATGTAAAAAAAATATATACGTATTTATAAATATATTCCTAAAACAATTGTCAATTCAATTTCTTGGTTACAAACAGCCATTAAACCCTCTGTTTATATCATTTTTTATATATAAATTATTGACTCTCCTCACTGGTGTAATTAAAGATTATTTAGACTGCCACTCATCAGTGCTGCATCACTAACATCGTGTAGTTATGTCTGACTGTGAGAGGCGATTGGTTGACTAACATAAATGGTTTTATAAAACTGTTATACATATGTTATAAAACATTGCCATCTGTTTGTCTTTGTAAAAGTGGAATTGTGTGTTTGTTTTTTGTGTGGTGTGTATTGGAATCCGCTGTGCAGTGAGCCTCTATTTGTTGACATTAGCAGATTGTATTTCTAAGGTGATTCTCACCAGTTTTATGCACTGCTGGTGCTGAGGAGCAGAAAAGGATGAGACTTAAAGGTGATCTAAGGAAAATCTATCCAGATTTACTGAGATTGAAAAGGCTGAGAGGAATTCAGGGAAATGTCCAGATTTTTATGTGACATTAAAATCTGTTCACACATTTGCCAATAAGTGCTTAGTGGATAAAGATTGCTGTGTATGTTTAGGTACAAAGCCTTTATTTCATTTATAAAGTATACATGCATTTTTTAAATTGGGGCATTGGGGTGATGCCGAAAATCGTAAACGTATTCATTTATTTGTTTTAGGCAATAATTCAGAACTGACAGCCTTTCCCAATAGCACTCAACCTTTCTAAGGATATTGATAATGGATGCTGACAAATGGGTTCTCTCATGATGACACATGTCATGGGTGTTTACTGTTTTTCTTATATATATTTGCTGTATGTATTTATTATAATTCAGGTGTGACACTTGTGGTTTCATCTGAGTTATTGGTTTTCTTTTGAAGGTGGGTCTTACTACTATTTTTATAAAAAAAAGTGCAAAAATGATTTGTTAATGTAGGCACACAAGAGAAAAATATCTCCCTTATTAGTTTTTAACCATGTCTTCATGAACATTTTGTGGAAGCAGTTTTGTCACTGAATGTAATTAAGAATAAATATTAATGTTTCTTTCTCTTCTCCCCCCTCTTCCCTCTCTCTGTGTGCCTCTCTGTCTCTCTTGTTCAACACGTTCTCAGCGTCAGATGGCGTGCCAGTCCAAAAGGATGGGGAACAAGTAAGTCTTCAGTGATTCCTCCTGCTCATCCATGTTGTTGACTTCCTCTGACAGTGAACTGTTTTCCACTCCACCTGAGGAACCAACATGGCCACACGATGAGCTGTAACGCCAGTGCTTATGCTAGTAGATTAGCGAAGTAGATCACGCCATGGCAATGTCAGTCGCTCCCGCTACACTTCCCTCGCCAAGATGGGGTGGTGTGGCTGGATGACTGAATAATCGCTGGTTTGGTTGGCTTATTGCTGTTGCTAGGATGTCTGAAGCTTGTTATAGCTGTCTGACAGAGTCACTCCTCAGTGCTGGTTCAAAGCAGAACGGCAGAGGCATCACTCCTCTCTTTCTCCAACTTCCTACACATCATTATCACTGTACATTTTCCTCTCCTCTCCTCTCCCGCTGCATTACTGATCTCGTGCTCTAAAACTGATGCCTCTGAGAAAGGACACAGGAGCAGGATCCATTTTGGACTAAAGTGTAGAGACCTTCACTTTTCCACCAAATGCACTGTGGACTGATTGCATCATTTATTTATGCGTCGTGCCCCAGAATGCCCCCGTGGTTCTGCAGAGAGGGGAAAAAAGACAGCCACACACACACACACACACAAACACTTTCTATACATATATATCAGTGTTGTCAGGGCTATTGGAAAAGAACATAGGGAAAGCTGCTCCAGGCAGCCCAGCTCTCTCCTCACACCCACTCCTGTGAATGGAGAGCGAGACAGGGACGACCAAAGAGCGAGCGATGGAGGAAGTGGGAGCAAAGAATAGAATTACATGAGGGAAGGAAGAGGCAGACATTGATTAACATAAAGCATCTAGATGTAGCTGAAGGAGATTATAAACACTCCCCTCTCATCGCACTCTCATTATTATATTATCTTAACCCAGAATTGAATTACATAATCTTTACATTTTACTCTTTTGACCACTGAAGATAATTAACAAAGTTTTGCAGTTTTTCGATAAAGTGCTTGACGTGTAGAGAATAAAGCACTAAAACATGACTAGCAGAGCAGTCAGTAAGACTAAAAAAGAACTGTGTTTACATTGAACTTTAATTCATTTCTATAATTATTTAACATTACACTGTTATTTTTAATGTAGCTAAAAATTCTAATTCTAATTTATTTACTTCGAGTTGAGCATATTTTACATTGTATTATTACTTTTTTTTTAATTTGATTTGTTGCAGTATGTGGAAATAGATGCTGAGAATACAATGAGGAGACATTACTATAAGCTAAATATATAGTATAGTGTTTTCTCTGGGACCTATACCTGCAGTTACAAAAACATGCAAAAATGTACTAAATTTCCATGAAAGTCACTTTAATTTTTTTATTACTGAAAGAATAACAAGCATATTATATTTGGAAGTGCATGGAGTTTTCTTCACATCACAAAACTGGTGCTGCACCTTTACCTCATGTAATTAGTAAGCCTGCATGGGTGCAGACTCAGTATTGAGGGAACTCTTTATTCTACTTTTACTTAAGGATAGTTGGTTTGGAACAGGACTAAATGTGGCAGATCCTTCGCATGAACTTGCAAACAGCATGACGGTGTAAGGGCCGGACTGGAATGACTTTCCTGAGTTTTAATTCCTGATTAAATGGAGGTTTAAAAGAAACACAAAGCTACAGGCAGCAGGTAGTTAACTAAAAACAACTAGTCTAAAACTGAAAATTCCACCTATCAGCACCTCTAAGTTCCACATCATCTGTTGTTTGTTTAATCTGCATAAATGTGCAAAAAAAAAAAAAGGGCCACAGCTGTTTTTCTAATTACAGGCTATTTCTTCTCAGGTGACACTCTGTTGAGTCTGCAGATTGACCAGAAAAAATAAGCTAATGACACAAATCTAGGAAAAGAGGGATTTGAAGACTAATTAAGCATTTAAATGTTAATTAGTGAGTTTAAGAGGTGCTTTTAGGGAGACTTTGTGCCAGGCTACATGTTTCCAGGTTTATGCAAACTAGCTGATGTATGTAAAGGCATCACTGACCAGTAAGTGAAGGATCTTCAGACTTGTGCCACCAGTGCAGCTTGCATTGCATTTATCCAGAAGAAAGTAGACCTGGAGCTTTCTGACAGTCTTGACTGTCTGTCTGCCGCTTGTGTACATCAACAGTAAAGGGGACAAAATATCAGCTCAGCCAGTAGCACACCAGTGTTCCGAGTGCAGTTAGTGTCAGTCCAGCTGATAGAGAGAGTGCTTATCTGCTTTGTTCTCAGCGTCTGCCTTCACCACACGCACACATAAACACATAATGTCCCCTTCCTCCTGAAAGCCTCAGTCCCCTGTCTGTGTGCAGGATCAGATACAGTTCAACACACTATTGATATCTCGCTCTCGCAAACACACACAGTTTTCTGCTGGCTTTCAATGTTTCTGGCAGCACATGTAACCGAAGAGAAAATTCATTCATCCGTAGCGTATTCAGTTTGCTTTACACAACTAAGCAAATATAAACTGATCCCTGTTTAATCCCCTCCCTTCTCCCTGTCATTCTGGCTCTTCACTTTCCTTGTTCCTGGAAAATCCTGTGTGTCTGCCTCGTATTTTCCTCTCCCTTCTCCTAATTTCTTCCTCCGCATGCTTGATGTGCAATCAACCCCTCCGTCCTCCCCCCACCCCCCACTCCCCCACCCCCGATGCATGCCAATGTCCTCTCTGTCCTGTCACTCTCTTACTCTTTCCTGCTCCTCCTTTCCCCATCCCTCTCTCCTCCTATTTCTCTTCCTCAGCATGGACGTTCAGAATTTTCATGGGAAGGAATCAATGTAAGTGTTGTGGCATCATTCCTTCATCTACTACTTTTCTCTCCCTATCTATTTGTTGCTTTTGCGCGTTTTGATTTATGACACCCCCACCTCCTGAGCCGTATAGTCCGTCTTGCGGTTTATTATACTGGTGTGAGCACAATCAGAAACCCTAGATTTATATGATATTTATTTTGTAGAATATCTCTTGAATCAAGATTTGGGAAATGCAAATTCTGTCTCTTGTATTAACCCAACACCTCCATCACTTGTCCTCTCCACTCACCCCTCTGACACACACACTGTCATGTCACACTGTCTCTGTGTGGCCTCTCACACCATCCATGCTGTCCTTTTCTCCACACTTTCCTCCTCCATTCCTCTCTCTTCTCTCCTTCTAGCTGTCTATGGAAGACACCACATCAATCCTGCCCCGGCTCAAGAGGAACTCAAACGCCTATGGCATCGGGGCTCTGGCTAAGTCTTCTCTGTCAGGTGTGTCAGGTGTGTGTCTGTGCTGTAACTGGTAAACGACCCCATGCTGGCTCTGTCCTCAGACGGGCTCTGGAGTCAGCATGGTACCCTAAATGGGTTCCCCTGTATCACTTCCTCTCCACGCTGTGATATCAGTTGTCAATGACTCCTCGTGAGTCATTGACGGAACAAATTCAGCTTCAAAAACAACACGCACATACACACACACACACAAACACAGCTTGTTGCTCTAAGGAAAGGTGAGTGGGAAGTGTAGTTTTTTATGTTAAGTGGTTGTGAAATTGTGGTGTTCTGAGCAAGTATTAGTATGGATGTTTTGACTGTGCAAAGTGCCGTGTCGAACAGAGTTAGTGTAGTGAAGTGCTTTCTTTTAGTGCAGCGTTTTTTGGTTTCATCCAGCTGTTTTGTGTAGTGCAGTTCATTTGAGTGCAGTGAATTGTATGCAGTACAGTGTAATGAAGTCCAGCTGCTATACCGTGTGCTGTGGTACTGATTTGTCCTATAATTTATTCATGAATCCCATCTTCATGTGCTACCATCAGAGAGATTCAGGCAGCCAGGGATTTACAGTATGTGTCATCATATGTTAGTCGCGTGGAAATATGGAGCAGAGCTGTTAAACAGATATGAGTTTGTAGTGGCATGGCACCAGGAAATTAAATGTATGTTTAGCAGCTTTGAGTTTTCCGAAACGCAATAAAGAGAAAGAGAGGAGTTTTTTGTTTACCCGGCGCAGCTTAACAGAGGTGTGAAGAAGCTATCATGTCAACAAGCCAACCTCTCATTATTCATGCCACACAGCCGCCTCACCCAAATTAACCTGCTCCATCCCATGATGCACCTTTGTCAGACAAGACACGTCTCCTGCCGTCTCCCCTCCATGTGATGTTAACAGTCTCATTAAACACGCGAATGTCACCTCCACAACCCTTTTTCATTTCTCTGAGCTTATAATGGGTGCTCATGAAAACCGTCTTTTAACTACAGACTTTTGAATAGTTGGATTTGGCTGATAATGTTTTCCTTATGAACAGTTATTAATTTAAGATATTCAATATTTTAATAAAATGAGCAGTCTCAAACATCCCAGAGGCGTTTGGGTATTTTGTTTACTTCTTAAAGGCGGCCCTATTGTGGCTATCCTTGTTTATTTCTCTATAGATAAATGTATAGATTGATATTCACTAGCAAGGACTAAAGCCCTAGATGCGAATGAAAATATTTGTTAATAATGAAGCAACGAGCTATGCCACAGGCTCGCTGAGGCGGTGGCTCCCCTGATACCTTTGAGAGAGGCTTACAAGCAGAGAAAAAGTGATGATGGGCCAAATAGGCACTTATAGAAATACGGCTGGAAAAGGAACTGTTGTGGGTGTGGTCCTGCTCCTGAACTTTAGATAAATAATCTTGAAAAGGCTTATATACTGGTACAGTTCTGGATGCTAATATTAAATATGGTTAAAGTTTTAAATAATGAGGTCAGCGTGTGTGAAAGTAATCCCAGCAGGCCAAAAGCTCAGGCTTCACATTGCTCTAATCGCTCACTTTCAGTCCACTTCAGACACGTCAGTGAATGCGGATATCCTTAATATGGTTATCTCAGGCACACAGCTCTGGCTGTGAGCACATGAGCTCCACCACCTGCTGTTCAAACCTTTTGTTTGCAAAGGGCAGCCAATCAAAAGAAAGCTGGCTCACAGGTAAGGTGGATTTCAGGGGAGACAAAGTAAAACTGTATGTGATGAACAGAGAGGCTAGACCAAGGCACAGTGTAAGATGAGAGAGTTTTATTTTGATCCCGAGTCATTTAAAGCCACTCTAGTAAAGTCCAAGAATTAAAACGTGAGTTAATAATGAGCCTAATAGGTCCTCTTTAACATCAAAACAAATATCTATAATGCATCAGGCACTTTTATTGCAAATGATCCTTAAAAATGGGAATGGTATGCTATACTTGAACTCGTTCTGGTTAATCATGTGAGGTAAAGCCAATTTCAGACACAACAACTCCAACACTGAAAGGTTTATTATTTATATGACAGTTGCTTAATCAATTTATCAGTCGAACCATGCCGGATATCCATATTCCCATGAGCCATCACATCACAGCGTCATACCCTCCTCCACCCAAAACCAATGCACACTTGATAATAACGAATCTATCTTATGTCTCTTCCTTCCTCTTCTTTTGTTTTTTCCCCCATTTGTTCCCCACCTGCCGGTTCATTCTCTACTCCTTCCCTCAACTCGTCTAATCACCTCTCTCTAAACCTCTGATCTTTTAATTTCTCCTCTTACTTCCACCCATTTTGTTTAAATTGGCCACCCTCCCTCCTCCTTCTGCTCCTTCCTTGTCTGGGTCTTTCTCCTAAAACAGGTGTCACACGCACAATGAAGGAAAGAGTGACCAAGCCCACAGCCATGGCCCAGGGTCGTGTCGCTCACATGATTGAATGGCAAAACTGGGGCATGACGACGGTGGGTTCAGGGAGTGTCCTCCAGTCCCGCATCAGTACCCAGGAGCGAGAAAAGGAGCGGCGGCTGGAGAACGACGCCTACAGTGACCTCAGTGATGGGGAGAAAGAGGCTCGCTTTGCAGCAGGTCGGTTGGATGAGGACAAGAGTTTCACACCCTATTAACTGTCATCAGCCACTTGAGTGGTACTGCAGGTCTTAGTAACAATTATCCTGACTTGCCCTCTGAATTCTCACCTCAGGCATCCTGCAGCAGTTTGCAATCTCAGAGGCAACGCTCCTGGCGTGGTCGTCAATGGATGGTGAGACTCCGCAGTCAGGATCAAACCAGGGAAGCGTGGCTCACCTCAGTGAGGTCAACCAGGAGAGCATCACCAGTCGAGGTAAAGGGCTACAACTATGTCTGAGGCTTAAAGTCCAGGTAACTGCTGTCGGTGAAACACAGCCACATCATTTATGAGTAAGAAAATGGAAGAGGTTGGGAAGTGGCAAATCAATTTTAAACAGAATAGTTAGAGCATTGTGTTACAGCGTCTCGTCTCTCTAGACCAGAGATGTCAAACTCACTTTAGATTGTGGCCAACGGACAGCCCGCTCTGATCGTAAGTTGCCTGGACAAGTGAAACTCCTGTTTCTGTAAGCGTAAGCAAGTTTAATAAAACAAACAATGCACTGCTTTCTTTACATGACAAGAAAGTGCTGCTTTGGCCATAAACTGCAAGAAATAATTTGGTAAATTTAGAGAAAATGTTCTGTTAGCTCGTTGCGCAGACTGTCCTATAATTATAAAACAGAAAAGTTTTGTTAATTGACTGAATGTCCTCTTTTTGTTTTCTTGGCCTTTTTTTTTTTTTTATTTTTTTTAATGAACCCACTGTAAAAGTCATACATTTCTATAGTAGATGGCGTAAAAACAGGAACTTTCCTATTTACCTATTACTTATTTACTTGTATATTTCAAACCAGTAGGAAAATCTGTAAAACTTGTGAAAACACAGAAGTCTGGAATTTATGCCAATCTTCCATTTTCCAGAACTGTCCAGTGGGCCAGATTGGAGACTTAAGAAGGCCACTTCTGGCCCCCAGACCTTATTCTAAAGAGCTTGGAAAGAAAAGCGTCTGGACTTTAGATGGGGATGGACCATTAGCAGTCTATCTGCATCTAAAGGACAAAGGTCACTCCTTTGAGGATGCCAGTGTTCACATTTTGGATAGAGAAGACAATTTGGTTTGAAAGAGGAGCGAAAGAAGCCATCTATGTCCACTGTGAACGGCCATCTTTGAACAGAGGTTTGCCATCTATAATCCAGTTTTGAGATCCCTTCCCAGATGCCTTAACGCCCACTCACATCCTGGGCCTTCTGACCTCAGGAAATTGCGTGATAGGGTGGGGCTAGGTTTCGCAATGAGTTCACCCGATTGTGACCTACACCCGTTTTCACACCTTGGCTCGTGTGATTAGGTAGAGGATCATTAGGGGGTCCATTGTCCCTCTTAGGGGGACACCCCAATGGGGCTTAAATCTGGGACTCTCCACCATTTGACCTTAGAACTGAAGAAGCTTCTCGGATCAGAGGCAAAACGTCTTCAAGCAACTTAAAGAAGTCCAGATGCTCTTCTTTCCAAGCTCCTTAGACCACGATGACCTGGATGACTTTGAACCTTCACAGACCCCAGACTAGACTTGTAGTCAAGACCGCCTAAACCAAGACCAAGACAATACCAAGACAGACTGAGTCAAGACCAAGACAAAGTTGAGACGAGACCAAGACCAAGACAAAAAAGTCAAAAAAGCCAGATGCTGCTTCATTTACAGGTGTCAGGCATATTTATGTGTTTTTGCGATGCACTCACAGAGCCCTCCTCACCGCTGTCCACTGTCTCACTCACTCACTGAGAGGACAGACGCACGCGCCACTTGACTGTCGCGTCTCTCACCCTCTCTGTTTTTCACATAATGATATTATCCTATATCCTTGCATGTGATTGGCCACAATATGGAGGGATTGGAGCATAGCTGAGCCACTGTGTGAGAGCTGAGACGTGAGGAGCCGGCTCTCGCTCAATAGGAGTCGACTCTTCTGATTTTCTACAAAGCACTCTCTAACTCTCTAAGCACAGCTCTTAGAGCTGATGCTTTTGCGCATGACACATTATCGAACATTACGTTGTGTGTCATGGATACTGTTGAATCCAAATCTCCCGACCTCTATGCCAATCTGAGACAGCAAGACCGAGACAGCGAGACCAAGACAAGACCGAGGGATCCGAGACCAAGACCAAAGTCTGCCGAGACCAAGACAAGACCCAGACCATGTAAAAATGGTCTCGAGACGGGTCTGTTTGACACCTCTGCTCTAGACTTTAGGCCATTTCAGTTTCCAGCATGAACTTTTGGAAGGTAAACCCAGACACTGTATCGATATAAACAGTGATTTTGGATATTTACAGTTTACTGCAATGTTGCCTTAGCACAGACTTCTGAATGCAGAAAATTAGAGTAAGTGCTTTGCTGATTTAAAATAGGCTTTCTTAACTGCACCCTGAATGCATTAGTCTTAACTGAGCCCATCGTTTTTAAGTCAGACACTTAGCAAAATAAGTGGCTGTGAGCCCACTTTATAGCCCTCCAACTTTGAGTAAGAAACACTGGAGGCAATCAAAGCTCTGTCTGCACTATGCAGTTTGACAAAATGATGACTCAACAGTGCGAGGTGTGCCAGTGTTCAACTCTGTTCGGTTCATACTGGAGAGTTTCTGTCATAACATTTTCACCCAGTGTGGAAAGATTTCAGCTGAGTTTTTTTTTTTCAGAGTAGTTAACAGCCAGATCTACATTTATCTCAACAGCTATTAGCTTTAACTGTTGGTCATTAAAAGTTGGAATTTTAAGATTTTAAGAAATTGCTCATTTTTTTCCCAATTCCAGCAAATTTGAAAAGTGGGATTTTTGTAAAAATCATAAAACACAGTGTTCCTGCATCCATCTGCTGCCCCCATTTTGAAGAGTGCTAACAGCAGCTGCCACATTTTTTTTTATTTCCTGCAGATCAGATATTGCACCACTCCTCAGCGGAGGTGTGGCCTCACACATACCAGGGCCACTACTGCCTCTCCTCTTCTGACGCTTGGGAGCCCATCAACAGCGATCCCTCCGCCGTAGCGTCTCCCCCTGCTGGCTCCTACGTTATGGGTACGGAGGGCTACGATGGGCAGGCCGCAGCTCACTTCCTGTCTCAGCAACAACAGCAGCAGTTCACTCTCCAGCAGAGTCAACTACAACAGCTGCAGCAGATCCAACAGTTTCAGCACTACCACCAACAGCAGCTTCTGCAGTATCAGCAACAGCAGGTGATTGATCGAGAGTGCCGCCGTCTGGGTTTTAATCCAAATGAGACACTACATGTTGCTGCTAATGCGTAAGGCTTGAGTATCAGAGATGGTTGTTATAAAATACTGTCTGGTAAAATAAATTTATTAACACATTATTTTATTTATTTGTTCACTTTTGTATAGGCACAAGTACAGCACATGAACAAACCCACACATGACAGCATTTATAGACTAAAAAAGCTGGGCTTTTATTCAGAACATGTTCTCAGAAACTCTTACCTGCTGGGTTTCATGCTCAGTCTGAAATTCGCTCTTAACTGTGGAAATAGAAATTCAACAAAATAATCTTAATTCAAGATTTTTCTATCTAATCATCTCCTTTTATTTGTTTTTGTTTTTGCATTACTCCATAAAAACGATTTTAGCCTAAGCAACGACTCAACCGCATCTGATGTAAACGCTGACACACCTCACACTGTTGAGTCATCACTCTTGTCAAGAATCCTTCATTAAATGCTCAGCTGAACCTGCAAAAATATGACATTCTTCCAAAGGGAAGCATCCAAATCATTTTTTAAACAAAAATAAAAAGAATTCCATGGATGAGGAATTAATGAAGACTGATCTACCGCAGGTACTTACACCCCGTTAGCTTTGTCAGAACTTATTCGACATGCATCTTTCAGCCAAAATAAATTTAAAAAAAAACTTAATTTCTTATACTGTACAAAAAGATCTGCATATAACCTCTGTTGCCTAAGGAAAACAAAGTCAGCTTACTGCATACTGACATGGGGAGCATGTCATGAAACATTAAAGCTGGCAAACAGGTCGCAAACGACTGACAGATCTTATGTCTTTCAGTCACTGCTCATTCCTCACATTTTACTGATTAGTCTTTTCTGTGTGTTTCAAGTCTCTGGAGCACAGGCTACACAGTGCCAACCACTCTTTGCAAGCAACACCCAACAGCACCATCCACAGTCTGGTTCATCAAATTCACCCTCCGCTGGTTGATCTGTGGAACACGGGGCAGATGGAAACCTATCAGGCAGAAGCCGGTGGGTACATAGGTGTGGCGGCGACAGTGGAGCCAAGCCTGTGCGTTCCCACTGGTGAAGAGATAGTAGGAACGGAACACTCCCCGCTACTGGAACAGCAGGAGGAGGAGGAGGTCAAGGTGAGTTGAACATGGGGTTGCATTACATAAAATTATCTCTTCAGTGATTAATATTTGATTTTGTAGCTTTCTAAGCGAGTTCTCAGAGACACCAGACTGGAGGTTTAGCTCTGCTTACTGCAACCTGTGTGTCATTTCTGTTTTAAATCTGCAGACTGTTCTTAAAGTTTTATCTCGAATCATTTAATCATAAGATTGGTTTGATTTTATGCACGTGTAGCAATCTAAGATCAATTTGTCAATAGAGGCGATACTGATTGACATTTTTGATAAGAATTGTCTGCCAGTACTTTAATTCAGTTCAGTTTTCTTTGTACGCATAGCACCAAATCACAACAACATTCACCTGAAGTTACTTTATATTATAAGCTAAAAAAACCTGCAATAACAGATGAAACCCCAACGATTAGACGACCCCCTTTGAGCAATCACTTGGCAACACTGGAAAGGAAAAACTCCCGTTTGACAGGAAGAAACCTCCGAGTGAACCATGGTCAGGAACTGGCAGTCATCTGCTGTGGATGGTTGGGGGTAATGGCAAAAAGAGGAAAGTGAGGATTTCTAGCTTTTCCTTGCGTACATTTAAAAGTTTTAGTACGTTAGCCGGGCAGCTGTGTTCTTGGGTAAGATACTGAACCCACTTTCCCCCCGAGACATCGATCATGATTGATGATGTGCATGATTGTTAGAAGGGTTAGCACCATCACATCCAGAAGGTCCTGGATTAGGATTTGCTGGTCAGATGGGGCTTTCCCATGTGGAATTTGCATGTTCTCCCTGCAACTGTGCGGGTTCTATATGGGCACTCTGGCCACAGTGCACAGACGTCCATATTAAGTTAATTGGTGAAATAGGTGTGAATGCTTATCTGTCTCTCTGTGTTAGCCGTGCGACAAAATTGGCAACCTGAGCAGTTGTACCCTACCTTGGTATCGGCTCCAGCCTCCTGACCCTTGAATTAGATAAGCGGAATAAACTGAATGGATGGATTTTTTAACTTTTGACCTGCCTAAGACATATACTTTTACATTTCCATTATTTTGACTGAATTGATGACAACATTAACTGATGATAAAAATATTGGATTTGTGGCCTCAATAAGATAAAGTTGGGAATGGAAGAATTTGAATAGATTAGATAGCAGAAATGTCAGGAAAGAAGAGGAGGGAGAGTTGAAAACCACAGTTGCGGCAGGCCTCCAAACTTCAGTTATTTTGGGGATAAATTATGTAAAAGGTGTGAAGCAAAAGGGACTGCTATGAAAGTTTTCATGAAAATTGCAGGGAGCAACCTTATTAATGCACAAAACGATCAGTCACCTATATATCTAATTCATGAAGTCCTCATCTTCAGGTTGATTTTGCTGTGCAGCTCAAGAAGGCAACACTTTTTAGCAGCTGAGCTCTTGTTGGCAATCCATCATTGAATAAGCAGTGGTATAGGATTGGCTGCTCTTCCTTATGACAAAAACCGTAATCACAATTATTTTGGTCCATATAAATGGACTGAATGCTGGATGGTACTTATGTAGCACTTATCTGTTCTAACTGAGCACTCAAAGCATTTTATACTACAAGCCTCATTTACCCAATCACATAAACATTCATACAAATCTACACCTAAGCGGTTTTATCTAACATTCACACACACACACGCCAAACTCTGATGGATGCGTCGTGACTGATCTTCTGATTGGTCGACATCTTGCTCTACATCCTCAGCTACAGCTGCCCCTATAAAACACAATCATATAACACAATAATTGTTTTATCCCAATTGGATATATTGAATATAATTTTTGACTTTGGCAACCTACAGTGGTATCATGGTAGCACAAAAAGCTTTAGGAAAAGATTCATTGGCTTTTCCACCCATGTCAACAAACATGCTAACATTTCTACCTTTGTATCTGAGCCAGAGAGTAGTAAGCTTGTTCCTGCTTGTTTATGTCACAATATAACTGCAATTTTACTGAGAGAAATGGGGGGAAAGGGGGAAAAATGGTAACCACCACTAAAAACTGGCTATTATGTATCCCAATAGTGTTTTATTATAGTGCAGAGAGGCTAATAGGTTGGTCATTCGATTTCTGACTACATTTAAGAGTCCTTGAGCAAAACACTGAACCCCAAGTCACTTCAGAATGTCTGTGTGAATGATAAGGACTGCAAAGAGCTCTGCAGACACAGCTAAGGTTAAAAGGCATGCTAAGTGCAGACCATTTACCATTAAATATTAATTATTTGGACTTTGGAAACCTTGACTTTAAGCATTGACTTGAGGTCTGCAGAGAAAGATTATGTATTGCAAGCTTCAAAACAGTTTGACAGTTGGCCTTGAGTTGAGACTGTCTTGACAAAGTGTACTTTGATGCGTCACAGTGATTTTCATATTTGCCAATCAGTCTGTTAGCTGATACAGTAGGAGAAATCTGAGGATGGATTTTGGCCCACTCCTCTTTACAGAAACTCTTTTATTCCTTCAGATTTCTTGACTGCCCATTGGCAACTTGAAGCTTCAGCTCCTTCCACAGATTTTCTACAGGACTGAGGTCTGGAAACTGGCTTTGGCTCAGTGTTTCTCTTCTCCAAAAACAGCGGGTTGAGTTGATACCAAAGGTTTTGGTTTCATCTGACCACACTGTTCACTGTTCAGTAGAAAACCTAAGACCGATCTTCACATGTTGCTTCTTGAGCAGGGGGGACCCTATGGCGTGTGTTATCAGTGGTTTTCTCGGGGACTGTGGTCCCAACTGCCTTCAGATCAGTAATAAACTCCACCTGTGTAGTTTTAGGCTGATCCACCACCTTTCTCATGATCATCCTCAAAACATGAGGCAAGATCTTACGAGTGAAGCTCCAGGAAAAGGGCAATTGATGGTAATTTTATATTTCTTTCATTAGGAAATAGTTGGACCAAGAGTTGTCACCTTTTCACCAGGCTTCTTGCTGATGGTCTAGTAGTATATCCCAGCCTTGTGCAGGTCTATAATCTTATCCACGATATTCTTTGACAACTCCTTGGTCTTTTCATGATGGCGGAGAGGCTGAAAAGAAAGAAACTGACTCTGTGGACAAGCGTGCTTTATACACATGATTGAGATCAAGGGCCGCTGTAATTGGTTGCTTGGTTGACTGGTTGATTGATTGGTTGAATGATTATACCTATCATGCTTACTTCACTCGATGCTATGCAAATCAATTTATAACTTTCAAATAATGTGTTTCCTGGATTTTGTGGTGATATTCCATTAAAATGAAAATATCATAAAAACCTGAGACTGTTCATTTCTTTGTAAGTAACCAAACTTACAAATTCAGCAGGGGATCAAATATTTGTTTTCACTACTGAAGAGAACAATAGGTAAAAATCTATCCACATACATAAGTTAGTCATCTAGTTGACCTTGTGTGTTTCACTCTTTCTGCCCTGATCAGGAAGAAGAGGTGGCACTGTGCATGGAGCAAGAGTCGGCCACATTGACTCCACCCACACAACAAGGGGATGCTTCTGGTGGCAGTAGTCCGGGGCAGCTGCCAGCAGAGCCAATCACAGAGCGGAAGTTGTCTGATGTCACTTCTGGTCTCATTCAGACACTAGAGGAGAAGGAAGAGCCAGAAGAGGGGCCTCCTGCTTCTGTGGCAGCCAACTGAGTTTATGGCAGCCAAGAGACAAATGAAAAACTGACTGAGGAGTCAGCAAGAAATGAGCATAATAACACAATATATCTCTATTACTCTGTTCCTTTTCAGGTATCAAAACCACAACTTTTTTGGTTGCAAGGTCATTTCTTCAAAATGGTGAGAAATCGATTTGATAGTGGACTCCCAATAACAGTAGAGCTGATGCAACAATGGACACCTGTTTCTTTGCAAGCCTTACATCCCAAAGGTAACTGAAGAAAAGAGAGATGAAGGCGGAAGAGAAGCACCAACCGAGTGAATTATATCCACCGGGAAACTGCACTGAGACAAAAAAAAGAGGGGAATGGAAAAATGCATGCTTTTTATGAGACAAGCAACTCGACCCTGTCATCATCTAATAATGATAATGGAAATCTAAAGTAATAAAAAAATAACAATAATTTTGTAATAAAAGAAACAAAAAAAAGAACAACAATCTATGTATAAGTGTATGATAAGATATGAGATTTCCAGTGGGAGAACTACTCTGTTTACAGCTGTTATTCAACACATAAGATAGAGTTTAGTCAAATTTATTTCCCCATTGCATCAAACACATGCACTATACTTTACATCTGGCAACCCAAGCACTTTCACAGATGATTGAAGTAGGCCCAGAAAATCTCAGCATTTCAGTGAAATGCAGTTTTCCCCGAGGCACAATCCAGGGACAGGCCCTGCTGACTGGACACCCAAAAACCCTGCACAGATAAGGATTGTACTGTAAGATAGCGTGCTTCCTACTCTGTCTCTCTGTATGCATGTTTCTTCAGAGTACTATGGAGTACCTGTACTATACAGCACTGTATAGACTTTGCACTGAACCATAGTATCCCAGGTGTGGCCACAGTGGCCCTGCAGTGGGCCTGCGGTGGGTTTGAGCGGTGGCTTTCATGACTGAGAAATAAACACAGAGCTGCATATGTGAATCTCTTTTGCACTGATGCAATCCCAACAGATCAGAGGTTCCCTTTGGACTGTTGAGGTTACCCAGTTTCCGCTCTGAAAGCTTTCACCGACAACCAAAACCGAGCCACTTGACAACGCGAACCCTCAGCTGCTTTTTTTTTTCCATAGACGTAATCGCGATGAATAAAGGATGATAACCACTATTTTGAATGTACTGGAAGACAGGCGGCAGTACACGAGTGCTGCTTTGATGCCTCCTCCGTGGTCCACAAGAGAGAGAAGGGAGCGCTGTTCTTATGAAACAAAAACAAGTGGGGGAGTCTTTCAACCATGTTGGAAAGTGGATTCACTGCTGGCTCACCAAGACCACAACAACACACACACACACACACAGATATGAATATCTAAATTGTAACCAGCAATAGGCAGGCGAGACACTGGCTTCCCAGATCAGTGTCAGCTCTGTCACAAATATGTAAATATTCTGAGTAAATAAAGAAATTGCCTCTCGCTCACAATCACAACTGTTCTATTACAGTATGATTTCTTTATTTTTGTACACCTCTTGGGTCCCACCTTATTTTGGGGATTGCTCTCTAACTCACAGCTTAGCCTAGCACAGTTTAGTTTTTTCTTCTTCTGTGTGCAACAACACAAAGACAAAATCGGAGGAAATGGGAGGGATGTTGTGTTTTAAGTTGGGTGATCGAATCAAACTGAGGGGCATTCAACTCACTGAGACCATCGGCGGTGGAAAAAGTTTGGCGACAGCGACAGGAGGTTGCCACTCAGTCAGCCAATCAGGGAATAGAGCGGACAATAAGGACTGAACACTGGAGCTGAAAAGATCGGTGTCTTCCTGCTCATCGTTCTTACTGTGAAGCAGCTGCCTGGATGTTTGACAAGCATGGTTTATTTTTTGTGGGTTTTTCTTTTTCTTTCACCGGAGGAAGGACGGTGTTTGCTAGCGAGACGTGGAGTTAAACAGCGGCGGTGAACAAAGTGGACTTTCCGTGCATGGCTCACTGACAAAACTTTACGGCACTACAAAACCACTGTTTTCTGTGTTGGAGAAGCACTTTCTCTCACTTTGATGATTGTGTGAGAAACTTTTAAGATGATAAGATATATGGTTTATTGACTTGAATGAATTTATTTATTGATTGCTTCTTTATGCAATGTTGGGGACAATGTTTATTTTTCTACTGACCTGCTGAATTCTGAGTTAGAGTAGGTGTCACGGCTGTAAAGCACTCTCGTTTTGTCTGGTTTTGAGCACTTTAAGCCAAGAAGAGATGGAGCAGTTTGGCAGCTCACTGTTTTTAAAAACTTCAAGAATTTCAGTAGTGCCAGGTGACAAAAACAACTTGAAGACTGCTCAAAACTGCAAACAGAATGTCTTTACGCAATGGCAAA
Organism: Neolamprologus brichardi; assembly: GCF_056152115.1. Taxonomy (NCBI): domain Eukaryota; kingdom Metazoa; phylum Chordata; class Actinopteri; order Cichliformes; family Cichlidae; genus Neolamprologus; species Neolamprologus brichardi. The sequence goes on along the minus strand of NC_142114.1, from coordinate 17,913,471 downwards.
TATTAATTTATTTATTGAAAAATTACTTGGTGGGGAGGAAAAATAAGACATCTTGTACAGAGTATAATTTCACGTGGGTACCAACCCTTCTGGGAGCAGTATCTTTTTTTTTAATGAGTCAGATGACGTAATGTGGTGGAAAGACCAATGCTTTATATATATTTCTTTGACCATCGCAGCTTATTTGGGCTTGACTGTTTGCTAATAAGCTACATCACAAGGAAACATGCATGAACTCCATTATAGACACTGCTTTGCTTTGGGTTATTTTTTATTTATTTATTTATCTTTTTATTTATTTTGTGTTGTTGCTTTCTTTCTTTTTTTTCCTTTTTTTAATTAAATCTCAATGAATGAATAAACAAATAATAAGAAGCCAAAAATATTTCTGTGGATGTTAAGGTTTACTGATCACATCTTTGTTAACCTGCTGGTTTGCAGTTGAGTCACTCTTTTTGTATTTCTACTGCCATCTTCCAGTTACAGTTACAACTTGTCTGCAGGCATGATGCTCAAAATCTGCTTCTGGTCCTCTGCCTTGCTCCTTCTCTTCCTTTCCGTCTATCTCTTTGTATCTGCTCTGTATATTTGTGTCTGTCTGTATGTCTGTCTGTGTACAGTAAGATGTCCACTGTCTTGTTGGAAAAATCACTGCCAAAAAAAGAGAGAAAAAAACCCAGAAAAATAACTTAACGTTTTCACATCAGTCATAGGGAATTTGCTAATTATAATCTGGAAGTGTCTGGCAAAAAAAGTAACTGCTGTATAAAACGCTGTATAAAATTGGATGGCTTCTGTAAAAGTCTGCATAAAATTGGATTTGTTTGAAATGAGGCAGTGTGACTGGTGATACCAGTGAACACTTATAACACTCCCACCTATGCATGCTTGTTGGATGGCTGTCACAGGATGGTTCTTCCGTGCTCCCCCCCCCCCCTCTCTCTCTTCTGTCAACTCTCCGTTTCTTCCCGTTTCTCTTCCTTTCCCCTCTTTTTCCTGCACGACCTCCTATTCACCCTCCGGCTCCTTTTACCTGTCTCCTCTCCTTTTCCTCTGGTGGAGAAAGAGCAAATAAACAAAACCAACAAATGGCATTTCTTGTGCACACGTGTGGTTATGTTTTCACAGGTTGGAAATAACACATGTTCACCTCCTTTCTCTCAAGAGCTTAGTGATATGCTTGGGGGGGGGGGGGGGGGGGGGGGGGGGGTCTTTTTCTTTTTTGGACTGACAGTGGGTGTCTGCGACCATGTGCTTGACAGACAAAAACAGCAGTCACAAGGAGCTGGCAGCAGAGTAATCCAGCCTGTCATGCTTTTCCAAAAACATCCCTCTCCAGTCCTTATCAGGGACTTTTATGCCAGGAGAATATTAACACAGCCAGGCCTCCTCCATAGGGACTAACTGCTGATTTGTTCAAGCTCACATAGGAATCAGAGGCTGAAACACGCTGCTGACCTTCACAGCACAGAAATCTTTATATGCATGCAGATGTTCTCTTTTTAGACTTTTTTTTTATCACCCTCACTCCTTTTCTTGACGTAGTATATCCCAACAATTACAAAACTAATTTGTACAAACATTAATGCTCCTCAGTGGATAACTAATTGTGTTCCACTTAAGCTTTACTTTTACTGAATGTGGAGTATTTAAAAAAATATGAACTACACTTATATCATGTATAGATGTAATATATACTCTATAGATACATGTTGTAATTTTCAACAACTTATTATACTTTGGGTTGTTTAATCTGTGCTCTATACACCTTGCAGTAATTATTAAGTTGATATCTACATTATGGAACCCAGAAACTCCAAACCAAAGCTCAACACTAAAAACTGTGAGCGCCTTAAGAAGTTGCTTTGCAGATCTTTTTGTGTTACCAATGCTAAACATGAAGTCATGGGAGTGACATACAACAAGACAGTTTTTAATTTAAATTTAACCTTTATTTAACCAGGAAAATCCCATTGAGATTAAAAACCTCTTTTTCAAGGGAGACCTGGCCAAGATAGGCAGCAACAAGTTACAGATTTTTTCCAAAAATTGCCAAAATGTCAATAAGATGGCCAATCTTTTCTCAGATCCTGCAGATTGAAAGTCTGTCAAATTTTAGAAAAATGTCAGAGGTGATAAAATTGTGCGTTTAAAAAAAATTGTGGGTTCAGCAGCAGGTTAGAGAGAAACCCTCCCCCACGCCCACTAAATTTGTCCACTCCAGCTCTGAAGTTTCTGTCTATTTACCTTATAATTATGATAATTATTAATACTATCCCTCTTTGGCTTTTTTGTGACAAAAAGATTGCATTGCTTTACAATAATTGTGTCAAACAACAGATCAGCATTATGAGATAATATAGAAATAGAGTACTAAAGGTGAGTACAACCGTGCTAAAGAACACTACTTCAGTAACAGCACACTGTTGCTCTCTGCTGCTGACATTTTCCTAATGTTGGCATGCTAACAGACTAAACTAAAGCTAGCTCAGGCTAAACTTGAAGGTGATAATGTTACTAAAACCATCTGAGTACAGTCTCTTCAAATAAACCTGATAAATATAGAAGATTTCTCTTTATAATTAAAAAAGGATTTGCAGTTTGCTGGATAAAGTTTTATTTGTTTTATCTTCTCCTGGGTACGCTGATACAGGATTAAGTAAACTGGGGGTGCTGCAAAATTGCTGTTTCAGACCATAAAGTCAAATCAATCATTCTCCAATCAACTTTTGTTTTCCATCTGCTAATCTCAACCTTCTATAAAAACATTTCCTTTTTAATGTGTTAAATATTTCTTCAGTGACAAAGAGTGACAAAACCCACATTTTCAGCATTGGGTCTCAATCCAGAAACAAATGAAAATATATTTATTTTAGCATTTAGCTGGAAGCACTGCTGCATCCAGCCTCACTGAGAAAGATATTTAACAGCAGTAAAGAACTCAAATAAGTTAGTGGACAAATATAGTATTTATTATTTTTTAAAAATTACAAACCAGTAATAATGATTTAGATTCACAATACAGAAAATACATAATAAACATGTTATAACAAGTTATAATTTTAAATTAACCTCAATCAGTAAACTTTAAATGTGTGATCTCTTTGACCCATCAGTCAAATTAATTAAGTCTTAATCACTATATTATTTCATTATAATACAATTCTTTACTGTCAGCTACCCTACAGGTACTTAAAGGTATAATATGCAGGATTTTCCTAAAACAGTAAAATCTCTCAGTTTTCCTTTACTGTTGTATTTATCTGCACAGACTGATTTAATATATTCAGTTTTTCCTGTTTTCTGTACATTCCTGGGTTGCAAGCATTGGGCAATGATTGTGTAGCCCCCAGCTAATAACAACAGGAGGGCGGGATTACATCACTGCCTCTATTTCTTTCCTCATAAATATTATAAAAGAGCTGTTGTGATGTTAGTTTTCATTGCATGTTTTCATTACACCAACATCCAAAATAAGAAAGAAATTTTAATAATTAGACTGGAATAACTACTACTGACTGGCACTCATGTTTTTATGGTTTCCAGTGTCACACACTGGGTAGTAGCTACTTAAAAACTACAGAAAGTATTAATGCAATGTTATCTGGTAATGTTATCATACGTGTTATAGTTATTGTCAACACCAGTTTATAGCCTAGAGCCACACCTAATTCACACTAAATTAAGAAATGCAGCACCTTCCCTGCTGACTTGTGTGATTTCTGCTTCAGAACTCAATCATTGTAAAACAATTAGAAAATTATGCTTCATTGCTTTTTTCTTGCTAAAGCTGTTCCCTCATCCTCATTCTCAAGGCCAAGTTTACAATAACTGACCATTGCTGCATATTATACCTTTAATGACATTAACAGATCTTAATACATGTGAAAATCAGCTGTTTTCGGCATTTCAGAGATACGCTTGGAAGATTGAACTTCAGTGAAACGGTTGTCAGCAGTTCAGAAGACACGGGAAAGCACCTGAGATTTTAAAGAGTGGAAAAGTGAAACTATCATAAGAATAGAAAAAAATATCCTGTACTAAAAGTTTCTTGAGCTTTGTGTGCACCAGTTCCTCCTGCCCACCGAGAGCTGAATGTCTGTGACAGCCGCAGGTCGCTTTGACTCCTCCATCTAAACTGCAGCTTTGTCTTTTCGGAAAAGGAGTGACATTAAAAGAAGGTAAAAGTTTTTCTTCTTGAAAGTTTTCTCCTAAATGGGCTCATCAGACTCCTCGCTCTCCCTCTCCTCCTGCAGGGAGGACAGTGTGAGGACAGGGCTGGTGGCTGACGTGGGAGAGGCAGGGGCTGACGGCGAGGTAGAGGAGGAGGTGGAGGGGGATGCTGCCTCCTGAGCAGGGCCTTCGGCCCCTCTTGTGGAGGTGGAGCTACTATTGCTCTCCATGGTGCTGGGGGAAGAGGAAGCAATGTCACACCCAGGAGCTCCTCTTGAAGGCTTCCCTCGGGAATCGTCTTTGGACTCCCTCCTCACCAGCTCCCCTTCCCTTCTGCTACCCTCCCCCCACAGGTCTCTGTCCCGTGTTGGCGAGGAAGTGGTGGATGAGGGAGGCTGGTGCTTCTTGGCTTTCCTACTGGTGTCTCTGAAACTGGCCAGAGGAGGACGAAGCCTCACCCCGCTCCGAGTTGAGCCCTCTATGGCTTTCTGCAACTGTTACAAGAGTGAAAGAGGTTTAAACATCCACAGAAGCAAAAAAAAAAAACAAAACCCAAACATACCACGAAGCAGAGCAACAACATAAGATCATTAAAGTGAACATCCAGCGAGATGAGTTGTGAGGGCGGTTAGTGGAATAACTGCATGAATCAGAGCGTAAAGAATGATGCACATGGTGACAGAACAGTTCACAGCTCGTCATGCCACATTACCGGATCAAACCCAGAGAGGTGACAAAAAACAAGCCGATAAATTAAAACAAAATGAAAAGCAAAAAGTGACTTTACCTCTTTCAGTGCCACAACACCCACCAGCTTACCAATGCTGGTGACATAGGCGTGACTGAGACCCAGCAAGGAGAACAGAGTGTGGGTCTGAGTAATGAGAGAGGAGAGAGAGGACACGATCCAGTCAGTGTTAGATGTGCTGTACTGTGACAGTGTTCTGCTTGCATGACTGCACTGTTTCTCATAAGCAATTTTTCTGCAACAAAAGAGGAAATGCACGGCTTTGCTACATAGATGCATAATAAAAAAATTCAAGTTTCAAAGTTTTATCATATGGACAAAGAACAAACAGGGCGTTCTGTTTGTTCAAACTCTTAGGCCAAGCTGAAATAAGTCTAATGTTTCATCACAGCTTTCAGAAAGCTCCTTTAGAGCTACATTTGGCAGACAGGTGGACTTGGTATGCACTTAAAAAACTGAAAACTGAAGCTGGCACAGATGAATCCGAAACTCTTGGATGATGTTAGTGATGTCAAAAATCCTTAACTGAATCACTCTGGGCACAAAAACCTTACCAACCGGGTTTTTGACCTTTTGTCTGCCAGTCACACACAACAAAGCTGGCTCAAAGGGAGCATAGCATTTATGGGAGAGAGGCTAAACAGTTTGTTTTAGACAGAAGATGAACTTAGATATAGTTTCAATATAGTTTAGTTATGAAGAGTTTATTCCTCCCGTTTCCAGTCTGTGAGCAGAGATCATGACATGAAAATAAGTCATAGCTGTAAGAGTGCAGAACCAGTATGTGTACATGATTTTTGATGGTTACCTTGTGCAGAGACGTTCTTTCCACCAGCTGAAATGGAGAGGGGTCTATGCGTATCTGCTCCATATCAATTGGTTTGTTCAGCTCTGCTTCTTCCCAGGCTTTGATCTGCAGCCAATCACAAAGCAGAGAGATGAAGGCGCAAACATAGGTTGTAATTATCAGAGTGGTTTGTTGGTCCATCGTTGAGTATGGGGCTGCGCAATCAATAGTGTAAAGTACCTCCTCTGGAGACATGGTGTCAGTCAACTGAGGGGTTGTGGTCTCCTGAGAAAGGTGGAGGAAGAAAGAGATGATAGACCAAATGATGAAAAGAAAGATAGATGCCCCCTGCTGGTTTTAAAGTATTACCTACTGCAAAAGCTATCACTAGGTCAGCTTCAGGTTATGCCCCCACCCCCCTCATCACATTATTGAGGCTGGCTTAGACTGCCATGCTGGACTGATATCCCTGTCTTAGCTGTCACTGCCAACTCAGTAGCAGATCACTGATGCACTGCTTCTTTGAGTGTTTAGCCTCAAAGCAATGGATACATAAGGTTGATCCCAGTACCTGAGTATCTGTCTGGCCTGACAAAGACGTGGAGGAGAAGAGTCTTTGAAGGGTCCTCCTGACAGATGGCAGCTTGCGCTTGTCTGGGGATGTGGTATGGCAACGCATGTCAGAGTAGAGACAAGTGACATGGATGAGTGAACCTGTCCTTGTATGTAGTGGAAATAACGTGTTACCTGAGTCTGTGTGGTTGGTGGAGGGATCCTGAGGTTTGGGGGCAGGAACGGGTCCATTACATTCTTCCTGCACAGGAGTGGTGGTCTGATGGACACAACGCTGTCAGTAAGGGGGTTGCAGACACAAACAAACAACACCTGATGGTCAGGAATAGGTCACATTTTTCCACCTTGTCTGGGCTTTCCTCGCCTCCCTCCTCATCTACAAAGGTGAATGACTCCCAGCTGATTTTGGAGGCTTGACCCGGTGAACTTTGACCTCTTTCAAAGACTCGTCTTTGAGGTGAAAGCCACCAGTCCAAGAGGGCTTGAAGCTCTGTCCTCTCAATTGAACCTAGCAGAATCATAGATTCTGCAAAAAAGGAAGTTTCACAGGGAAAAAGTTTGGCATTCAGGGGGAAACTGTTGATACTTACATGAGATCAGCTTAGCACCAAGTCAGAAAAAATAACTTTAAGGTAAAAAACGAATTTAATGGTCCTTATTTTCTGTCATAAATATATATATATTGTTACAATGGATAATGTTGACAGTGGCCAAGGTTCCAAAAAAGAGGTGAGAGTAATCCCTGTTAGACAAAAGCTCAGGCTTCAGACAGTAAAAGCTGTTTTCTCAAAATTTTCTCTACTCTTGGCTCGATATGATATATTTGGAGCTGATATCTCCCCAATATGATCATCTCATGGACACAGCTCTGCCTCTGCGCACAGAAGCTCCACCCACATGTGATTAAACCCTTCTGTTTACGAGGGCGGCCAATCAGAAGCTTGTTTCAGACAGATAGTCAACTGAAGATCTGCACCAAGGCTAAGAGGAATTATTTTGAACTGTTAATCATGGAAAGCTACTAAGGCCTAAGGCGACCTTAGGCGATCGTGGCTCAAGAGTTGGGCGTTTGTTTTGTAATCGGAAGGTTGCCGGTTCGAGCCCCGGCTCCGACAGTCCCAGCCGGTGTGTCCTTGGGCAAGACACTTCACCCGTTGCCTACTGGTGGTGGTCAGAGAATAGTAATAAAGTATTATTGTTATGGTCCTGGGTCGGTGACCCAGTGTTTTTGGTTTTTGTACTTTTACTTTTGATTTCATCATGGTTTGTGACTGTTTGTGTTTTGTGTTTCTATCCTAGTGTTTCTAGCTCCCTAGTTTCGTGGTACTTCCTGAGTTCTGATTTTTAGGTTTTGTTATTCGACCTCCCAGTGTTAATTCCGTGCTCCCTCTGTTCTGTGTCATCCCTACCTGTGTATTCCCTCTAGTGTAGTCAGGTCTCTGTGTAAAGCCAGACTCTGAGTCTGTGTCTTCGCGCGTGTTTTGAGTTTCCTGTTTTATTGTGAAAGTCTGTGTCTTATGCCAGTGTGTTCAGTTTGCGTTTCCCCTGTCTCTTCTTATTGATCACAATCAGCTGTTCCTCCCTCCTGTGTGTCGTTTCCTCTTTCCCTTCTGTGTATTTATAGTGTGTGTTCACTCATGTTAGTTGCTAGTCTGTCTGTGTTTCTTCCCTGCGTGTTTCTCCCGGAGTCATCCATTCAGGTTCGTTTTGTTAGTCATTCCCAGTTTAGGTCACCTTGAGGTTTTGCTTTGCTCGCTCTGTTTGTGCCACCTGTGTTAAATAAAGCTTGCTCACTTTCAAGCCAGTGCCTGCGTCTGGATCCTATCTCACACTCATCTCACGTCTGCCCCCGCAGCCGTGACAATTATGGCTCACAGAGACGGCATAGATGTTGGTCATCCTACCTTTGGAGTCGACAATGGGGATGGTTTTCAGGGTTGTGGTGTCAAGCAGATGGTTTAATTCCCGAAAGGTGGCTTGAGAAGACAGAAATCTCACTTTGCGCACCATAATGTCCTCCACAAAGATGTTATACTTGCTGGGAATGACGGGATACAACAATAAGTACAGGTTGTCTTTCATGACAGCGGTATAAAAAACAAAATAAGGACTTTTAGGTATTTTAACTTTACCTTATGTGCCCAAGGGCCAGCTCAGGCAAGTAGGGTAGCTTCTTCACCTGGATGATGGAGTCGTAGAGAGATGGCTGTAGACCCTGCGCCACCATATTAGCTAAGATGACGGCCACCATCATGGGTAGGATGTGGGAGATTTGACCAGTGAGCTCAAAGCAAATTACTGCTGTGGAAACTGTATGTGTGACAGCCCCTGTCATCGCTGCTGCACCTGTGATGGGGGGTGTGATATAATTCCTCCTGATTATTGTACATCATCATTTTCAGAGGAATGGTTTTGTTTGTTAGTCCACTTAAAACTGACCCATGAGTCAAGCATTAAAAAAGACACCAAATAAACCTGTTTCTATCTACAACTTAGCAAAGAGTCAATTTTAAGTTGTATCTTTAGACACTTTGTTACTAGCAACCTTGAGTTCAATCTGCAAAAAAATGCCCCAAATAACCCAGACATGAAGTCTATCTGAAAGTCATGCCCTTAATAAAGAGGAAAATATTCAGTAACAATCTGACACAGGACCTGATAAATGTCCTTCATGCCCTTCAGATGATCATCTTCTGTTCACCGAAGCAAAAATGGACACAGAGGAAGGATGGCTGTCAAGAAGCCATTATTAAGGAAGGGAAACGGGGAGAAAAGGCTGAGATAAATGAAACTGATGAATCCAAATTAAAATTTTTGGGTCAAATCATCATCTGTACAGTCAAGCCCATAATTATTAATACCCCTGATAAATTTTGACTTAAATTTACTTTTATTCAACCAGCAAGTTTTTGTTTTGTTTTGTTTTTTTGACTGGAAATGATGATTTATTTATTTATTTTTTCCCAGGATGATGCCTCTTGCTCATCGTCTAATCATCTTTTGGGAGACGCCTGTGTCATTTCTGGTCAAAAAAACCCACTTGCCTGTTGAATAAAAGTAACTTTAACTCAAACTTTACCAGGGGTATGAATAATTATGGGCTTGACTGTATATACAGAAAAGGTCAGGAGAGAGGTACAACAGCGAGTGTCTACAGCCGTCTGTAAAACACTGACAAGGCTCTGTCATAGTTCAGAGCTGCGTGTCAGTCACTGGTGTTGGGGATTTTACAGTGAAAAGCACAGTGAGATTTTGAACCACCAAGTAACACCATCTGGAAAGTGTCTGATTGGCACTAACTTCACTTTTCAGCATGAAAGTGATCCCAAATGCACCACCAATGCAGTAACAGCATATCTGGATAGAAAATAGAAGAGCCTGGACCTCATCATTATTGAACCAGTGTGAGATCATCTTGACAGAGAATGGGACAAAAGGCAGGGGAACCATCCTGAAGATTACTTAAAGAAATTATAAGAAAGAGCAACAGGACCACTAGTCTTTGACTTTATTTATTTTCTGCTGTGTTTTACTTGCATCTATTTGAAAGAGTGAGTGTAAACACACACAAAAAAATATTTTATGTGCTGGAATGTGCAGAAAATAGGTTTAAATATTAAACAAATTTCTTTCAGTCAGAGAATGTTGCATATAATTTAATGTTTGCTTGATGCATAAAGTTAAAAGATTAAAACTAATAAAACAAGTTTTAAAAAGAGACTTTTCCATTTGATTACATTTTGTATGATGGATTTTGCAGAAAAAGTAGAATTAGGCTGAAAGATCTATGCTTTATCACCTATTCAGGTTGTAAATCCTGTTTTTAAAAAGTAACTAAGTAACTAAGTAATTAATTACTTTTGAAAATAAGTAATTAGTAAAGTAACAGGATTACTTTTTGGGGGAAGTAATCAGTAATTAGTTACTGATTACTTTTTTCAAGTAACTTGACCAACACTGTTTATGACACAGTGAATCAGAAAACTTTAGGACCGTCAAGAGCTTAGTGGTCTTGTGAGGCAGATAAAGTACATCTAGTTTTTTTAAAAAAAGGCTTACAACGCTCAGTTGTTATCAAATGTGATATTTTGTAATGACTTTTTAAATTATAATTTGTTTATTTTAGCACACAAACTGATCATTTGGCATGTTGGGGGTGATTTCTGCTGCTAAATCTGCAGCTTGAACAAGAGAATATAAAACACCAAAAAAGGAAAGAACTTTTCTTAAATCTACAACTCTTCAAATAGCCTTTGGGGACCTGGGGGAAGGTTAACAGACTGACCAATGACAGCGTAACCTCCTGGCAGGATGCGGTAGACTATCCCATCAAACAAGATTCCATTTGGGAACAGAGTGGCCATGATCTCTCCGACAAGGCGACCGAAAGCAGCTCCTTGAGGAGAGAGATAAGGCACTCTGGTAAAGACAAATTGAACTGAAGATCAGCAGGAGACTCGCATTACAAAATCCTCTTACCTAATATGAACACCGGCATAAAGGCACCTGAGGGGATGGGCATAGTGGTGGAAACTGCTGACATCCAGAACTGCAACACAAAAACAGGATCAAAGTAGGATCGAGACCGATCCCAGAGGTTTTTCACGCTATCGCACACAGTGCTTTTCAAGGCAACACCCACTCCATACACAATGTGAGGAGGAGGCAAGGAGGGAGAGATACCTTCATGATGAAGAAGAGGAGAAGGATGATAAAGACACTGACACGAGGATGAAGCCACGCGGCAGAGCGACCCAGGCCGGGTGGAGCAGGGTATCCTGAGATTTTGGTCCAGGTGAAATTATCAAAGAGTGAGTTGATACACTCTCTAGGCATCAGCTGCAAGAGGAAACACAAACACACGGAAAAAAAATTGTCCTAAACAAGGTTTACATAAACACAAAATCATCACATCCTGATGACGCTACATGTTCATAATAAAAAAAACCTAAAATGTGACATGTAGTCTAAAAAATATTCAGGAAGAATAGAAATTAAATGGCAAATGGCCTGCATTTGTATAGCGCTTTTCTAGTCCGTAAAGACCCCAAAGCGCTTTACACTACATTCAGTCATTCACACATTCACACACTGGCGATGGCAAGCTACATTGTAGCCACAGCCACCCTGGGGCGCACTGACAGAGGTGAGGCTGCCGGACACAGGCGCCACCGGGCCCTCTGACCACCAGTAGGCAAATATGGGGTTAGTATCTTGCCCAAGGATATTTGGCATGCAGCGAGGAGGCAGTATGGGATCGAACCACCTACCTTCTGATTAGTGGCTGACCTGCTCTGCCACCTGAGCTACAGCCAAATTATACATGTTCCAGTCCATTTACATTAAAAGAACAATCCTATTAATTTACAATCATGCGACAGACAGCCACACTTTCACAGATAAGGTTTTAGTGTTTGTGGACTTAGTGAAAAGTCACCTGATTCATATCAAGTTTTAAAAAATACCACCAGAAATGAACATGAAAAAAGTCAGAGAATTAACAAGATTGATGAATTCTGACCTCTCCAGCCATAAACTGTCCAAATCCAGGAGGAAACGTGATGGTGGCGATGATCAATGTCACTGCACCTGGATAGATCAAACGACTGGGACAACACACAGACGGAGACACACACGAGTTCATTAAAAGAAGCAGCGTATCCCCAGTGGACTACAGTTGTCTTGTCATAGAAATAACCAGTGTGTGTGAACCAGCGCTGATTGTAGAGCTCTCTTGATGCTGCTACTCTCTTTTCTCTAATGGTGAAGACTAATGTTCCCTGACTGTTGAGTCTCAGAGGGTAAGTGAATCTCCCCATTGAGTGAATAACTGGCTGAAAGGTTGTTAAGGCTTTGCTGCTGTCCTGACCAGTGTTGTGAGACTGATGAGTTTGGAGAGTGGAGCTGAGAAACATTAAGAGGAATTGGATTTAAATGCACAAATGGTTTCAGTTCCAAGAAACAGTTTCTGCTACCAGAGTCACAGCAGTTTAAGGGCTGAGCGCCACATTAATCCACAGCAGCGGGGAGGTCTCTGTTATGTTTCTGCGTCTGTGTGGGGATCTTACTGTTTGGTTAGAAAACGTGTAAGAGCCGTAGGCCTTCTCATGAAGAGAACCACCTGTCTGTTCAGGTAAACGAAGAACGCTCCCAAAAAGCCACACGAGATCCTGAAAGACAAAAGAAAGCTGGGTTAAGGAGCAAGGGTGCAGCTTTTACGTGACTATCGCAGATTAAAGGAACCTTGCTGACTCATATTATTTCAACACAAACACATGCAGGCATGCAAGTGCTCACAAAGTCTCCTCACCCTATTATTGCAAATGCAGGCAGCTCTTGAAGGTCAAAGGGAAAATCCATCCGAAAGTTTGTTTTGAAGAGAGCTGTGATTGTGACTGAGAGGAAGAGAGAAATAACTGTTTCACACCAAGTGAACATGTGGTCTCAGTCTGTCATTCCTATGCTAATACTTTGACAACAGGGACAACAAGATAAATTAAACAAAGTATAACAATAAAAAACAAATACTCCAGTCCACCTGATGAGTTTGAGCCCGATATTTAAGCTCCCTTAGCTGTTTTTATGTCTCCATCAACTCCTGAAGGAAACAAATGATTCTTTATGTGGCTTGTTTCAGTCCACAATGTGCTGCTATGTAATATGCAATGGGTTCCCTAACTTTTAAAAACAACTCTCTCTCTCTGCCAGTTTATTAGGTACACCTGTTCTACTGCTTGTTAGTGCAAATATTGGCTCATCCAATCACGTGGCAGCAACTCAGTGCATTTGGGCATATAGACACGGCCAAGACAGCCTGCTGAAGTTCAAACTGAGCGTAAGAATGAGGAAGAAAAGTGATTTAAGTAATTTTGAACATGGTATGGTTGTTGGTGCTGTACGAGCTGGTCTGAGATCTGGAATTTTCCCATCCAACCACCTGCAGGGTTTGCAGAGATTGGCTGCTTGATACCAGAGATCAGAGGAGAAAGATCACACTGCTTTGAGCTGATTGGAAGGCAGCAGAAACTCAAATAACCAGTGATTATTTGAGCAGAAGAGAATCTCTGAATGCACTTTATGTAGATAGTCTACAGCAGCACAAGGCCACACTGCGTTTCACTCCTGTCAAATAAAAACAGGGACCTGAGGCCTCACCAACATTGAACAATGGAAGATTGAAAAAACCTTGTCTGGCATAATAACATTCAGACATTAGGGTCAGAATTTAGTGCAGCCAACACGATTGCATGGATCAGTCCTGCCTTGTATCATCGTTTAGGCTAATGGTGCTGGTGTTTTAATGTGTGGGGGATATTTTCCTGGCACACGAGTAACAACTGAGCATCATTTAATCACCGCAGCTTACGTGAGTATTGTTACATGCCATGTCTATCCATTCATGACCACACTGTACCCATCTTCTAATGGCAGCTTCCAGGTAAGTAATGTGCTATGTTACAACGCTCAGATCCTCTCAAACTTGCTTCTCAAACATGCCTCCACAGTCAACATTACTCAATCCAATCCAGCACCTTTGGTTTTTGGTGGAACGGGAGATTCACATCATGAATCTGCAGCAGCTGTGTGACGCTATCATAATAATACGGACCAAATTTGGTGAATCTATGCCATGAAAAATGAAAGTCTTTCTGAAGGTAAAAACAGCCCAACCCTACCAAGGTGTGCCTAATAAAGTGTCCATTAGTTGTATATTAAAAGAGCAGTAAACAGTAAAGTTGCAGGCCTGAAAACCAAAACAACGAAAACAGAGCTTACAGATACTTAAATACTTTGAGGTACTTAAATACTTTGAAGTATTATACTTAAATAATGTAAATACTGATTAACGGAGCTTCGGTGAAGAAGATTCATGAACAGTGTATTCTGAAAAATCTAACCTAATCTAACTGGTTACGTTTGCAATACAGAGAAAAAAATTCACCCAGGCACATTTCTGTAATATTTTAACATAAATTCCATGAAACTGAGGTTTGAGACTTTAAAAAATGAAGATTTCCCCAAATCTGTTTGGGTAAGAGTGGCTATGTAATGATCGCCCCTTTCTGAGTTATATATTATTTATAAAATTACACTGGAAAAGATAAATATATGAAAATGTGAAAATATCTAGTATTGTAATAAAGAGACAGGGTCACCTGAATGCAGCTTGTAGGGATTTTAGGCTACAGGGCTGCTGGGCTGCTTTAAGACTGCGATGATGTGTTGAAACATTTCAGGTTTATGTAAAGAAGCAAGTATTACTCAGCTGTCATATTCAGCTACTTTCAATAAACAGCAAGCTCAGCTGTCTTTTTATCAGTAGTTTGTGTGTATCTGATGAATATGCATTTCCTCCTTCTCACCAGCATCCTTGTTCCAAACAGACAGCACCCGGAATATGAAGGCACTGAATGTGGCGGCAAAGTATCCCCGCCAGTAATTCCTCACCGCAAAGTAGGTAGACGTGACCTCAATACTAAACAGCACCCCTGGTGACGGTGGATCGACAGAAAAAAAGGGGAGGAAGGACAGAGGGAGAGGAGGGATTACAGAGAGGAAGAGCAATGAGGATGGACAGTGAGAGAAAATGAGGGGGAGGGAGAGGAGAGGAAGAGAAGGGAGAGAGAGAGAGAGAGAGGACGGTATTATGAGTTAAAGCAACAAAATGAATTCAAAAACACTTGAAGCTGAGGGTGTAATTAAGCACACCAGGAGAACCACGGGGAGTTAACACACATTCAAACGCAGCTAAACACACACTTACATGTAGTCTCGCTCTCTGACACACAAACAGAGACATAATCAGCATGTGAAGCTATAAAACAATAATCAAAGCTGTGTGAAGCTTCTAAAAAAAGATTTAAAAAACATATTTTGGGACCAACATCATGTCAGCAGGAAATACATTCTAGTTTGTTTTGTATACATCTAGTGACTTAAGTATAGTGCTGTGCAAAAATTGTAGGCATTTCAGAAGTTTAGATTCTTATCTGTCACACACCCATCTGCCCTCGGGGAGAGTTTAATCGTCCCAAAATTATTCTGCTGCGTGACAACACGGCCAAACAATAAGCCGCCGTCATTAAAAGAGCCACATTCGACAGTAAGAACGGGCCTTGCACAAGACAGTCTGTCCTTAATCCCCTCAGCTCAGCATTACAGGAAGAGACAAGAGACACTGAGACAGACTAATTACCTGACAAACACCTTGAAAAGCTGAGAAGTGGTCAAAGTTAACTAAATACTATTCACGGCATTATCTTCGAAACTTTCCCTTTTTTTTTAATGCCTAAAACGTTTGCACAGCATTCGATGTTTTGTTGACTTTTGTACTTTGGTTGGTACTTCAGCTCATGATTGTTCACACTGATAATTAATAAAGAGATTATTAACCTGTTCTGTAAATGATCTATCAAAAAACTGGGATCTTTACAAAGTTTTTGATTAGAAGAGTTTAATTATTGGCTTGCTAACTTCAGCTGATTGGACCGTTGAACTGTCTAACCTCTGTTACTAAGGGGGATTTATTGATTTTTAATATGAGCCAGTATTGAGTCTTTGAATTACTCACACTCTTTATAACTTTCAAGTAACACTTTATAAAAATGGAAATTCAATATATTTTATTTGAAATTACAGTGTAATTATGTTTACCTACAAATACTTAAGGGCATGTACACTGCAATAAGGGGGTAAAAAGTCAGGTTTTTACAGGAAACAGATAATTTTACTGTAAGTAAATTGAAGCACTAAGTACTAAGTTTAGTCTTGCTAGGCAAGATTAATCCACTCCATAATTTAGCCTAAAGTGTATTTACAATGTGAGATGGGGAAATATTACCATGAAATTACGCAGAGCTTACTTACGTTTATCATTGTGGTCACAGTCACTGGTTTGGAGGAGAGTACATTGTAAGAGTACATATTGCTTCCACTGAAGGTGTGGCTGACCTGTTTGAGCTATTTGATTGCTCACATGTGTATCTTTTAAAATGGCAACTAAGTGCATATTTGTCACTGGTCTTCAGTGACTGTAATAGTAATGCTCACTTTCAATAATTCACAAATCAGACATATTATATATGTAAAGAAATAAAGACAAGCATAATGTGTCCCCTTTGGGAAACAAACAGGTCTAAGAATCTGATGCAGTACAGGAGGACGGTTGGTGCAGAGGTTGTGGCTGAGAGGCAGTGTGGAAGATGTACAGTACCTCCTAGTGGAGTGCCAAAACAGCATCCCACCCCCACGGCACAGCCAACAGTCAGTATATCTGTGTAACCATAAGGGTTCTACTGACACAGAAAACAGAGAGGGAGGGGGGGAGGGGGGGAAACGGGGCGGGAAGGTGAAGGGGTGAGTCACAGAGTGAGGGATGAAAGGCAAGAGATGATGAGGGGTGGTGGTGGCGGTGGTGGGGGGGGGGGGGGGGACAATAACAAGACAGCAGAGTGAGTCGGAAAGAGGGGGAGAGAAAAAAAGATCAAGGTGGTGAGGACAAGAGGGGGAACCACAGAGGGAGAAATGACAGAAAAGAAAATTGGAATAAAGTGAATAAATAATGTTCACTAGAGTGTGATTAGAAAAGTTTTAAAGGAGGGGAAATTACACCACGAGGATATGAAGCAGAGGAGGCGCATGCCAGTGTGAGTATACAGACTTTGAGGAAGCAATTAAGCAATCAGGAAGCAAACCAAGTGGTCACATTGTCCTTGGAGACAGATCCCTGCAACTGATTGCAGACTGAAAATTGAAGGTAGCACACATGAAATACTTCCACTGATTATTCATGACCTTGAATGCTGAGCTGCTGTTTAACTTTTTAGACTATTTAACTTTTTAGGATAGTTTTAAAGGAATAATCTGCAATTCTTGTCTTTCTGCTGAGAGTTAAAGTGCAGTGAAAAGTATTAGCCCCCTTCCTGATTTCTTACTTTATTATTTTTTTGCCCATTTGTCACCCTTATGTGTTTTAGCTCATCAAACTAATTTTAAAATTACACAAAGATAACCCAGGTAAATAAAAAATCCTGTTTTTAAATGATGATTTCATATTTCAAGGGGAATAAAGCTATCCAAGCACGCCTTGCAATTGTCCCCCTTGTTAAATAATGAATTAACTGTGATTACCCACATTTATGTTTTAAAAGCTGAGTTCAGAATGATATCATCATTTAAAAACTGCATTTTGTATGTACTCAAGTTATCTTTATATTCAAGTTTGTTTCATTTGCGTGATCTGAAACGTCTATACATGATAAAAATATAAAAGTAAATATAAAATATATATATATAAAATGAAATCAGGAAAGATAAATACTTTTTTGCAGCACTGTAGAAGGAAAAATTGATGCCATATTTATATATGCATGCTAAACATAAAGCTTAAGCCAGCAGGCAGTTGAATTAGTCTAAGATGACTGAAAACAAACTCCCCGTTTTCAGTCTTAATGTACCTTCTAGCAAATACAGCTAATTCACAAGTTCTCATTAAATTTGTCTGAACCATATAAACGACTGACTGTGGGCTATTGTGCAGTAATTCAATTCAATTCAGTTTTATTTATTTAGCGCCAAATCACAACAAATGGGGCCTCAGGGTTCACTTTATATTATGAGGTAAAGATTCTCCAATAATACACAGATAAATGCGTAACAACATCAACATCGGGGATTCAAATTCAGTTATCCCAACTACATTTACAAAATCCAATATTCACCTGACATTGGTCACTTTTGTGGTGTTTAATGGAGCCTATTATTGCTCCATATTTTTATTATTGTACTCTGCCAGAGGGGTGCCACAGTTTTGTAGCACTGTCACCTCACAGCAAACAGAAAGACTAGGGGTTCGAAGCAGCTGCAACCAGCAACAGCTGGGATGGGCTCCAGCTTCCCTGCAACCCTTAATTGGATAAATGGGGAAAAAAATGGATGGATGAATGAAGTCTACTAGAGCAGATCTTCATGACTGAGAGAGCAAACTAATCCTTATTTATCTTATTTAGCTGCCCCCTCAGCTCCTAAACAAGCCTCATTAGCTCCAATCTCCTCCCTTTAAAGCAGCTATTTTTCTGATTTGCTACCATGTACAAACAAAAGGTTTGAGGAACATCATACTGTCATATTTTCATGACAGACAAGACAGAACAGTAAGTGCCCCCTTTAAAAGCCACCTCATGATTTAAGGAGACATCCATACAAAACATCCATACAGGGCAATTTGATTATCTGCACATGTGCACAGTTGTCAGCAAAAACAAAGTCTATCTGCGCTCCATATTTGTTTTATTCTACATCCTTGGCCCTGAATGTTAATTTGTATTTCTTATCCTGACCTTTGCATCACGTCCAGTCAGAAAGAAAAGAAAAGCAGCTCTTCTGTGATTTTGCTTTCATATTTTCTAGAGTTTAAATGTGGATTGTGTCAGACTATAACCTTGTGAAAACACACTATGTTTCAGTAGCACAAAATGCACGCAAATGAAGAGACAGCACCTTTAAAATATCCGTTGCAGGTGTAGCATTGATACTGACTCTAAATATAAATGTTTGAATAGTGGTTTGGTTCACTTTCAAGTAGTGCAGCACACTGATGTGAGGCCAGTTTTAACCTCCAAATTAATTGTAACTGATGTTTCTTGATGAGGTCAAAGCCAACCGTAGACCTGAGGCCGAGCGAGCAGAGCGGGACTTGCCTCCGATCGGGGCACCGAAACAAGTGGCTACTCCTACAGCACACGCACACACCAGCAGGTCCTGGTTATGGGAGCCATTCTGGGTTAAAGGTCAAGGGTGAATGCAGAGATGAATGAGAAAGCCAAGGGGAGGGAAGGGGGGGAGGGAAAGAGGGAGACAGGGAGGTCACTGTTAATACACATGCCAGACATAACGGTCACACTATTAATACAGTGAGACAAACACAGACGAGGCGTGAGGGGGCGAACCAAAACAAAGACACGGGAGAAACAGGGAGGGGATGGCGTGAGCTGGATGGCAGAGACAGAACACAGCCACGGGGTTCCCACTTTTTCATTAGTGTTAAAGTTATTTCTGCAAATTTCAGGGACTCAAAAGTGGCTTCATTTAAAATTCTATAATTAAGGGTTCAAGTACAAGGACCCTGATATGAATGCTCAACACTGACCTGTTGATATTACAGTTACAGTGTTCTGCTCTCCCAATCATCGTCTACCATGGTGCTATGATAACATTTAACAAGCAAGGTTCTCAGGGATGTTGAGATAAATGACACTAAATTTAAAATGAGATAATTGTAAATATCTAGAAATACCTGAACTGTTTTTCAGATTTTAAAAAATAATGAGAATAATAGTGAGAAAAATAGTGGGAACCCTGTAATTACAACAAAGATGTCAACAACACCATAAGTTATTACAAAAACACTGCATTCTTCATTTAAATCAGCATGTTGACTGTGGTCAGTAAAGAGATGGGGGGGTTGTGGGTAATGTAGTCGGCTTTGGTCAGGGGCTCAGCTTACCTCGTAGACTCCAGAGAAGATGGACATGAATCGACTCAACACTGCGGCGCAGATGCTGGCAATGTGGACAAAGGGACCCTGGGGGTGATGGGAGGACATTACTGACACAGATATGAGTGACGTGTAATGTTATCTACAGAGACACAGAGTGCTGTCTGTAAAAACAGAGAGTCTAAACTGGGACATATTTTATCAGAACTGATAAATCACTGTGTAATTACTGGATGTGACACTTTCCATGCTACTGTAATAAGGAAAACGAATGTGGTTCTTTGCTGAGGACTGGAGTAATTTGCCTCAGTCCCGTGAGAAGAGGGCGAGAGGAACAACATGACAGAAGATGATTTATTACCTCCCTCCCAGTTGGAGAGTGAGACAGAAAAAGGACTGAAGATGTGGAACAAGATGCTGAATGAGTGGGGATAGACGCAGAAGCACACAAGTAGTAAGGAGGCGAAAATATGTGTTTGCTTCAGTGCTGGGTTTAATGCAATGCAAAGCAATGGGCTAGAGTACTCAGATTACTCTCTAGTAACACAACCTGTTAGCTTTGCAAACAATCGCTTATTAAGTTGTTTTTTAAATATGTGTTATTATTACCATATTACCACATTTTCCTTCTCCTTTGCAGTGAGGAAAGAATAATATTTTTCTACATCCCTGTGAATCCTTGGCATGCAGAGTGGAATGTATCTAATCCTACAGTTGTGTTAGTGCTGTAGACTGATGCAGCTCCTGGGTCTGCAAAATGAAGCCAGTGCACAAGTTTCTTAAAAGTTCCCTGTTGTATAAAAGTCTGTGATAAACGGCCCGTTTTGCTCCGTAACCTCAGTAAACACCCATGGTTCCTATTAGTAGATAAATCAGGTTTATGCCTTACACACTATTATCCAGCAGAACCTATGGTCAGTGCAAATATTAAGATCAGCTTTTGCGACGACAGACAGGGTGAATGTTACATTGCTGAGGTATTTGAATTATTATCTTTGAGTGTATTTGAGCTGCCAAGGAGCTCTATGTCATATTTTTAAAAGAACATCCATCCATCCATCCATTCGCTTCCGCTTATCCTTTCCAGGGTCACGGGGGGCGCTGGAGCCTATCCCAGCTGTCATAGGGCAAGAGGCGGGGTACACCCTGGACAGGTCGCCAGTCTGTCGCAGGGCCAACACACAGGGACAGACAACCATTCACACTCACATTCACTCGCACATTCACACCTAATGGCAATTTGGATTTGAACATCTGTAAGCTAAAACACTGGTAGTGAAGCAAAATGAGCAGATGAATGATGCTGGTGCTAAACCTGTCACTCTGAGGGAAATGAATAAGCTTGTTCCTGTTTTATGGCGGAGGAAATGCTGCCAGTACCAACTTGCTTTAAAATGAGTCAAAGTTAACATAGTCAGAAGTAGAGCAGTAGAGGCTGATCTACTCCAAAGAGTTTCCTCAGTCGGAAACACTGTAACACAACTGATCTTGTAATGTAACACGATAGTTTTTAAAGTAATGTTGCCTAACACGGGGGTTTACCTCTTTGCCCACAGGCATCCCACTGCCCAGGCCAGCGGTTAGGCCGATGACTTTAGCTATGAAGGCTTTAAGGGTCAGATATTCTTTTAAGACTACACCTCTCAGGATGGTTTTCAGCTCAGGGATACCAGAACCTATATTTAAAAAAGAGAGAGAGAAGTTATAATGTCAGTACTTTACAATAGACAAAATGAGAAAAAAGAAGCAAATACAGGAAGAAATATAATGAGAGTGGATAATAGAGGCTGACAGGTGATGGAGGGCTTACCGATGGCCTGCGGGGAAACCAGGTGACAGAAGAGCGAGGCGAACATGACAAGGATCATGGGATACGTAACCCAGGCGAGGTACTGGAGCGGTACATTGCCCTTAAGCTCCCCATGCACCCATTTATAGGCTGCAAGACAGAATAACAGTAGAAACAGAAAGAAACAAGAACAGGAAACAAAAGCACATTACACAAAGGAGCAGTGCAGAGAAAAACTGAAGATTTGAAATGGCAATAATCCCCATGACAGCTCTACCTTGCAGGCTCTTGGCACTAGCATAGTCCATACTCCAGCTAACTAGAGCCATAGTCAATCCCAGAAGAACCAGGAAAATCCAGTCCTCTCCCATTTTTGTCACTATGTAGCACCGCACACGAGCCAAACAATCTGGGACAGAGAGATAAAATCAAAGAGTCAGGGAGTCACTTAGTGAGATCATGGATGAAACAGATGCAGTAAATAAAGTAAATGTAGACTGATAAGTACAGATTAACTCAGTCAAATAGTCAACAAATGCATGGACTACAACATGAAAGATCACAAAGACAAAACAGTGTAATTATTTATACAGATAGAGGTGACACTCCTATAATATAAGAATCTCAATATTCCCTGCACTAACTCCCACTTGATACAAACTGCATATTTATTTTCCTTCTTAAAATCATTGGAATTGGCTGAAACAATGACGATGATGATCCTGATTTGAGGTCAGTTTAAAAAAACTCAGACAAAGCTGCAGTCACTCAAAATGTATTAAAGTCAAAATAGACATTACAGCAAAACCTAAAACAGCACCAAGAAGGTCAGAGAGGAGACTCAACCTCCCTGACACCATGTCAACATTAATACACACCAGCGGTTCAACTCCGTGCACATGTTCACAATACTGAGCATAACTCCTTCAAGTGCTTACTCTAAAGTCCCTCTTATGTCATAATCATTTGCATTTATAGCCTCCAAAAACAAAAAAGCCAAAATTCAAAATTAGAGCTACAAAATACCTTCTATACCTTAAGATTTGGGTAAATGTTTTGAGTCTTGCACCTTTAGAGATTTTCTTTTTATAACTCTGGGTAGGTTACATTTAGATACCCCTTCGAAGAAGCCCTTAAGTTCAAGTGGTATTAAGTCTAAGTGCCTCGTGTAGCCTGATTAAACTACCGTGCTGCCTCATATTTTATGAGCTCATCATGTTGCATGTAAAATCATAATGTGCAAAGTAACCAGAAATTGAAACCATTAGACAAATGCAAAGCTTCACTCTTTGAAAAGTCATGTAATAAAACAACAAAGTGTGTGGAAGTGGCAAAACAGCCAAATGTTTCCATATACATTTTCATAACCACATGCTGGTCACCTTGGCATTTGGAGTAGGGACGAGGCTTCTTGGTGGAGGAGGCATGGCTGTGATGCGACTCCAGGGTCACAGGGTGCTGATGATGATGCCGCCGGCCGTGGCCTTTGCGGCCTGTGGCTGCGGTATTGTCCCCTGCCTGTCTTCTCCATTGTCTCTCTGTCAGTAAACGGGCAGCCTCCCGTCGGGCGAAGTTTCCCAGCTGCTCCCTGTACTCTCCGTAGAGCTGTAACCAAAGGGACACACTGGCAATCACTATGAAACGAAAATCATGTGTTTCTTGGGCTGCACAGAAGAGAAACAACACGCTAGAATGGAGTGGAGGGAGAGAACGAAAAACAGGCGAAATACCTCTGACAACTGAGACTTGGAAGAAGGATAAAACTGGATCTAGTGTGAAGAGTCTTGAGATAACGAGAAAGAGATGGGGAATGTGTGGCGTGTATGTAAGGGATACACACCAACCTGAATAGCCTGACAGACAGAAATAGACAAAACGGGCATAGAGATTGGAAAATCCCCGCCCTGAGCAAAGGAAGGGTCTGGAAAAAAGCCAGAGGAAGACATTCGGAAAGAGAGGACATTCCACACGTTCCACTTCCGACTGCGTGTGCACTTTACACCTATGACTACACAGACACCTACACACATGCTGTCAAACACACACACACATTCGGTCAGCTTGCTCCGGACTCGTTAAAACTGTAGAAGCTGTATAATACTGCAGATCCGGATGCAGCTATGGTGTGTGCAACTGAAACCTACAGATCACATGCATCCCACCACACAGCAAAGCAAGAAACTGAATCATACAGAGAGCTGGCTGCCACACATTTCTGTCTCATGTTCACACAGGAAAGCAGAGCGGCCACATCCAACCATGAGGCCCAACCAGGACGAAAGCTCGGCTAACTGCACATAATTATGTGCTGGTGAAATGAAAGAAAGGTGAGACAAAAATCCACAATCTCATCTTCTCTAAAAGTCTTTAAGTCTACAGAGTGCAAGTTCATTTTTCTCCAGTTCAAGTGCACAAAAAACAGCCTCACATAACCAGTCCACTGCAATACACTGACTCACTACAACCACATGACAACGTGACTGATATAGAAGTTTATAATTAATACATGAATACACCACATAGCAGGTGGCCAAGCAGTTACTGCTGGAGGCTTTTGAAAACCTTTGATGCCTCTAAATCGTCTAGGAGGTTATTTTAAATCTCACTAAACACCGCAAACCACAAACTGTTATTCAGAACAATGCTGCACCACTAACAGCTTAATACTCTTGTCCTTCAGCCCCGTAAAACCTGAGCTAACAGCAGGAGAAACAAAGTATTGTCAGTTATTTGTTAATATGCAAAGAGCTGGTTGAATATTACCTCCTCAAATCGGGTTGCAAGAGTTTGCATCACGCAGGAAAACTTATACTTAAAGTAAGTTACATACAAGTTTTTCTGTGTGATGTGAAGATGGAAACTGAGTTTTGCAACGGAAAACTTCTCCTGAGTTCTGCTGCAATTATTTCTTCCAAAGGTTATGTTTTTTGACAGCAACTGAAGGTACCGTCTTGTTTCTATCTGCATACACCAACTGGACACTTTATTAGACACACCTGTTCAGTGGCACAGGCCATGGGGATTTTATTTATATAATACATTTAATTCATTATATGTAAACTCAGTAGCACAAAAGATAAAAATACAAAACTCCAATTTAGGTTTACAGTGCCTCAAGGCAATGAAAACAGCAAAATAAAACATTAAAAAACACAGCTATTGAGTGTAGACCTGTGTGAACAAAAGGGTCTTGAGTCTGTTTTTTGAATGTTGGCACAGATGTAACTGATCTCAGGTCAGCAGAAAGCTTGGAACAGGACTACAGGAACCGAAAGCACTCTCAGCTAAAGAAGCAAAACAGAGAAGTGGAGCTTTGTGAACACATGAGATTACCATCTAAGATCATGCCAAAGTTGCCTGATTTTCTCACCACGAAAGGGAAAAATACAAACAGACAGTCAGTCTCTGACTTTTTGGACCAACAACAATATTTCTGTCTTGTCTCTGTTCAGTTCTAAAAAGGTTTGAGACAACCAGCAGTTGATGTCATTAATGCAGCTCCTTAGCTAATGAACAGAGGTCAGATCATCAGAGGAAACTGATAGGTACAACTGTATATCATCTGCATAAGAGTGGTAGGATATATTATGATTCGTTATGACAGTACCAACTGGGAGAATGTAAATTTTAAAGTCTGTGAAGGTTCTCAGTCATCCAGGTCATCGTAGTCAAAGGAGCTTTCAAAGAAAAGAGTCTGGACTTCTTTAAGTTGCTTGAAGTTGCTTGAAGTTGCTTGAAGACGTTTCACCTCTCATCCGAGAAGTTTCTTCAGTTCTGGCTGATTGGGATCCAAACCCAGTTTCACACCTTGGCTCAGGCGATTAGAGGATCATCAGGGGGTCCTTTTGTCCCTCTTTGGGGGGAAACTCCCACTAGGTTTAAATCTGGGACTCCCCACCATTTGACCTTAGAACTGAAGAAGCTTCTTGGATGAGAGGTGAAACGTCTTCAAGCAACTTCAAGCAACTTAAAGAAGTCCAGACGCTTAAATTTTAAAGAGTAATGGACTGAGGACAGACTCTTAAGGAAACATAAAACTCTCTATCCTTCAGGTATGATCAAGAATCTGAACTGTTAGACCATCTGAGTTATGAAGCCTTTGAATCAAAATGTGTCACTGCTGTCAGAACAAAAAAAAGGAGGCTACAGTACGGGTTCATCAGAACTGGACAACAGAGGACTGGAAACACTTTGACGATGAGATTTCAGATGTTGGGGTCAGAATTTGGTCAGAATTTTCAACACCTTCAGGTGCTGGTGATGGTGTAATGGTCGGGGGGATCCTTTCTTGGCACATTTTGGCTTCTTTAACAATTGAAATGTTCTAGCCTACCTGAAGGTCTTCTAATGGCTGCTTCTAGCAAAACAAAGCACAAAGCTAAAATCATCTCAAACTGATTTCTTGAAGCTGACGTTGAGTTCACTGTAGTCCACAGTGAACTCAAAGGCCTTCACTGTCACCAGAAGTCAGTCCAATAGAGCACCTAAGGGATGTAGTGGAATTAGAGATTCACATCATGGATGTGCAGCCAATAAATCTGCAGCTAGTGTGTTGCTCTCATGTCAAGGAAGGAATGTTTCCAACACTTGAATCTGTGTCTGAAATGAATAATTAAAGCATTTCTGAAGGCAAAAAGGTGTCCAACCAGTACTAGCAAGGTGTATCTAATGGAGTGGCCAGCGAGTCTATGTATAAGCACATAGGAGGATCTTTTCCTATCACTTTTTTAAATACAGAATTTAATTTAATTTCACACAAATGTCTGTCCAAGTTGTGAACAATGGATGAACATAGTGAGGGAGATCTTTATAACAGAGAGGATGACTTTGTCGCTGAAATCTAAAGGAGGCACCTTTTTACATGAAAGTGTGAGAGAAATGCAGGACTGAAGAGGACTCAGATGGTTATGCACTAAGATAATATATTATGAAATGTTAGATTATTGTTTATAAATTTGTTCAAATTTACTGAATAAATAATTAACAAAGAAAAAAACCCTCCATGTTTGTTGTTACAGTTTTGTTTTGTTATTCTGACGGTGGAAACAACCTAGGTAAGGGGATTAAGTAAAAGAAATAAAACATATGACAAGAAAATAGAGCTGTGCTAAAAAGATATCGTACTGAAGAATTTTCTGCTGCAAGTAAAGATAAAACGGTCTCCACTCATGACACTGACATATCTTATTTTCCTTTCTTTGTCTGCAACCTTAAAAATGAGGAATGAATCCGTCAGTGAGCTGTTTGTGATTGTTTTTTGTCTGCACTACAAACGAATAAAAATGTTCTAATGTGAAAAAACATGTTTTCATTTCGGGGCAAACCAGTTTACCTTCACATTTTGCTGCTTTAAAGGCAACAAGGACTCACATACTTTTACAGTTCTTCAGTCTAGCAAAAGATCACAGAGGTCACTGCTGATTACTTTCTAATTTCACTGGCTGCAAATGTATCACACAAATAACAGTGACCTCTGTCATCTTCCGCTGTATGGAAGAACAGGGCAGGTAAACAAGCCGTATTTTCATACGTTTATTTAAAAAAACAGCAAATATTTAACAATATGGTTTTACAATACAGGCTTCTTGATTTTATATGTCAAAGTACGCAAATCAGTAAAATGATCAATCGGTAAAATGATGGAAAAGAGAGCTACGAAAAGAAATGGAGATTTAAATTCAGTGCATGCATATGATCCAAAGTGAATTTTGAAGATTAGAGAAATACAGCAGAGGGCTGTGTAATTAAGTCATGGCAGAGAAAACAGAAAAAAAGAATCAACCTGTGATGAGCTACAGCCTTCGGTCCTCATGTCTTTACCTGGTTCTCATCACCTGTCTGTTGCATGATGCTGCAGCAGCTCTGTCTCTGTTCTGTCTCCGTGTCCTGCACTGCACGCAAATTCACCACTGCACTACACATTAGCACCAAAGCCCTAATCCATCAACATCATCAAACAGCCGCTGGCACCAGACACCATCAAAACCAGGGACAGAAACAACAGGAACCTGTGCACTGTTCACAGAGAGAGGGGAAAAATGTGACCTCTCATGTCCTGCCTCAAGGAAAAGAGAAAAATAACTGCAGCACAGTTGATGATGTCTTTCAAGCTTCTTCTTCCTAGTGTCTATCCTTGTTGCGTATGAACACGGCTGACAGATCATGACCATTGTTTAAAAGGTAATGCCCTACTCATTTATAGAAAGTGCACTCCCCTTTAACATGGTTAGACATTTTTTTTATTCTACACTTTCACTCAGTTCAAATGAGATTCAGGTTGCCTTGAAGCTGCTGATGGAGCCTCAAAATGAGCCGAGTGACCTTCAGATGTCTGATAAGATTTTTTTTTCACTACCACACCGTGAACCTCAAACGAATTACAAATCTCATGTTGTGTAAATATAATCTTTAAAAGTAAATATCTTAACATATTCCTCCTGTTTTAAAGTAATTATTTTTAATTAACTGGAATTATTACTCAGCCAAATCCCACTTAAGTATAATTTTACTGGTCTTATCACTTTCACTAAAGAGGTTGTGTTTTTGGCAACGTTTGTATGTGTGTGTGTGTCATTCTGCCTCGAAACACGAGAGCTCGAAAAGAGTTTAATGAATTCTGATAAAACTTTGTAGGGGTGGAGAGGAGATACTTTAACATTTGGCTTACATTCACCAAAGTCTCCAAGGTCAACTTGATGATTTATTGGTCACACTATTGAAAAGTGTGGTGTTTATTGTCAACATATAGAAAGTACTGTGTAAGGATTGAAAATATCATGTCACGTTTGACCTCTGACCTCTCATTCAAGATCAACAGATTGATCAAAGGGATAAATCAGTGATCGCTGCTATTAATTATTTAATTAATTAATTAAGTTTTATATCATCTACATAGTGCAGTGGATGCACCTCCTTCTGCTGAGTTTTACTTGTTTGCTTGCTCAAAATCTCAAAAAGTCTAAAATCTTTGTTGTTTCAATCTCTTTATCTTTGTGTTTTATCTTAGTTTGGGGTTTTTGCATTTGTCTTCATGTCACAATCAAAAACAAATTCAACAAGTGTGAAAAGTTTATTCAAAAATGTCATATTTGGGCATTTTTGGACTATTAATAAAGAGAAATTCAAGATGTCACTTTGGGCTTTTAATATTTCTGTCACAAACTGAGCCGCAGCTCCTGCGTTGTCAGAAAGCCACCTGACTGTGAAATGGTGAGACATAAAGACAAATAAAAGGTGAGAGCAAGCACGTCTCAGCAAGACAACAATGCCGACTGACAGCGTGAGAAAGACACTGAAAGCCGCGATTTATTAATGTCAGGTGACTTTGCTGTTTTCATCCCTCAGCCTTATGTTTACACTGTTTCGCGTAACCTTGCATGTTCATTACACACCGAATCTCACAATCAATCATCATCAGTAACCACAGTTTGTCCAACTTTCACATACTTTTTGCACATTTTTTGTTGCCATTGTTTGGCTCCCAAATGTGGAATGACCTTCCCACTCCAAGTCAAGAACACAAGGACATATCCCCACCTCTCCAAACTCCTCTTCCTCCTTTTCCCACACTTGTTTACTCTCCATGAGATTCCTGCGTAGCTCTCCTTGTTTTTTTCACGTTAATCTCCGCGGACACACGGACGCAGCCAGGCGTTACTGTACGGTCCTGACACATCTCGTTATTAATTTCTCGTAAGAACCCGAGCTTCTACTGTTGTTCTTACTGCAAGTCTCACGGGATGAAGGAAATCGGAAAAATGTAAAACATCACTCCCTCGGGTTTGTTAAGACTAAAAGCCTGTATTCAAATTACGCCGATGAGCAGTCACGAGCTTTTAATTTGTTCATGGATCTGTTCTGTACGAGTTGGCTCTAACAAGATATTAAATATTGTAAAATAAAAGAAACTTCAAGTGTAAACAAAACAAACAGGTTTGCGGAGAGAAAGAGAGCGAGAGACATGGAGAGAGAGAGAGGTTCAGTCACAGTGAGAGCTGCTGATAGATGCAGAGGTTGAAGGGCAGTGTGACATTGAGAGTTAATTAAAAAATACAAGCATATTTCTGTGTCCCTTGAGAGGGAGCATTGCATATTCATAAATATCTGTGTGTGTTTGTGCAGGTTTCTCAGCGCACAGAGTCTGTGTTTGTGTCTTAAATGAACATTATGTGTGTTTATTAAGTAAGTGTGTGTGTGTGTGTGTGTGTGTGTGTGTGTGTGTGTGTGTGTGTGTGTGTGTGTGTGTGTGTGTGTGTGTGTGGTGAGGCCTTACAACAATATAGCCCTGTCCTGTAGCACAAGGTTAATGATAAAACCTGACCTGCTCACTGATGGACAGATCAGCAGACTACCCCCCTTACACACACACACACACACACACACACACACACACACACACACACACACACACACACAAATCCCAGCTATCACACACACTTCCACGAGTGTCTCCATATGCATACACTAATTAGCCAGCACAATAACAATTCCATGCCTCATCCAAACACTGTTCAAGCTGTCATTTTCTAATTAAGGCAAATCGAGGCAGCCAAAAAAGAAAAAAACAACCTGTGTCTTACATGCGAGACCACACTTCATGTTACCACCAAGAAATTCAGAAAAATCAAACCAGTGAGGCCATTAAATTCTATCTAAACCTGGTTCATGTTCAATAATTACAGGCACAACATAAAATTTAAAGTCGGCGAAAAGAAAACGGAAGCTAGATGCATTTCATCTTGCAAAAGCAGTTCACTATTTAGGGAGGAAATAGTAAGCCTTACCAGAAACTGATCGATATTCAGACCTGTCTGAAAAGTATTGATGCGCTCCCTCATCTTCTCAGCTCTTCCTCCTGCTCACTGTCTTGCTTGTGTCCAACACTCAGTAATGCCTTCTCTGAATATCTGTGTCTTACAACTGTCCTTCCCTGTCTTTGCCAGTGTGAGGGACATGGGCCGTACCTGCTACCTGCTTCCATACAGTGAAAGAGTGTAGTGACTCTTAGGTGTGTGTGTGCGCGCACACACACACACTAAAAAGGGAAAGCAGCAGAGGTTAATAAGGTTAATACAGACACTTGAAGCTTGACAATAAATTGTCAGCAGCTCTTAATTCAGCAGGGTAGATTCCCAGTCATGCAGCCAATCTGGCAGATTCCAGCAGCAAGATCATAAATGATACCCAGCAGGCAGGATGCAAGCTCAAGGCATGAATATAATACCTGCTGACTGAAAGAGGACCATAAATATATTAACATTGTGTATGGATAATGCTGCACTGCTCTTCAAGTGCCTTCAGCATGAATGACATGCTTCACTAAAGCCTGGTTGAGCTCCGGTACAATGTGCCATATCATGTTTTTATTCCTCTGTTTCTGTACACAGAAGCCTTTTTTGGTGCCATTAATTAATGCTTAAGTTACACAGAAACATGATGTGAGACAGGACATTTTACACACAGTAAACCTTACTGTAAAAACACAAATTAGCTTCCTTAAAATACAGCCTATAAAACAGTTTAATCTTCTATAAAATGTTCATTACAAACTCAAAGCGATTTCTTTGGTTTAAGTTGATGACCTCAGCTTCTGTTTTCCCAACTGTGGTACTTAAAATGGGTCAGTCCGGTGTTCTGTGTTCTCACGTGGTTTATGTGCCATTTGGGGACGAGGCAGTCTGATTTTGGATTTTTGAGGTTGACGTGGCGATTTTATGGATTTATAAACTCTATAATTGTTATTCTGGATTAGTTTGTGTTTATGTGTTTACTCCAGCAATGCACTTCACAGATTAGTTAATAGCTTACTGTGAAGACCCCCTATCATCACCAGCAACTACAGTTAGCCCTGCACTTTTATTAGTAGTTATTATTTTACCTGTTTGTAAGAAATATTTCACTTCATGCGTACTAGAAGACAGAATCCAACCACTCTTCTTTGCACAAGCATGTCCCAAAAAAAGACAGATGAAAGCAGATTTTTAATAGAGAACTAATGCACATCAGTCTGAAAAAAGCCGCTGTGAGTGTAATGGATGGCCTTCTTTTTCCTGATGTAAATATTTCAGGTATCACTCAGTATTTTGGGTATTTTATTCCTTATTAGAAAGAAAATTAGTGGAAAGAAGAGACGTGGTGGACTGACACTTTGACATAGTCTGACTGTGGCTTAAATCCTTAATCCTGCCCCCTTTGATATCAGTTTGATTCATTGTTTAACATTTATTATTTGTTTACATTTGTTCTCTTCTGGGCAGTCTAACAAATCTACATTTATCATTTTTAAAGGGGACCTGTAATGAGTTTTTTTTGCAGATGTTCATATATGGCTGAAGTTTCCTGTTGTCAGATCAACATATGTCCAAGCAATCACTGTGAACCAAAGGGTCAGAGTTCAAAATATTCAAAAAGCTTGGTTTCAGAGGTTATTTTTCTACTCTTGGCTATGAAGTAGAGTGGATTTCCATAAAATCCCTTAAACAGAGGAGTAAAAGGGGCTAAAACAGCTTATTTCAGACAATAGTTGAACACTGGAGCGACATCAAAGTCCGGTATGAGTTAATCAAGGCTTATTGTGATTGAATTATGCAAAGCTACCCTGAATCTGAAATTAAAAATACAAAGTTGGAAAAAAGTACAATGGGTTTCTTTTAAAACTGATATATTAATAGAAATGTATTCATTTATTAGACAGAAAGCGTTTAAGTACCAAATTCCCACGAGTCCATTTTATGGAAGTTTGTTTTTGGGTTTATTTGAAAAGCTCAAGTTATGCATCTTGAAATTCAGAGTAATTAACTCAAAGTTGTAGTAAAATTTCAACATTAAAAAAATACATTTAAACAATCCAGTGGTGGCAACAAGCTTTCATATTTTTCAGTCATCAGCAGTATTAAATGTTCTATTTCTTGTGATTTTGGCTCCACTCTCCATAAGCAACACAATGTTTTATGATTTTCCACTTTCACACATCCATAAAGGTACTGTTGCAGATCAGAAATCTGCATTTATGAATTTCAGAGACACAAAAAGTTACTTTTTTGTCTATTTTTCCAAGCGGTCTCTCCTGCATCTGAACTCTTTGGAGACCTTTCACCTTTCTGCCTCGCTCTTCGCCCTCAAACTTTCCCGTTCACCAACCCTTGTCCACGTCCATCCAACC
Organism: Neolamprologus brichardi; assembly: GCF_056152115.1. NCBI lineage: Eukaryota > Metazoa > Chordata > Actinopteri > Cichliformes > Cichlidae > Neolamprologus > Neolamprologus brichardi. The sequence continues at coordinate 17,880,745 of NC_142114.1, read as the reverse complement.
CCCCCACCCCTGAGGTGAAACCTTACTCGTCGATAAATTTAGCAGCAGTGTGATCCAACGTTCACTGACACACTTCTCCCCAGTTCTCCCCCTGCCTCTCTCTCTGACGCTGTTTGCCTCTCTTTCGGGCCATCTCTCCCAGGAGGCTTGTTGAACAGACAGATGGAAGGCTTTAACCTTTACACAAAACAATAACAAGCTATTGACACTATTTAGCAATGTGACATTTCACCTTTATGCTATGGAAGTAACATCCAACTGTTTAATTATTACATTAGAACTACCCCTGTAATTGAAAAAACGTGTCCGCATTATTGTATGAAATTTAATGGCTTAATCGTCTACATTGCAGTCATTCCAGCCCACGGGACATTTGGCAGGTGAACGTTATCCCTTTTAGTAGCCTGTAACATTTGAGACTTATGGGATCTATTTCACTGCTGTTGACATTCTCACAGATTGAGACTCGTCTCCTCACACAACCTCGCTTTTAACCTCATCCATCACATCAACTGTTACACACAACCAGATGTAAAAAGCAGGCACAAATATACATTGTGTTTGTGTGTGTGTGTACATCTTCACAAGCAGCGATTTGCTCTCGCCACTGTGGAAAGTGTTTGTCAGTGTGACAAGAGTCCACAGAGGGAGCTTCCTCTTTGGGAAAGTGAAGAGTCACCAACAGTTGTGTGATTTTAAATTAATAAACACTACTCTGCAAGGCCAGTGAGCATTAATCTTTGTGGGTGTAGTGATGTCAAGATTTTAAGGTTTAATCTGGATAATTTAAAGATCCATCACTTAAATGTCATTAAATATCACAGAAAACCAGATAAACAAAAAAGAAACAAAATTAAATCAAATCTTTTATTAGCTTTTCTCTAAAGTTGAACTTTTCTAATTATTATATTATATATATAACTTCTCCATATTCTCTACCCTCATTGGACTGACAGTGCAAGTCTTTTGGTGTTGCCTGGGCTAAACTGTTGACTACACCTGATGAGGTGTGGATAAACACATGCCCGAGGCCAAATTGAAGGGTGGACAGCATTTCTTTCCAGACATCCTCATGATCTCTTCACTGCCTTTTTATTTTTTTTTAGCTGGGATTATTAAGCGATTTAACAGAAAACCCATAGGTCAGTGGTTTCCACATTCACAGAAGGGTCCCTGGTTCAGTCCCAAATCCTTTTGGTTTAAGGAAATGCATTTGGCGTAAAAATTTGCCAAATTAAAAATTTGGTGCTAACTGTATTGGCGAATCATTGCGAATAAGGAAGCAGCTTAAAATTGCTTTTAGTCCTAAAAGCTCTGGTCAGTCCACACACTTTTGTGCCAGGAACCTCCAGAAACCACTGCCAACCAGTTGGGGAAAACACATTTTTCCAGGGCAACCAGTGTTTGGTCCAATATGGCACATAGCTCGAGAGCAATCTGCGCATGAGGTCACATCAACAGATGTTCCTCCTAGAATTAAATCAGAAAACTTTTGCTTGTTATGAAAATGTGTAAATCAGTCGACTGGTGCCACTAAAATCTTTCGTCACCTAGTTTGTGTAATTTGTGAAGAACCAAATCACGTAAGTGAATGGAAATCAAACATTAACCTTCTGAGGGCAAAATTACTTTTTTTTGTAATACGGCTTCATTCATCGCACAATCCAATCAAGCAAAAACTGACCCTCGAGTGCTGTTTGAACATCATTGAAAGGCTTGTTGTGAATTAAGTTGAAATAACAGTTATATGTGATCTAAAAGCAAATCTCAGGCGTAACATCAACACTTACTGCAAGCACTAAAAACAGACAGTCATCTTCAATTTAAGGCACCGGTGTGAATCTGTGAACCAGCCAAACTAACCACAGGAGAGTTCTCCTGATCAATAAACAAATTATATCAGGACGATCTATTAACAGCTCTGCACATAAAATCCTCTGATCCTTCAAGGCTCTAATTTCCTCTCACACAGACACAGCTTTCACACCTGAGAGATGTGTGACTTCACAGAGACATTAAGCTTGTAAACAGCGTGATTTAATTAATTTTCTTATTTATATCTGACTTGTGCAGCACCAAGGGACTGAAGGAGGAGCGGGGATTCGGGATTTGCTCTGGACAATCATCCATCTTCTCAAAGGCGAAGAGGAAGACGAGCAGAAGGACGGACTGACACACTGCTGTTGCTCCTCCGCACTTGATCAGTTACATGAATATACACAGCCCAGCTGCTCCAGCCTCAATTGCTTATTGTCTTATTGTCTCAAACTCACAATCAGCTCTGCAGAAAAGAGCATGCTGAAGCTGTTAGTAATCTATGACCACAGCAGAGAAGAGAATAAAAATGCTAAAAAAAAAAGAGTCAATAGTGGCTAAATGTCACCAGACATCTCGAGATGCTCCTGGGAGGAATGACTATCATTCTGGATAAGCATTTAAACAGATGAACTGGAGGATAAAGTGACATGACTTCATCTCACCACGTACATCTAACCTGTCTGCTCGGGTTTCCTGTATATAGGTATTTATATCCACCGCCACATGTAAACAGCAATGACTTTACAAGGCATCAGAAAGAAGATGCACAGGAGTCGCAAAAGAAATGTAAACGATCGAGGGTTTTTTCCATTTTCCCAGGGATGACTTTCCATTTATCGCCTTCACTCAGCTGGTTGAGGCGTGGGCGGTGAGAAATTGTACAGACTGTTCGTGTCTATCCGAGCTGCAGAAATAAAGTCATGACATGAAGTTGCATAAATCTTGTTCGAGAAGAAAAGACAGAGTTGGGGTGGGTGGGGGGAGGACGAGAGCGGAGATGAAGATTATTGATTTAGTAGGAGAGCATGAGGAGGACTTTGTATGATGGAGCAGAGAAGCATGATAGGCAGAAAAGGTAGGCGTAGGAGAGAAGCAATGAAGGCTAGACCAAAAAATAAAATCATTAAGAATGAAGAACGGTTAAAAAAAAAGGTTTGAAGAGAGGAAGTGACAGGTGAATTGATGGAAAGATGAGAGAGAAGCAGGTGTGATGGCACAACAAGAGAAACAAGGGAAAACCTTTGGAAGTTAAAGATAGGACAGCATACAGGCAGGCAAGTAAAGGAAGATTGGGAAAGACCTACCAGGGTCTGTTGGTATCTCAGAGCCTTCCTTTGCGATGCATCTGCAGCCATTGACACGCTGTCACTGATCCAAAAATAATCTCGCTGGACACCCCAGCATTTCTAATGGCGTGGGCAACAGCAATGGCACACACACATACACAAACACACACACACACACTGCCTTATTGTATACCCACTTCACACCAGGTCAAAAACACCACAAAAACATCTAAAGTTTCTCAGTCTCAAACACACTCATTGCATAGAGATAGTCCGAAAGTACAGGTGAGGTCCATCCCGAAAGCGCCTTTCTCCAGATGACCCACAGTCTAAGAGCCATCCAGCTCCACCGCAACACCGACAGACACATAGACAGAAATCAGAAAGGCAGACAAAGCAGAGCAAAGCCATCTGATGAGGCAGTGAAGGACACACTGCTTTCCTTTATTAGAACTGCAGACACCTAATAACACACACACACACAACTTGTTGCCCTAAGCAGCACCCTCCCTGCCAGACGGCCATTAGGTGTGTGTGTTTGGATGGCCTGTTCTTGTTTGGACAGGAGTGTTGAGAGGGGTGGTAGTTGGAAGGGTACCCCCCACCCCCCACACCCGCCCCAACATAGGGCTGCCCCTGCAACGTGAGCAGGAAGGTGCACATGACACCCCTATGACAGCCCGCACCTATTCAGCCAATGCCGCAAGGCAATCCCCGTAACACTCACATGCTATGGCAGCCCTCTCTTAGAAGGAGGGGGAAAGAAAAAAAAAATCACCCCTAGACACACCCCCAATAGCAAGAGCTCAGCTCATACTGATCAGCTCTGCATAGGATCCAGGTACCAAGAGGATAGGCGAGGAGGTAAATTTGTGCTTTACATCGGGCCTTTGGTGTGCTCAGCCAACATCCCATTCAAGCAACTTTAAATTAAACATCTCTAGTTCACTGGCGGGTTTCTCCTCTGGTTCCTCCTCCTAACCCGTTGACACCGGCAGCTATTATGACAACCACAAAGGCACAGGCAGATCCCCCCCTAACCCAGCCCTGCTTTGCGGCCCACACGCTAATGCATAACAGCCTGAGCTCACAGTTATACCGGAGGCCAGGGAGAAATGTGTTACACAGACCACCGGCGTGTGCGTGTATGTCAAACGAGAATGATTGTGGACAGCTGGCCCGGGGGGCTCTATCTGATACACTAAGAACATTATCACTGGGTGGCGGGCAGTGTGAGAGATGCATACGTTGTCCCGGTCGCAGCGCGACCTGAGCACAGCGGACTAGTGGGGAGCCAGTTATACTATACCTGAGAACGGAGGGGGACAGGCTGAACGCCGGGAACAACACACACAAACACAGCAACAAGGAGGATCAAATGGAGCGGAGCATGCACAGGAGCGGCAACAGTGTACATTTGAGCAGAGGGCCTTGACTTTACGGATGCAACATGATCTAAACCTGTGCATAAAAGCTGTCATTGCAGAAAATGCAAATACAAACACAGCTTTAAGAACAAACACAGACATTTTTTGTTGTTTAAAACCCACAGCCTTTTATTATACTCAACATTTGGCAGTAATTAATATTGAAGTCTCTCCTGCCCCCTCCCCACCCTACATCACATCACCCCACATAGCACTTCAGCAGAGTTTGGCAGCAAAACGTCTCATTCTACAGGAAAACTATCCTCTTATAACAGTCCAATCTTTTCCTCTCCTAAGTTATGTTTCTTAATTATTAAAACTAAAACATAAGTGGAGTGAGCACGCTTCAGACCAGGGTCAACTCTGCTAAGACTGCCTCATACACAGGATCTTTAAAATCATCCCTTTACTGATAGTTAACAATCAATACTGTTTCAACCACTGTGTCCCTCACTGCAACACTGCTGTAACTAAAACAAACTTTGCCTGGTCAGTTTTCTTTTCTTTCTGGGAACCATAAATTCTGGAGCAGCTTTGAGAAATACTTTGTTTGGAGGCGTGCCAGAGACTTATAATATGCTATGAAAGCAGCACCATGGTCATAAACTTATCCAACACATCATCCTCAGCTGGCACAGGCTTTTTTTAAATGGAAGACACTTTTTTATGTGTTGTGCATCGATTATAGTAAAATACAATGGCGAGACTGACTAAATATGCAGCTCCTATGCAGGAACAAACACTACAAGTAAAATGTGTAAAGGTTCATACTGTCTGTAAGTGACCCTACATGTAGCACCAGACTGCACTCCACCACCCTGACAGAGAAATTTACTAAATATCAGTAAATGTCATCATTAATTTAAAGTGAGAAAATAAACTTCATACTAAAGCTGCCCTGTAGGTGTTGTTCTTTTCGTAAGGCAAACTATGTGAGGAAAAAAAAAAAATCATATATTCTAATTTAATAGTTCAAAAACTCTACTGTTTAATTTTAAACATAGCTGTAACCATGGCTGCCATGACAATAAAGCTCTTCTTCAACTGAAGGAGATGTTAATATTGATGAAATCGAGATGCTGAAATGCATTTTGCTGCGCTGCCCCCTGCCTGTCACTATGTTAATAACAAGAAATGTTCATAACATTTAACATACATTATGTACAAATATAAGAATGGGCCTTACAATCCTTATAAAAAGAATTCCATACAAAATAAAGCCACAAAAATAGATCTGTGTACAAAATACATTTTAAAAAGAGGCTTGTGAAAGCTCAAAGTAGCTGTGCAGTTTGACTGCAAAGGATTAACATCTAAACCCTCTAACTGGCATAGACACAGACACACAAATATATACATGAGCACATTGTATGCCAATAGGTTGCCCATTTCCATGTACATGTAGATTAACAGAAGCTCGCTCCTTTTTTCTTTCCAAGATTTGTGTATGTGTGTGTGTGCTTGTGAATGTCTAGTGGTTTGAATGGACAAATCAAAACCACTAGACATTTGGATGTCAAGTTGTAACAGGGGGGAATGTGTGAGTGTGTGGTGTGCAATAAACAGCTGTGATGCCCTTACTCCAGGCTTCAATACAAGGAATGATCTGTGTGTGTTAATGTGCATATTAATACTGGGGCTGGTGCTTGGGGAAAAAGTAGAGGTCTTTGCACAATGAGCTGGTGAACTCTGACATTTCTTTGCAGCGGTGGTGGGCAGTACCTGGGGCGTAGCCCTCCCTCTCCTTAATACGACTGTTCACCTGGGAGAAAAAGAAAAAAAGACATGTTGGTTTCAAAAATGTATTATATATCAAAATAGCAGTTTGTAATCTGCAACTGCAGTCTGAAAAAACATGTTTACCTGCACCAATATGTCCGCAAGGTGGGTGTCTCTGGCGTGGAGGCGGAGTGCTGAATTGAGTTCCTGGATAAACCAGGATCCTCTCTTAGTGTTTCGCATGGCTGCTGTGCCTTGAGGAGGAAAAGATCAAACAGCAGAAGTGTAATACATCAAGATGAGACACATAAAGACAGAGCAAAGGTGTTGTCTGGTAGAGCTTTACATAATAAAGCTTTACATAATAAAGCTTTACATAATAAGAATCAATTTCAGAACCACTTTTGATTCGCTTGTGCACAAAAAACCCCTCTCAAGCAGACATTTTAATTGCACTGCACAAAAAGCAGAAATAATGATTAGGGCCAAAGATAATTAAAAAAAAAAAGAATTACAAAACCATTACTGCTGATCTCGATGGCCTCATTAGTTTTCCTCTTACACCAGTGTTTCAGTTAATGAATAAAATATCATAAATAAACCCACCCCAGAATAACAAATTAGATAAACTTACAAATTCTCTGACCTTTGAGAGACGCAAAGCCACAGATCATGTCCGACCGCTGGGGAAGTTTAATCCTGGGTCTTCCTGTGTCCCCCCTCTGTCTGGAGTCTGCATCCCCCTGTCCCTCCCTGCCAGCATCCCGCTGTTCACAGCTTGGTGAGCACGTCCTCTTTGGCCCGTCTATCTGCTCCACGCCACAGTCCATCTCCTCTGGAAGACAAGTAAGTTTCAATTAGGTCCAAAAAGATCTAGCAGCGATATTAGTGCAATAACTGGGTTGGATTACTGCAGTTTTTAGTTATTTGTCTCAAATATTCTTTAATAATGAATGCAACTGTCCACCAAAGGGGCAAAGCATTTTATTGACACTATAGGCCAGTGAAAACAAACCAAAGCAGAAGAGATTAAAACTGAAAGATTAAAAAAATGCATGTGTGATTCAACGCTGCACTGTAACACCACCTGAGCAGACATAGATGGAGCAATGAAGCTGTGCCTGCTCAGTTAGCATGCTTCTCAAGCTGTTGCCCTAGTCTTAAAAAAGCTAAACAGCTTGAACTCAATGGGTTTCCTGCAGCTCTTTGATAAACTCAAGTATTATTCCAAATTAATTCTGGAAAAGGTCTGAAAGCGAAGCTATCACTGGCATTTAGCATGAGCCCTGGTTGAAATGTTTTTCTCAACTTCTGAACGGCAAAAAACGAAGAAATCTTGCACTGAAATTTACATAGCACTTTTCTAGTCCTCCTGACTGCCCCCAAAGCACTCTACACCACAAGCCACATTCACACAGCACTACGCCGCAGGCACTTTGAAGCCTTTAGCTATCCATCCATCCATTTCTTTAACCGTTTAAAGGACTCAGGGTCACAGGAGAGCTAAATCCTATCCCGGCTAACATTGAGTGAGGAGTGGGTTACACCCTGGACAGGTCTCCAGGCTATCACAGAGACATTCACACCGGCGGCCAACTGAGAATCACAAATTCCACTAACATGCATGCCCTAGACTGGTGGAGGATCCCGGGTTACTTGGAGGGAAAACCATGCAGGCACACAGAGAACATGTATATTCCACAAAACAAGGACCCTCTTGCGATGACCTCACAGTGTTAACCACTGTGTTGCAAACAACACTTACTTATTTTTCTTTCTTACTAAGAAAAACTGGCAGTATACAAATGTGTCCATGAACACTCTAAATAAGCAATATCTGAATTTCACTGCAGCTATTTCCAGAGTTGCTAAGCACATCTAATAGCCTTTCAGCAGCACACCTGTGTTGGGCTCTGTGTGCAGCGAGGGAGTGTGGGAAGTAATTAGGTTTGCTCCTGAGGGGTCTAAGGATCTGTCATGAGCATCACTGGGTGTGCAGTCAGGCCATAACCTCCGTCACAGACACAGAACAACTGACTTGGAGCTTGTTAAGCCACAGATTCATTTTATTTTTATTGTGCTGAATTTGTTTGAAGTTTCATCAAAATATTATAAAGAAGATGAAAACTGACACAAAACTGAGATTTTGGCACAATCCACAGCTGGAACTGTAGAGTAAATGGGCGATTCTGAAACTGCCACCCACTGTGATTCTCTCAGTGGGCAAGACAATGACAGCAGACGACATCTGGCCATGTGAAGGGGAAGATTGGTACCACTATTTCATAATGCTGCATGGCTCTAAGAGATTTTACCCAGGTGGTTTCTCAGAACTGTGGACAGTGCAGTCCCCAGAACATGTTTACCGTATAATTATTTTTTATTGCTGTGCTGCACAATCTCATTCATCTTACCTCCTCTGCAGGCCTGGATGAAAAACATCTTTGGTTTGTTTTGTAGAAGTGGACAGTGTGCATTGTCAAAGGCCTCAAACACCCAGTCCAACTGAAAATGACCAAGTTAAACACAATTAGCATTAAATGTCAGAAAAAAGCAGTTGAATCTTTGTTATTGAATGACATACCATACATCTACACAGTAAAGTGTCAGACAAACTGACCTGGAGGAGTTTGCCATCTGTACCGTACACTGCCCCTTCCACTCCGTGGGAGAGCAGACACACCACACAGCTGTCCACTGTCCGGTGCTCTGGCCGTCTGGAAAAGTTCTCAATGCAGGTCCTCATACCCTACACAAGAATACGAACAAGAACAAGCATCAGCATATGTGGTCAAAGTCAGCGTTAACACAAACGCAACAATCTTTCAGTCCAAATTTCACAGAAGCTGTATTCAAACATTTTCATTCTCACTAATGGAAACACTCAACTTAGGGTCTGACTTAAGTGTGCAGGATGACACCCCCTCACTAGCAATGGATTCATTAGACCATGATGTGCAGTAAACAATCAGGTTCAAGGCAGGATATGTGCATCTGGACTTAAATTAATTAAACGTGAAGTGTGTTTACTTTGCGACAAACCTCCCACCTTCCTCAGACAGCAGTGAAAGTGGGCTAACCAGAACAAATCCTACATTAAAAAAACCTTTCTACACCATATCCCCAGTCTTTCTTAACTTAAACATTTCAGACAAGTGACTTTCTCCAAACTGTGTCAAGTGAAGAGGTTGCTGAGGTGCTTATCTAACATCTTCTTTTGTTTGGCCCAAACTTCCTTTCTTTAGGTTTATCAATAAATAAGATAAAAGTGTCACATTTCAAACATCCTGCAAAATCCATCATTTTACCTGAGCAGTGAGGTCTCTGTGCACAGCAACAATGTAATCCAGCTCTGTAAAAACCTTCCTGAGGACCTCATCATCCACCTCGCCGCCTTTTCTAGGGTCAAGGTCAGGGGCAGCACAAGGGTCAAAGGTCACATTACTGATCACCAAGCCAAAACCACGAGGCGATGACCTCAACCTGTAAGACTGAATAAGAATGGATTGACCTATATAAGAAAATTCATACACAATAAGGTTTTTTGTTTGAATCCGTTTAAAACAAAAAACCTTAACAAAGTGACAAAACCCAAAGATTAAATTTGTAATTTTTATGCTTGTTACATAAACATAGCTAAATGCTGAAGACGTGCTTTTTTAGGCGGTCGCAGTAAATCCAAACAAAACTGAGCCCCTTCGCATGGGCTCAACTGACCCGCTGATGGGAAAACAAAATCGTACCTGCTGGCAGCGGGAGAGGTAAAAGTCAGGCGTGCAGGGTAGGACCGGAGTGTTGATGGGACTGTCAGCATCCAGACTAAACTCCATGGATTCTGCAGCACATACACACAAACAATCACAAACTAATACAAACTGAACTATTCTTAGTCCTCATCACTGAATGGAGTTGTCTAACAGCAGAGTATCATGTTGTTAATGAGTCATTCTTGGGGTGTGGTGCCTGCAGGTAGAGACAGTAGGTACCTGCTAGAAAAACAACATTTCTACACTTTTCTCTATGATGTGTGTTTATAACAGTTCAAATAATCAAAGGCCAAAAGTGGTCAGTGGCTACAGAATGGTTTTTTTTTGTGACATATATATATTAAATTGTCTTAAAAATGAACAACACATAAAGCCTTTTGTTGAGAAACAACTTCATGTCTCCAGGGAAACAAGACTGACAACAACATTACACACACTGAAACCCATTTTGAAATGAACGCATAGACGCTCTGCAGCACCGCTCACCATGTGTCCTTGCTCTCTTGGCTGCAATTTCCTCCTGAGTTGGAAGTGGAAGAGAAGAGTCCGTAGACCTCTGAAATTTTAAATGATACACAAATTATTAAAGACAGACTGTACAAAAAAGATAATGAAGGATTTTGTTCTATACTGTGGAAGCAGCTGTTGTTTTTGTGGGAATATGACATCTGCAGTCCTAGATTAAATATTTGGGAAACTCCTGCCTGCCTTCTACTTCAGGTGGGCCATCTGGATATATATAATGAGATGGATGCATTTTGTGATTCTCACATCTGTCTGCATATCTGCTCCTCGTTTCTTTGTCCTCAGTCTCTGTTTGTTCCTGTCCTCAGCCCTGACTGGGGGTAAGTCTCTGACTGATGACTCTGAGCCAGGCCAGCTATCTGATGCCTGGACTGGGAATGATGAGGTGCTGCTCACCTCATACATTTCCTCTCTGTCTTCTGAAGATGCCTGCCAAACGTCATGTTACTGAAGCTTACAATTCCCAAAATATTACTCTATATAATGTTAGCATTTATAATTAAAGAAAAATCTATTAAAGAGGCATGAAAGGCATTCAATGATGTAAAGTTTTCTACTTCAAAAACGCCAAGAGTGACATTGCCTTCAATAATCATAGGCAAGCTCACCTCTCTCTTCTTTTTTGTTCTTTCCATAACCAGCTGCCCTGCCTTCTCCTGTGGCTCCTCCTCAGGCTGAAAACTCTGTGAGCAGAAAGCAGTCTAAGAACTGCACTAAATCTGCTGTGTATACTGCTGCTGTGTGACATGTGTATGGTTGATGTCAAGTACACACTCACATCTGTGTGTGTCTCTCTGCCATCTTTCTCTGGTGATTTTATGAGCAGGTCGTAGAGGTGTTTCTGATCAGTTTCTTGAAGAGCTGAGCAGAAACTGCTGAAGGCTCTGGGTCCACGTTTTGGTAAGAGTAGAAGCAAACGCCAGCTGCGTTTCTGAGACGTTTGCTCTGCCTGGAGTAGAAGAGATCACATCGGAAACATAAAATTTACTAACAATGAATTAATTAAAAAGTACATTTGGTTTTACTTTTTTTTCACCTTATAAACATTATAACATTTGATTGTGATTTCATCCAGACACCTTAAACTTTAGATGTGTAAAGGTGGTCCTCAGACAGGACAGTCAGAAGTAAAGATTTCAACCTTGAGGGATTAAATCAAAACTCTCACAAATGCCTTTTCCACCAAATATAAGCCTGTTCTATGTGGATGCCTTTTGAGGAACAGTCGACAATTTGAAAGGTTACTATGCTGTAATTATTAGAAGTTGCAGTAAAATCATGGCAGACACAAATTATTTATTATAATAATAATAATAATAATTATTATTATTATTACGGCATCTCCTCTGACATTAGCCTGGCAATTTGTGGTGCTGTGCCAGTGCCAGCTTTCTGGCATTAGTTCTAGATTGGTAACCAGCATTGTGCCGGTGGAAAAGGGATATTAATGTCTCTGAAGGACGTTGCCCTGTGGTTCCCAGCTGGGTTTCTCTGGTAAACCTCTAAAATAGTGAGATCCCTAAGTCTTTGGATAGTGAGACACTAGACTCTCCAGTCTAGACTTTCAGTTTAAATGCATAAGGTTTAGCAAAAGTATTTTGTTAATAATTTAGGAAAGCAGCCATTTCTTGCATTGTTACACATCTTTCACATGCTTGAAGTATTTAGAACAGGTGTGGCATGTTCCCTAATTATTTCAATTACCAAATCAAAATAATAAAAAGCATGTAGAGATTTTAAGTGCTGACTTTGCAGTTAGTCTATATATGCATCCAATGATAAATAAATATGAAGGCTTTTATTAGGCTGTAAAAACATTACATAGCTATTAAAAAAGCTAGCAGAATAACAGAATTAAAATGTGTTCCATTTTCATAATTATATTTTCCATTTCCGTGAGTCCGCTCAGGTCTGAGCAAAGTAAATTTTGTCATCAGATGGGGAGCGTGAGTGGCCACGTGGACAGCCACGTGCCTGACTGCATTATGTGACTATGCAGAATCATCTGAGGAGAATTTACATTACAGTGAACCAACTATGTAAATACCTGAGGTGACAGACTTTAAAGAAGAATAAGAGTATACAGTTAGATTATACTTACATTATATAGACATTATATATATTATATATAGACATTATACAGAAAACCCAACTGTGGGACAAAAACTTCTCTGGGACAGATAAACTAGTGTACCTAAATCACAGCACAGAAGATGAAGGCCTCATTCAAAGCACAACTACTCATCACTGAAGAGGCAGTGTTGATAATTTGCTGTGATAATAGATGTAGAAGGATCCATCAATCACATCATGACTGCTTTATTTCTAATCAAAAGCGTTAGCATGCTGAAAGAAAAATATTATACTATACTATAAACTATATAACTGTCTAACTTTATGGATTTGACTGTGAGAGATATTTTTAATTGTAGAATTAATCATCTACTTTATTAACTACCTATCTAACTCATGTTTTCTCTGCCACTGGAGCCTATACTAGCTGCCAGAGTGCAGAAATGGTGGTAGTTCCTGTAAAACTGCAGGAAACATTTCTGTAGTCACCTTTTACTTAACAGCTATTTCCTGGGAGGATTAGAGGTTCTGACTCCCACATACATTTAAACCACAAGCTAAAAACTGACCATAACCTTCAGCAAAGTTGCTGACAGCCAACTAAAATTCAGTTAACTTCAATTTAAGCAAACTGGAGGAAACTTAAAGTCCCATAACTGTTAAGAATCAGCTGCCTCACTGTTAATATAGTAGTTATTATCCACATACCATAATGCTCTCTGCCATGCTCTCCGTGAGGATGTCGCCTGCCTGCAGAAACTGAATGAGCAGCTCATCCACCACCAGCTGTCTGCACAGGATAGCCGAGTTTCTTCGGAGAGCCTGTCTGTCCCGCTCCATCATGCCACACTCCAACATTTTTCCCCTCAAAAACTGTATCCAGAGCAGGTAACAAGATACACGAACATTGTGAACAATACAAGCATATGGACGGTTTTGTCCAACACTGGGAACAGTCACTTTATTAGCTTGGTTCCTCAGTTACACCCTTATAACAAAATACAACACAAGCGATAACGTTACCATGAGGCACTCTTTGAGCCAGCAATAATAAACCAGTAACAACAGAAGCTGAACAATACAATGGTAAACTCAGTAAAGTATCTACCAAATAATAAGATAAAGAGGAAAATAATGGAAGTATAATATTAGCTATGTAAGTTTACTATGCTGAGTTACAATAAAAGAGAAGTTACGCTAATCTAAATGGTGTTGGCTGATGGTGATAAACGCTAGCTAACTAGCTAGCTAACTTCGACTTTCTCTGCACTGAAGTGGGTTTAATATGACTCCCCGCATTCCCACTACTTACCTCTCTTCTGTTCCTGCAATAGACTATCAACACACCCTAAAAATGAGCAAAATGTCTCCGTAAGTCCCTTTACTAAACGCAAATTAACAACATCCCGTCTACACGCCACAGACGAACTTCCGCGGGGTAAACAGACCATCAGACTCTTCGAGTTGGATTCTGACCAATGAGAGCGGTGTACAGTTTGAGTGGCGTTTTAGTGAACCAATCGTTTCTTCTTTTCTTCTTAATGGCATTTTAACCGTACAGTAAACTGCTGTGTGAACAACAGAAATAAGGGTATTTTGAATTTGAATCTCATTTCAGTTAATAAGTAACCAATTGATAAGAAGGCAGGCACAAAGGCCTCTCGAATAGAGAGCTATTTAAAAAGGAGTAGTGTAAAGACACTTAAAGGTCACATATTTGCAGTAGGGTTGCTGTACACTCTCTATATGCTCATGTAAAGCTGAGGAGCACGAGCCAAAGAATTTCATTATGGATAAATGTGGCTACACTGTTTATCTGTACATGACAATAAAACTTGAAACTTGGGTTTAATATTTGAGTTTGTAAATGAGCAATTGCAGGATAAGGTGTAATGTAAGGTCCTGCCTCCAGTTACAATCTGATATTTAAAACAACCTGATGGCAATTTTTAGTATAAAGGGGAAAAACAAGCTCCATTGATATTTAACAAATGTTAAAATACCAATAAAGATAAGAAATAATGAATTTATCCCAGATTTGGGAAATTATTTTGTTATAACAGTTCAGTTATTACAGTTCTGTTCTTTTTCAAACAAACAAACAAAAATACAAAACTTTCTTCTAGCCACAACAAGAGGAACAGGAAATTTTGAAATATGATAAGGAAATTGAGACACGTTTGCAGTGAGGGGGAACAAAATAAGTGTGGGACACACTAATGATAAAAGGTAGAGTGGACTTTAATCATACAGGGTGACAAAATGTGGTATGAAATTATCAGTCCGTAAGAGGAGGTGATTTGCTGCCTGTCCAGGAAGTGGTGCAGAAGGTGGTCATGATTGATAACAGTTTGCTCAGTGACTTCCACCACAGCTTCAGAACTGTCCAGTTCAGTGGAGGTGCATCTTTTTCTGTCAGTCATATCCCTTATACTTGAGTACTCTATGCTTTTTACTCCACTATGATTACTTGATAGCTAAACCTATCTGTTTAGCTGTTTAAATATATAAAATTGACATTTTAAACAGAGCATTCTTGTATACATTGCAAAGTTTGTGTGCGAAAGGAAGCCACCTGTTTTCCTTTTTAAATTATTCTTTAATGTTTGCCATTGCAGTTCCTTCAAAGAGATATTTCACTTAAATGTCATAGCTTTATTTGAGCTGGTGATTGAAATTTAGAAAGTTGGTCCATCTGCTCATGAAAAAGCAATACTCAGAATAAAGTTTACAATTTTGAATCCAAATTGTTGTACCAGAGGTTTCTTTTCTTCTTTCCCAGTTCAGTAATAATCTTACAAGCACCAACGTTGAGAACCATGAACTAAAATAACTGTAAATACGAAAATAATTAGTGCAACAAAACCATACTAAATAAATCATTTTAATGAATAAAATATGACAAATCACATAAAACCAATGGAGGAACATTTCTGACACAATTTATTCTTACTGGGTGTATTTTACAATAAGGTATCAGAGTTACACACACATTATGACAAACACAGAGACAGACAGCAACCATTAATGCATTAGAACCAACAGGTGAGTGCTTTGCATTGCATGTATTCCTGCCTTTCTGTTTTTCTCGCATTCTTACTTCCTTTTCCATCCCTCTCTCTCTCTGTCACTCCCTCCTTCAACCTCCCCTGCTGTCTATCTCCTCACCCTCACTGTGTGACCTGTCAATAATTGATGATTCTCACTGACTCAAAGGGTAGCAGGTCCGGGAGAAAATGTCTCACTCATTTCTTTATTTATTTACACGCCTATCTTTAAGCTCAGCCGGTCTGTGAAACCACCACAAGCGTTCACTCGGGATCGATAGCGCGAAGCAGCGTGGAGCACCTGACCGTGTCCATCTTACAGTTAGCGGCGGCGGCGGCTGCACCTGTGACCACGAGCGGGTTAATGCTGCCTGTCTGGCTGACAGCAGGACAGAGGCAGGAAAGGGAAGCTTAAATGAGTGAATGGCAGGGGGCAGAGGAGGAGGAAGAGGAGTGACAGAATGATAGAGTGAATTAATTCAACCTTAGCCAGCCCTGATTGACTCAGCACCAAACTGGCATGTACAAACATTCACAGTGACACCAAAGGCATGGAGAGAGAAAAGAGGAATGATATGTCCTACTCTAGAAAGAGAAGTTTCACTTTTGGGGCATATGGCAGGTAAGTAAAGACACTGTTAGTCTTAAATTAGGACTGGCATTGTGCACAAAACAAGTCCTTGGAGCAGCGGCACAACCTGAACAAACGGCACTTCTTTTAGATTTAAGTCATCTTGTCTGTTTATGCAGAAGTTGCTGAAAAGCTCTTACTTCCTTGTTTACAGTGTGGATAGATTCACATGTGGGGATGAGACGGGGTGAGGCTTTATTTTCCTCTCTGCTGCAGCTTTTTTGAGTTAACATGTTAACCTTTCCTGTATAATGTAAGGAGTTACTAACTGTGCTGTCTTGCTGTGTAAACCAACCTGTTGCTGCAGACCTGAATTCGTGCAGGACAAAAGTCTGGACACCCTGGATTCTCCTACCAGTGAGCGCAAGCCTTTCCGTTCTTCCAGCAGCAACCAGAAGGTGACATCCTTATCATTTTTAGTGTGTACTTTCTCGCTTTAATTTTAATTCACTCTAAGGGATGAATATCCATGTTCTACATTTCTAGAAGTCCGTTTAGAGAAAGACTGAAATATGAGTCGTGTTCCTCTTCCTCACCCGTGCTTCTGCTTTCCTTTCTCTCTACTTGAATTTCACCTTCTTCTTTTTTTTTAATGTTAGGAATCAGAGCTGTTTGAAATCATTGAGAAGCTGCAGGTGAGTTACAGTGTCAATCATTTTGTGCAGTGTGTGCATCCATCAACGCCTGAGCAGCAGATGTTTGTAATCACTAAAGCTCTTGTCCATCAGGGCAGCAGGATCGATGAGCAACGGTGTGAATTCCCCCTTCCTCTCAAGGTTTCTCTACTTGATAGTAATAATAAAAAAGTGACTCAGGCTCTGTACTGATGATAACAGGTGTTTCCCCAAACAAACATCAGCCCAATCAGATTCTTCTTTTTTGTGTCTATCAGTCTCCACTTTCTACAACTGGGAGAGAGCTGCCGCTTATCCTTCCTTCGAAACTGGGAGGCTACTGGATAGACCCCCCTCTGGACAGACTGGTAGATGTGAGTCCCACCTCTTCCCATTATGCCATTGACCCAGAGAGCTATGACATCATGGAGAGAGATGGTGAGGCCAAAATCTATCACGAGTTCTTCCGCTCACGAGTAAGTAGACTTTAACTGTGAAATCTATAGGAATATTCTTTCTGCACTGATATTAATGTTTTTGACCCTTTTGCCACGCAGTACCATCACTCTTTCACAGCAGTGGATCCAACTTTGGGCTCGCTGGTTCTCTCTGTGTGTTTGGAGGAAGAGGAGAATAGGCTCAGGGTGATTCTAAGGTGGAGATCTTTGGCTATTTTGGCTTACTGTGAGACATCTTTTATTCTAAGCTACAATGCAGCCAAAAATGTTTAACAGAAAATTGTGCTTCTCTGTAAGTGCCCCCTCAGCTCCAAAATGTCTTTCTCCTAGGGTTATTGTGTAAACTTTCAGATTCATATGCTGAAAGAGGAATATTTATCTGACTTAAATCTGATGTGAAGGTGTCATGGTACAAGCAGAATTTCATTTTAGAAATCAATCCTGGTTTAATATGCAACTTTTACAAGCGTAACAAGGTCATTTAAAACTTCCCGTGTGCATGCTGTGCATCACAAAAGATCTTAAAGTATCTCTGAAAGGAATCTTTAAGGTGTCTTTGTTATAGTTTATATGTAGAGCGTGGTTGATCGATTATTACAAGAAACTGCATCACAGAAAAGAAGACATAATGATTGTGCTTTATGTCTCACAGGATGAAGGAGTGTTCTCTGCATGGAGTCTTCTCTGTGTCTCTTTTCCCCACCCTGCCATCTGCAGTTGAATTAGCAAAGGTATCAAACTTCTTACTGTATCATACCTATATTTCTATTTGGCAAAATAGTAACCACAAATGAAAAACTATTATTTCAAGTAAAAGCATTAATTGTGCACATTCTGTGTATTTAAAGTACTTAAAAGCTTACATATGTGTTTGATTATTTTTATGGATGCACTGACATCATAATAGCTAAACGATGAGCGGCTAAGGCTAACTACTTTATAGACTGTTTATTGCCGTACTTATGTGAAAAATAAAGTTTTTACTGGACTCTATGTTGTTCTGTGAAAAATTAAGCACACCCTCAATGCTTCCATAGGAATTAAGACAGTAAGTAGCAGCTAGATGCTAAAACAAACATCCGCAAGTCTGACTTCCACCATAAAACCATAACTTCTGGCAGTTTTCAGGTGTGTGTGTTAACACAATTACACACTGTTCCAGTAATGGACATGCCAGCAAATTCACCCCAAGGTCAGATTGTGCAATGCTTGTAGAAAAAAACCCAAGAGTTATAGCTCAAACTCTGCAGCCCTCAGTTAGCACATCAACTGTTAAGGTTCATGACAGCACAATTAGATAATGACTGAACAAGTATGGTTCATTTGAAGCATTGCCAGGAGAAAGCCTCTTCTCTCTAAAATGAACATAACAGCATGACTTAGGTTTGCAAAGCTACAGCTGTGTAAATCACAAGATTTGTGGAACAATATCTTCTGGACCGATGAGACGAAAATGAAGATATTTGATCACAGTGTACAGTCCAATGTTTGGCAGAATCCAAACACAACATATTACCTAAAACACCTCATGCACACTGTTAAGCACAGTGGCGGTGGGGTAATAGTTTTGCTTGTTTTGCAGCTTCATGCAGTGATTAAGTTGACAATGAACCCCTCTGTATGTAAAGGAGAATCAAACGGGCGGCCATCTGTCTGGTTGGCCAGTTAAAGCTACTGCAGAGCCATGCAACAAGACAATCATTTCAAACAAAGCAGCAAACCTGAGACAGAAAAAAAAGAATAAAGGTGTTTCAGTGGCCCAGTCCAAAGTCTAGATTTCAAACTAATGAAATGCTGTTGTGGGAGTTAAAGAGAGCTGTGCGTAAAGGAATGTCTCCAAGCATCCAAGAACTGAAGCAATGAAGTGAGAGTCTGATAAAGTCATACAGAAACTTCAAATCACATCAAGTTGCTGCTGCTAATGTGGTTCTACGAGCTACTGAGCACTTTTTGCAGTACTGCAGATGGTGACTGTAGCACTTTTTAATCTTGCAGTTTTTCTAAAAGAGTAATATATATGTAAAAAAAAATGCAGCAGAGTAAAAAGTATTGTTTCAGTAGAAAACGGAGAAATAAACCAAAAGAAATGCTCAAGGTACTCCAAAATCAAACCTCAGTACATGAATAAATGTTCTCACTTTCAAGCACTGAATACGTGACAAGCGCTTGTAATTATTCCTCACATTCTTTCTAGATGCTTTGTGACCGAGTGACTGCCTCAAAGTTTGACGTGGTCTGCTACCTGAAGGTAATATGCT
This sequence comes from Neolamprologus brichardi, assembly GCF_056152115.1. Lineage (NCBI taxonomy): Eukaryota > Metazoa > Chordata > Actinopteri > Cichliformes > Cichlidae > Neolamprologus > Neolamprologus brichardi. The sequence continues at coordinate 17,861,122 of NC_142114.1, read as the reverse complement.
CTGAAATGACTTGAAAAATTGACACATATTTCACATACGTCACAGAAGGAATGCCACAGGTGTCACCAAAAACAATAAGAATGGCTCAGTTAAACACAAACGGGTGTCCCAAACAGTGTGACAGTGAGCAGAAAGGTAATACAAAGAACCTGATGTGGTTTTTCTCCCTGTGCCTTTCCTACTGTGACATGTCAGCATGTTTTCTGTGAAGCTCTTCGCTCTTCAACTCTCTCTTCTTCCTCTCTCAGGCTCCAGAACTTATAACCACATTTGATGAACACAGAGTTTCTCCTAATTTCAAGTTTGGTGTTTTGTGCCAAAAGGACAGGCAGGTAAGAACTGATGCTTTACTTCAAAATGCCATGCATTTTTTATAAAAATGGCTAAAATATGGCACCATATCATAACCAATCCCTCTCAGAGAAATCCATTTCTCTGTAGCTCACTGAGGAAGACATACTGGGTAACAATGAGGAAAGTGAGGAGTTTAAAGAGTTCCTGTCTATTCTGGGAGAGACGGTTCAGCTGCAAGGATTCACGGGGTAAAGTATGCTGACAATGTGAAGAAGTGACACAAGAAATGTGGAAAATCACATGGTTTCTTCTCTCCTCGCTCTTTTTCTCAGCTTTAGAGGAGGACTGGATGTGTGTCATGGTCAGACAGGAAGTGAAGCAGTCTACACTTCCTTTCGTGGGAGAGAAATCATGTTTCATGTCGCAACTAAACTGCCTTACACAGAGGGTGACCCACAGCAGGTCATCAATCGCATCATCCTCAGTCTGTTTGTGCTGATGATTCACAGGAGAGTCTCTCTGAGGATATTATGTGTAGTTAGGTTTATGTGGGGAGGGATGAATCAACTTTTTGTTAGACACTAACCAACATTTTTCTCATCACCCTGCACAGCTACAAAGAAAAAGGCACATCGGTAATGACATCGTAGCTTTGGTCTGCCAGGAGGGCCAAACCCCCTTTCTGTCTGATGTTATCAAGTCTCACTTCCTTCACTGTTTTATTGTCGTGCGGAGGATTCAGAAGCAAGAGGAAACAGGTGGAGCAGCATATCAGGTAAGTGGGCAAAATACATCCCCATCAATGCAAATTGAATATTTGTAAAGGAATATAGCAGCTGGGTGGCCCGGTGATGTAGTGGTTGTGTGGTAGTGCTGGTGTCTTACAGCATTAACACTGACATTTTTGCAAAGCCATTGTTGTTACTTATATGCTGCCATATAGATACAAATATCCATTCATCCATCCATTTTGTCCCACTCATCTGGGCTGTGTTGTTGGAGCTGTACCCTAACCAGAGAATTCCAGACCTCCCTCTCATCCAGAGGTACACTGAAGGGAGGTATCCAAATTAGATGCCTTGACCACCTCAGTGCGGAAGAACAGCATTGCTGCTTTCAATCCGTCCTGAACGACTGAACGACTGGGCTATATTTGTTAGGAGCTTTTGATCCTGACTGAGTCTTTCTAGGGAATTTTTTTCTTGTTGGGGAACCAGACAAAGAGCATTTTACACAACCCTGATGAAGAAAAAATCATCAGGTACCAGAATACTATGTACCTTGGGAGGAAGCTCAAAGGAGCTAGCCTGATGACCAGGCTTTATCCCACAGGGCCCACTCCGACACTCAGACACAGCCTGAACAGGCAACATGGGCTGGCTGACCACCTGCAGGAGGCACTGTAGAGTACAGGTTTAATGACTGCTGGGTGGCAGTCAGGGGCAAATGCCCTGGCAGTTTGAAAACCAGCTGATGAGACTAGCTGTTGATTCAAATATATCTGTGATAAACTGACATCATGCAACAATCTCTGTTAATCTCTGCCATTTTTGCCTTCTGCAGGTGTCTGTCACGGCAAGAGAAGATGTTCCTCCCTTTGGTCCAGTGCTTCCAGATCCCCCTGTCTTTACAGATGTAAGAAAAAACAGAGCTTTCTGTGTCAGTATACTTTGTTTATGTGTTTATTTATTCTTTAATGTAACAGCTGTAGCCAATTCATATATTTTTTTTAGGTATATTGTACTTTATTTGCTTTGTCAGTAATATTCATTTGATGTCCACTGTGATTTTCTCCCAGAAATGTCAGTGGACGTCAAGTGTTTAATAGCTTTTGTAGCCCTACAGAGATGGTGTGGTTGCTTCATCTCCGGATGGCAGAGCTTGCTACAGAAATGAAATCTTCCTAATTTTTTTCCTACTTGCTTGGTACTGAGGGGCCCATTGCATGCTATGAAAAGATTTACTTAAAAATTTGAGGTCTCACAAGATATTTAGAAATAGGAGTCATGCTACGTAAGTTGAGAGTAAGTGGCCAAAAGATCTACAACAATTTGTGACGCATGAAAAAGTTAAGAAGAGTTCATCCTTGTATCAACAATTCAGGCTGATTGAGCTGATATGAAGGCAGCAGTAACTCAATAACCACTAGTTCAAAACATGGAGGTCCAACCTGGCAGTGGCAAAGTGGCCCTAAAGTGTATACTTGCTCTCCAGACTAGGGCTCTAGTGGACAAACCTTCTTCACTGGAGACATGTCAGTTTGACTCATCACAGTGGGCACAGGTGTAAATAGTAAAATGATGGCTGAAAGTGGTTTCAGAATTCTGGTATTTTGTGGTTCATTGCCACACTGTCATGGCTTATTGAGACACTAAAACAGAGCTTGTGTTACTAGTAACTCCTGCACCTTTCTTACGGGTCTAAATATGTGCTCTAAAAAGACACAGCTTAACATGTCAGTCTAACCTTTGTCTTGCCTTGCTTTGCTCCTTTGGACGTCACTGACCATTCAGACTGCTTGAATGCGAACACACCTTGATTTAATTAGTGAAAGGTTGCTTCTGCTCCACCTGCTCTCTGTGTCAGTCCTTTATTTAAGGGAGCTCAGTATAATCAGTGTGTGAAATATCTCACAAGGTTTGTCTTCCTTTGTCCTTCCTTTAGCATTCAAAGTTCAGAGAGTTTCTGCTGGCTAAACTCATTAACGCTGAGATATCCTGCTATAAGGCTGAGCAGTTCAGCAGACTGGAGGTAGATGGAGGAACACTTTTCCCTAATGCGCTTCATTATTGAATATCTGTGTTTTTTATTCTTCTGACTTTGACCTCTGCCCTTTTCATTTTCCCCTCCTTCACTCTTACAAAGCTCCGCACTCGTTCATCACTCCTTGAGAACTTGCAGGCTGAACTCTTCACCCGTTCCCAGTGCATGATGGGGGATCAATCACTGATTGCTGTCCCCACTTCAGAGGGCCTGCGGGGGCCATCTGAAGGAAGTGGGGGATTTATTGAAAACTTTAAGGTGAATGTTTGTATTTCTCTGAAATACTTGCATGTTTGAATTTACAATTTTAACTCTAAGCATCTTACCTCTGTCTCCTGTACCAGAGAGCCATCAGAGTGCGGAGCCATTCTTTTGAGAATCTGGGGGTCCCCAGGAAGAATGCTAGCAGCACATCGCAGAAGGCTAAGGTAAAAAAGAAAAAAAGAAAGAAAAAGCTTGCTGTGCAATGGAAACTGTTTGAATAAAGTCATAAGATTATTCATACTAAATGCACTGATGTTCTCCTCTACCTTCCTTGACAGACAGAGAAAGATGGAGATAGGTGAGACTCATAAAAATATTCTAAAAAATTCAAATGTTCAATTGTGTATGAGCTGAGGAAGTAAAACAAATCACTTTTTGTTCTTTTTAGTGACAAATCTTCAGGACCTCTGCCTGCTCCCACTGACAGTTTGGGGGCAGCTGAACTCAAAGATCAAACAAGTCCTCAAGAGGAGATATAAAAGCAAAAACGTACTTGTAGATTTTAGACATGAATATAGACATTGCTGGCCTGTATGGTTAGACTTTAAAATCCTGGTGGATGACCTGTATGTAAATAGACTGTAAAAGTAAATAGTTCTGAATGCATAAAATATAATTATATGACTGTTATAGGAGTGATATTCTAGATTCATGAGAATCGTTAAATTTAAATGTTTTGACTTAAAACAGATGACAAGAGTTTAAATGATAAGACAATATCAGGTTTATGCCAGAGACTGAATTTGCAGGAAGGCAACACGATATAATGAATTAAATTAAAACTGAACATAAAATGTAGAAAATAAATGGTTTGTTTTAAAGACCAATAAAACATAATTTGAAAAATCAGTTACTATTGTCAGGTGTTGGCTGTGTGCAGGTCTGGAGGACCCACAGTGCAGACTCCGGAGACAAAATGTGAACTCAAAAACAGCTTGAACAGAAAAACCATACAAAACCTAAACTGGGCAAAATCCTTGGTTATTTTTGATGTCTTAAATATACAAATCAACCAACATAAAGCACAAATACAGCATCTGGATAGCACCAACCTTTTAAATATTGTAAAAAAAATTGATAAACAAGACAGTAATAATATTTGTATACTATGTGACTACAGTGACTACAGATTAACTTAAATTTTGTAATGATGTGAGAGAGTAAAACCTCAAAAACCTGTGTGTGATTCATGTGTGTAGGAGGTGGACCGCTCACACCAAATCGTCACTTGACTGTGGTGGTTGTGGATAAAAGCAACACATGCACAAAAAAGGGTTTCTAAACTGATTTTAACAAAGTGTGGCAAGAACACTGGAATAACAATGAAATGAAGCAACAAAATAAAGGGACGTGCTGTTCTGTCCTGGAGTGATGATGCAGGTAAGGAGGCAGAAGGAGGTGAACCGTTACTGCATAATATATAAGATTGTTTGATTCGAATAAGATATGCAAGAGTCCGTCAAATAAAACTGCACTAAATAGGTCATCACTTAGTGTATGCACGCGCTGTACTCAGCCAGAAAGAAGAATATGTGATGAGATGCAAGATTAGCAGTACAGGAAGTATTCAGATCTCTTACATATGCAGAAAATACTCATTTTTATGCATAAGTAAAAAAAAGTATTTCAGCTATAGTGCACTATATGGCATAACTATTACATGCTTATGCTTTAATTCAGTGATGTAAAACTCGTTTTATATTGTGGGCCACATACAGCCCACTTTGATCTTGAGTGAGCTGGACGTGTGAAATTCCCCTTGCTGTCAGTGTAAAGAAGTTTAACTATATATTCAATCCATTATAAATCAGAATATAAGTAAAAAGTGCGTTTTCAACACTAACCCTCATTTCTTCTAAATAGTAAAGAAATGCTGCTGCAGTAAATGAACTGTCATCATGACTTTTTTGGCTTAAACTGCCCGTCTGTAAAGTTCTGTAATTAGACGTTTTTTTAATTATAAAAGACAAAGTTTATTCATAGCAAAAAAAAACAAAACAAAAAACCCGGACATTTTTATAGTAGATATATATTAGATAGTGGAAAACTGGCACTTTTCTGTCATTTATTAAATATCTATTACCTTATTCCTTTGTTGTCGCATGAATAGCTATGGAAGAGGTGTTTATCAGTAGGAAAAGGTGTAAAACTTGTGAAAATACAAAAAAAGTCAAAAATGTATGTCCTCCTTCAGATTTTCTAAAGCAGTACAATCGGCCGGTTTGGAGTCTTTGCCAGGCCCCCGAGCCTTATGTTTCACACCCGTGCTTTGGCGCTTAGGTTTGTAATCATCATGGTTGTCTTTAGGGTTATCAGAGAGTGAACTACTGCTCGAAGTCGGTAGGTTGCAGTAATGCACATGTAGGCTGTCTTGCCTGCTGGCATTCAAGAAGAAGAAGCCCGTGCGGAAGGCTCTTGGCTGTTCTGTACCACCTGATTTGTAGCTTTTAGAGCAGGTAGGCGAAATCATTTTGGTCCCCCTTGTGGTCAGACACTGCTACTGAGCTTTTTCGTTATTTATCTAGCTCAGGCTAACTCCTGCTATCGTTTTTTAACTCCGTCTTTACACCATTTAATATAGCATCGGTTGTAGCCAACTGTTAAAAATAACGAGTGGTTTCTGCTCGCGGTCTTTGCTGCGATCAGTTTTATTTCTGCTAAGCCCGGGCAGCTCTGCTTCAGGTTAGTTGAACTTTGTTACAGTGAACATTGCTCAGAGGCTGCCTCCAAAAACTAAACTCACTCCTTGTGAATTATTCACACGCTGCCGTTACGGGTTTTTTTGCTCTTCATTTAAAGCTCTCGCTAACAACTGAAAGAGCGGCTGCTGACCCCAGGATGACCTCCAGAAAAGTTGTGGAGTTGTTCTACGATGTAGTTTCTCCGTATTCATGGCTTGGTTTCGAGGTTTGTGCCGTCTTGGTGTGCACCACAGCATCAGATCGGTTTGTTTAGGAGATGCGCAAATATCTCATGTGTTTGCAGGTTATGTGCCGCTACAGAAACGTTTGGAACATCGACCTCAAACTGCGCCCTGCGTTTCTGGGTGGCATCATGCACGGAGCGGGTCAGTAAAGATCAGTCAGGCACCTGTTAACCTGCTGCAGGACACGCTGCACGGTCAAATCCGGGTGCGCACTGACTCTGTTTGCTCTCACATTTCTCTTTCTTGACAGGCAACAAGCCTCCTGGTTTGGTTCCTAACAAGTTCATGTACATGACAAAAGATCTCAACCGCTTGGCAGGATACTTCAATGTCCCCTTGCAGTCGCCTGCTGACCCCTTTGAGGCCATGTTCGAGAAAGGTACAAGCAGAATCAGTTCTATAATGTCTATTGATTAGACTATTAGACCCCAAGCTATTTGACCCCTAAAGACATTTTAACTAAAGCAATGGTACTTGATTTTGACAGAAGTTCCACATTTAAAGAAAAACATAAGTGCCTACTACTTTTTATTGTTTTTTTTAAGGGGGGGGGAAACATGCAACTAAAACAGATTATCTTCAGATATGGGAAAACTCTACTATTCTTAACTTGATAATGTCATAGTCATGACTTGTGACATGGTGTTAAAGCAACACAAAGCAAATTTAATTTAATACTTCAAAACACTTGGCTGTGGCAAAACAAGCTGTAAGCACAACACAATATACACTTGACACTTTATTAGCTACACCTCACCCGCGTTTGCTTTGAGAACTGCCTTAATTCATAAGAATTCCTCAAAGATTTTGGTCCATGTTGATCACACAGCTGCTGCACATCCATGATGCGAGTCTCCAGTTACACAACATCTTAAATGTGCTCTATTGGATGATGTCTGATGACATTTCAAGAAACCAGACGAAACCAGCTCTGGCAGCAAGAAGATATTTCCCCCCAGAGAACTACCGCTGTCATATTTTCTCGTTTTTGGACCATTCTCTGTAAATCCCAGAAGATCAGCAGTTTGTGAAATACTCAGACCAGTCTGGGACCAAAAACCATGCCACGTTTTAAGTCACTTAAATCACCTTACTTCCCTATTCAAATGCTCAGTGTGAACTTCAGCAAGTTGCCTTAATCATGTCCACGTGTCTAAATGCATTGACTTTCTGCCATGTGATTGGCTGAATCGATATTTGCAATGAATGTGTGTACCTAAGAAAGTTTACTTCCCTTTCTATAGAGAGCCAACAATTCCAGATACTATTGTATGGTTCATAAGAAACCCTCCTTCAAATTTTTTTAATGATTTTCACCAGAGATCGAATAAAGAACTGCAGATTAAGAGATTTACTCAGATATTAGGCTTGAGATGTGACATCTCATGATTTTGTCAATAGTGGTTCAGGTAACAGATGCGTGTTAGCACTTTTTGCAAATACACAGCAACAGTATCATGCATTTGATATGAATGAAAGTCCAATATTGACTCTTTAAAAATCTGTTTGCTGATGTTTGCCTTTGTTGACCTGTTAGTTGCCATCTTTAGCTACAGTCTGTTGCTGTGCAGGTAGCGTGGTCCGCTCATCTGAGCGTTTTTATCCAGAAATTATTGTCTGATGAAACTAAAGGTGAGATAAAGGACAGCAAATCAAATGTTTAGAGTCGTCATGTAAATCTGAGTCAATGAGCTGAAAGACGGCTAGAACAAAACTGCAGTGGAGGTGGTTGCTTTGGCTTGCAGATCATCCGGTTTGATATACACAGAGCTAGCCTTGTGGATGCTTCCAGCAGCCTGACAAGAAATAATGTAAGTGTAAGGATTGGTAACAGGTTTTTGGTAAAGTACTACATTATTAATGAGCAAAGCTATTAAGACAGTTTCAGGTGCTCTTTTCTTCTTCTTCTAGGCAGCTTGGCTGCAATGCGATTTGTGGCAGCAGTGCAAGAAAAAGAAAAGGATGGAGAGAAGGTGGTGAATGTGTCCCGTGAGCTGTGGAGAAGAATCTGGAGTGAAGACAAAGACATCACTGAACCTGCGTCGCTGTCTGAGGTGCAGACTCTTTAACATCCTGGCTCCATTTAAAACAAAATTAAGAAGCACAATTTAATTTTGAGACTTTTTGTGTTTTTGCAGGCAGCAGTGAAAGCTGGATTGTCTGAAAGTGAGATAAAAGAACTGTTGGCCATGTCCACCTCAACGCAGGTCAAAGAGAAGCTTAAAAGCACAACACAGGCAGCACTTGATTATGGGGTCAGTTGTCCTTCAGCTCCTCTTGTAGATCTAGCAAAGTGAAAAACAAACAAACCATCAGCTATAACCCAAATCTCTCCTCCTAAATCCTTGTCAGGCTTTTGGTTTCCCCATGATTGTGTGTCATGTTGATGGAAAGCCAGAGATGTTCTTTGGATCTGACAGATTTGAGCTCATGGCCCACTGCATCGGTGAGAATACGATTCTACCATCTCTACAAATTTACTATCAAACTGGCTCAAGTAAATGGAATAAAATGACACCTTAACTTGTAGTCAGTGAAAGACTTTGCATACTTTTGGCTCTTTTAGTAATTATTTTTAGCCGAATATTGAATTGATATTAAGGAATCAATTGTCACTTATTTTTTGAACTTGTTGCTCTCTGTTTTTATTGTAAATCACCTATGATTTCAAAATGACTCACTCACTCTGGAGAAAGACACGCATCTCTCCAGGCTACTTTTCCTTTTTATTGTTGTCAGTTTCTTATTCAGTCACATTTTGTTCTCTGTTTCAGGAGAGAAATGGCTGGGACCTCAACCCAGCAAATCAGCTGCCAAGCTGTAAAATGAAACCTGTTTTCATCTAAAGACGATTTGCTCACAGTTTTGATTTGTCATTAATTTCCATCTTTCATTTTTCTGAAATTAAATTCCCAGTTTTCCAAGTTGTGAAAGGCTCCATCAGTGGCAGAAACAAGTTTCCAAACTGGTACTGTTGAAATATGCGTATACATATGACTTTTTTTTTTAATGTTAGTCATAAAAAACCCTAATAACAACAACAATAACAAATGTGGGTGTAGATTTGGTCACATGATGTGTGTCTACCAAGATCAACCAGTGTTCACAGACCTCAGTGCTCACATTTTGAAGACATATTATGTAATCTACTGCTAGTATTGTGATTAATGCATCATACAATTGTGCTGCTAATTATGTGCCAAATAAAAGCCTTTGAAATACAAGAAAAGTATTTTTGGCAGCTTGTACTAAACCTTATTATTATTATTATTATTATTACAGTAATATTCATGGTCCCAGCTGATACTTTTTTTTTCTCTGCCAGTGCTGACATTTGTGATTTTTAAATGTCTTCTAACTGCCAGCTGGTCAGTTGGCTCATTATTTCCATTCATGACTGAAATATTGACCCGTTTTCTTCCACTTCACCAATTCAGAGTTGCAGGGGGGCCGGTACATCCTGGACAAATATATCATCCTCAGGATGATATCTAAAATATATATCATCCTGAGTGTTAATATATTGTTAAGTGCTAATTTGGTTAAACCAGGAGGAGTCATAGTGTATGAGCCCGTACATCTTAGTTTAATCTGGGCTGAAGCAGTAAAACTATGGTAATGATAGCCTCGCCTCTGTCAGTGCGCCCCAGGGCAGCTGTGGCTACAATGTAGCTTGTCATCGCCAGTGTGTGAATGGGTGAATGACTGAATGTAGTGTGAAGCACTTTGGGGTCCTTAGGGACTAGAAAAGTGCTATACAAATGCAGGCCATTTACCATAAAAAACACCCCTCTAAAATGTTCATAGTTAACATATTTAAAAAACAATAATAACGAGTCAATATTCATTAAATGTACATTACAATTTACATTTAAGAGTGTATCTTTCAAGGCACCAAAACCATATGTAAAGCTTTTGTAACAGAGCAAAAGTGTTTTATGCCTTTATGATCTCGTCTAAATATAAAAATACTTCTCATATATTTTCTTTCCTGTTTAGTAGTCCTGGCATCAAATTACAACACCATAAAAAGGCTTTTCATTTAAATTATTAACAACTAATGACTTTACAGTAATTTGAACTGGAATATCTGATGGGCCGTTTCTGGCCCTTGTGCCACAGGTTTGAAACACCTTTCCTGGCGGAAAGTTCAGACGTTCTTAGAAAGACGAGATGAGATTTTTGTCACCTCTCTGAGAACTACTACGTCATTATTAATTAATCCATCGCTCCCACCCATCATTCACAGCAAGCAGGTTTTGAATTTCAACCCTTTCACAGGCAGGCAAGCAGAGGCCTTTATATCCTCCCTCAGCTGAACTGCATTCAGGCATTAATGTTAGAGAGGATGTGGCTTTTTGTTTGTTTTAGGTTTGTGTGAGATTAATGACCTGTTGTGGGCGTAAATATCCTCTCTTTTCCTGGTCTGGGTAAGGACGGGATGTGGAAATGGATAAATGCATTAAATGTTTGTTATGTCACAAATGTATGATGCCACAACATAAAGTGGAAAGAAAGACGCTACAGTATACTGAAATACTTTGCACACTTGCTGTTGTGCAAATAGCTGAAATCACTTCGACAGCACTGGCACAGTGTCTACAGTGCCGTGCCCCTTTGATTGTATGCCTCGCCTCAAACGGCAGGGCAGCTTGGCTGTTAAACTCCTGAATAAAATCAAATGATTAATGCATAAAGTTCAGTTCAATTCATTTTTAATTATATAACACCAAATCACAACAACAGTCGCCTCAAAGTGCTTTAAATCATAAGGTAGAGACCCTATAATAACAGAGAAAACCCCCTACAATCAAGCGACTCCCCTACGGACGAGCACTTGGCAACAGTTGGAAGGATAAACTCCCCTTTAACAGGAAGAATCTGCTGTGATCAGTTGGGAGTTTAAGTGCTGAAGATGGGACAAAAGACACACTGAGTAGAGAGCCAGCGATTAATGTGTGGTGTGTGAGCACATAGTGTATCGTAAAGTAACACAAGTCTGTGTGTGTTCAGCATTTCTAATGTTTAGCTTGAACTACGTGTTTTTTTGACAATAACGGTAATATTGTAAACATCAAGTATTGCTGTCATATGAATAATTACTTGTAAATATACTGTAAGTAACCGTGTCTTTGTACAGTGAAGGTTACAGACTCTCCTTCCACCCCCTACATTAAAATTTTAGGTGTAAATATTTTGCACTAAACACAAAACAGAATCTGTTATGTGGTTGCTGTGAATTCTTTGGACAAAGATAATCTTTTCACTAAATACTCCAGAGATGGCAGAACTTGCTATACCAGTTCTGAGCAAAAGACTACCAAACACGTTTAACAAAGGCCCAGCGACTGAAACAAAATTACAACGAGCAACAGTACCGGTTTCCTTACACAAAGACGAGGAAGGCAAGGGTCACAAGTTGCTGCTGTACTTCAGGGAAAAGCACATTACAGAATGTGGTAGAGCACATCAGCACACGCTGAGGAGGAGGGAGGTGGAAAGGAGGAAGAAGGAAGGAGTAAATAGGAGAAGGATATGGTGAAGCAGGTGAGGGTGGAGTTAAGAAAACACAGAAGGCTGAACGAAGACTAGCAGAGAGCACATTGATCCCCTGAGCCTGACAAATCACCTGAGAACAACAAGACAATGAAGCTCTGAACAGCCCAGCTGAGCCCGGACTCGTTCAGCAGGGAAGATGTATGAAAAGTGCCTGACCGCAGTAACAGGATTTCACTTTTGATTATTTCTCGTTTGGCTGTTAAAAGTAAACTGCAGGTGGTGAGGTAAGGCCTTGACCCCTATTTTTCTTCTGTCTGTTTGTAACACATGACCTGTCCTTGTGGCAGCATGTAGGAAGAGTGAGCTGATTAATGCACGCTATGTTAACTTTATGAAAGCAGCTGTAGTGTGGTTGGAGCCTTTTAGTGATTTTTATGACATAATGTATTATTTTTAGTCTGGGTGAATGAGCCGGTGCTGTTTTGCCAATCATGTTTGGCCTTTGGGCGTGTAGTGCATCACTGGAACTAATGTGATGAAAAAATGCAGGTAAACAGGTTTGGAGCTCTTGGCTGTGACGTAAAAGCGTACTCATGAAGATGAGCTTCTATGAATTTAGACATAGATCATTAGGACTGCTTTGTTAGGCTTTTTCTGATATACATCTTTGATTAAAGTAGTCCAAAAGCCTCCGTGACAAAAATAAAGGTGTTAGACTTTAACTCTACTACAAACTAGTTTATGTTTATGACTAGTTTGTAGCAGGAGGGAAATGCTCCGTATACCTCACAGACAGCAATACGACATTGTGAGGTATACGGAGGGAAATGCTCCGTATACCTCACAGACAGCAATACGACATTTGACATTTCTGGTCTCAGTTACCTGTTTGCTCAGATGCCTCCTCGTACTGATTACCTGTAAGAGTCACATTACAATACATAAACAACAGGCCTGTCAGGCAATACATTTTAATTTGACTACTTCCTCCATAACAAAGAAATCAATGGTTTTCCTACTGAGAAAATATCTGGACAACTTTTAAGTGTATGAAAGCACTAAAAACCTCCTCAGTATGAAGTCTGGTTGTGTGAGCTTCTTACATCTCTTCATCTCTTTTTATTTTCTTTTAAATATGTGACAGGATGTCTTCAGACTTTCAGTGCAAAACTGGAGACGTTATCTGTGGTAAGTTTCGTGGCTACTTCTGCTCACTAAACAGGTCTGACCATTTATGGGGCTTGACGAGCCTAACCCTTGTTAGAGAGACGTCTTCTGTCTTTGCCTGAAGATAGAAGATAAACTCTGCACATCAGCTGAGCAAAAATATTAGCATAGACTGCATAACCATATCTGCCACTTTAAGTACTTTGACTCTAAAGACGGACGTTTCCTTGTGTACATTCCCTGTTTGCAGATATCCGAGTGTACGAACAGGAGGTGATCGTCGTGCCCGTCTTCCTGCTGGCCAGCTTTCTGATAACTCTGGTCTTCATTTTACTGCTGCGCTTCTGCCCAGAGAAGGTCGATCGTATCCGTCCAAAGTCAAAGGTCACTACCAGGAGGATACTGCATGGCATTGACGGTAAGAACACAAAAAAGAATGAAGTCGACTGTTGTTGTGATTTGGGGCTGCATAAATAAAATTGAATTGAATGTTTTTTGTGATATTGGTAGTTTAAGTCAAATTTGTGGCCTGTATTTGCTTGTTCATGAAACAACATTATATAAAATTTAATCTAAATGAACAAAAATAATACAATAATAATATTTTGAGCTTTTGTGTCCTTTTAATTTTGCTCACTGCTGTGAGACGTGCAAATTTTAATTGTTTTTCTGGAACTGTTTAATTTATTTAACTCATATAAGCAAACACAAACATTTAATAAATGGTTTGTAACACATTGTAATGTTGTGTTAGGCAGATGTAACTTCAGGTGAAGGAGTTTACAAATACTGTGCATTAATAAGTACTGAAAAAAATCCTTATATAAGCAACTACTATAATTTTATGTGTTCAAAAGCACATGCATGTTTCTACTTCTCAACTTTTTTATAAATGTTAAATAACATGACTTGAAATAGTGTCTGGGTTATGGTCTCATTTACTCCCTGTGTTTTCATACAAGCCTCTATTCTCTCTGCAGCTCCATCAGGTATCAATGTTCTGGAGCATGAAAGCATTGCTTTGGACATGCCCAATTCCTACTCCACCTTCCGGTCCCCGCACACCTACCTCAATAAAGCATTTTCCAATTCTGTGGAGACACTCCCTCAACATCCCAGCCCACCGCCACAGGAGACTTTCAAGCCCACTTTCACTCTCCCGCCGCAGCCCAGAGAGCTGCCCCGCCAGAGGCTCCCAGAGTCCTTCAACCTGGTCACGCCTCTCTCTGGCACCTTCTCCCTGCGCACAGACTCCTCCGTGTCCATCTACAGGGCCCGTATGGAAAACAGGAATGTGGTACTGCGAGTGCTAAATGGTATGATTTTCACCGAGGTTTGTCTGTGAGTTTTGCAGATCTCATTTGGTTTTCAGTGCAAGATTCAGCATTTACTTTTTCTCTCGTTGGCAGACTCGGCTAATGCCACAGAAAGGCACAACTTCCTGGGCTTTGCTTCCTTCCTGGCCCAGCTCGGACCACATCCCTTCCTGCCTGAGCTCCTAGGTGTGGTGTCACTGCGAGCTCCCCTGGTTACAGTTGTGGAAGAACTGGAAAACAGAGACCTGCTCAGCTTCTTGTGGAGATGCAGAGAGGTAGGGAGATACATTTTTAATGAGCTTCAAAGATGCAGCGTGTGCTACACTGATTCTCCTTCAAGCAACAAATCAAAGTCAAAGTATGATAAAATCTAAATGTAAATCTCCAAATCGAGATGTAAAAGAAGAATTATTTAGACGTTTTTGTGACTGCCTTTCCAGGACAATGGGGATCCGCCATGTGAAATGACAGAGAAACGAATCTTTACCATGGCAAACCAGGTGGCCAGTGCACTGGTTAGTATACAAATATACTGTATTTTCATTGGCTCTTTTTTAATGCTTGAGGGCAGTCTTTTAATATTTATAGGAACTGCACATGCTCATCTGGTTAATCTTGACTTCGCTGTCATGTTGCCCGATCAGGCGTTCCTTCACAGTAAAGATCTTCTCCATGGAAACATCCGTGCCCGTAGTGTACTGATCAGTAAGATGTTCACAGCCAAGCTTTGGGGCCTGCATGGAGTCTATACACGAAAGAACCAAGGAGCCACGCAGAGGGAGGATCCGAGCATGAAGAAATGGCAGGCACCAGAGGTGCTAGCCAAGAGGCCTGCCAGTGAGAAAAGCGACGTGTGAGTTCTTGTTAGATCTCATTTGAGCCTAATTTTATGTGTCACGTGTATAAAAGATGTCTTGGTGTTTTGTTTACCTTAATATCCTCTGATAGAGATGTTGCTACATGAAATGTGTCTATAAGCTTGTTATTAAACTCCTGGAAGAAAGACAGTAACATCAGTTGCTTTTGTCTGTCCCTTTTTAGCTGGTCCTTTGGTATCTTATTGTATGAAATGACAACTTTGGGTAAGTTCAATTCTTACTTTTTAGAATATACTCGTAACTTTAAAAAGTATTAATGAATACATCTTTCAAGAGTTGAATAATAGAACAATTTGAATTAGCTGTTAGACATGTCTCTGTACTTTTTACTCACTTTACTCTGGGTTCCTGTGTGCAGATGGACTCAGTGTTTTCAAAACAATACATTTGTGTGACAGTAATTTTGGATTTTAAAAGGATTTTTGTGCCAGTGTTGATCCTTAATCTGTAAATTATTTAATTCGATAGAGTTACCTAAGAAAGTCATGCAAACCTTTATAATTTTAACATTGCAAAGTAACACTTGTGTACTTATTTCTATGCAGTCACATGAAACTTTGCTCAGTTCAGATTAATTTATCCACTGCTCTTCTAAAGTCTTACCACAGCATTTCAGTCAGATTGGGGTCATTTGAGCAATTCTGTTGTTTTAGTTATCAGATTGATGGCCTCATATTTGACTCTAGAATACTTTGGTATACAGAGGACTTCACCGTTAACTCAGTGTTTGATTTTACCAAACATCTCCACTTTAGTCTCTTTTGTCCAAAGGACATTGCTCCAGAAGTCTTGTGGTTTCTTCAAATGCAGCTTTGCAAATCTAAGTCATGCTGCCGTGTTCTTTTCAGAGAGAAGAGCTTCTGTCCTGGCAAGCCTTCCAAACAAGTCATACTTGTTCAGTCTTTTTCTAATTGTACTGTCATTAACTTCACAAGCTTCTCTGAGCATTGCACAGTCTGGCCTCAGTGACTCCTGGCAGCTGTCTTGAATGTTTTCCATGTGAATCTTTCTCACTGTAACATCGCGGACTTCAAATTGTTTGAAAATAGCCTTTCAATTCCTCCAAGATTGATGGACAGCACCAGTTTCTTCTTTTAGATCATTAATGGTATCTTTTCCCAGACTGCTACTTACCATCTTAATTCCTATGGAAAGAGTAAGGGTGGACTTGGTTTTTTTCACAGGATTGCATCAAAGAGTTTTCACATTTATACGCTATATTGTATCTACTAATTTCTCTTGTGTTTGTCCAGGTGAAGCTCCGTTTGCAGAGATCCCGGCTAATGAGCTTCTGCAGTTTCATCAGCGAGGAAAAAATCTTAAAAAACCATCTAACTGCTCCAACGCACTGTGAGTGTCCACTGCATACTCCAGAAACGCCAAACATGAAGCGCTACACTTCCTCTCGTTAATCACTGCAAAAGTCAGATAAATTTCTTCATCTGTTCTTCGCACAGGTACACAATCATTAAAGGTTGCTGCCAGTGGAAGGATCAAGAAAGACCCACTCTGGCTGAAGTGAGCAAGAAGCTGGCTTCAGGAGAGAAGGCGGCCTCTGACAAGGTCATCAAGGCATCTGGGACAGTTGACATTGAGCAATACCTTAAAGAAGCTGGATATGGCGAAGCCAACAGCTACACTGTTTTCTGATTGCAGCTATCCTCAGCAAAAGCACTTTTACAAAACAAAAAAATGATGTTCAGATGCAATACAATAGCTCAAAACTCTGGGTATGATCACTCTGGGAATTGAAATTGCTCCTTTTTCCTTCTTTCAACAGTTAACTTTGGGAAACATTAGGTTGTTTTTTTTCTTTCTTTTTTTTTCCAAATTTCATTCATGTGTCTTGCCTTTCCAATATCTCTAATGTTCAGTTGGTGAAATAAAACCTCCGACTCGACATTTGGACCCGTAAACCTGACCGACGTACAGCTTCAACCTGAACCTGTGCTACATACTGTCCATACATGATGGTTTGCTAATTTTGTTTGAAGATGCCAATGTATGTTCCAATATATATATTTGCCACATTTTTCATGATTTCGTATCAGACGTAAGTGTGGAAATGAAGGACCCATCAATGTAATTTTGCCATTATTTCCATTGTAAATTATGTTTACTGATCAAGTTCAGTTTATGTGAACATGAAAATCTCTGTTTACATGAACTCAAATGTGAATAAAATAAAGATGACCTTATTTTTCATGCGGCTTTCATTGAGTGGAGGAGATAAAAACAAAAACACACAAAGCTCCAGTAACAGGTACTTTTTATTGGTAGTACTGCATACACGCACAGAGAGCGCTTCCAGTCGTTGAAAGAGCAAACCATGAGGAAAACCTATTTTCAGGTAGTTAGGTTGATTAAAGCCACTAAAACTACAGTATCCATGAAAAAATAATTTTGTTTGTAGTATAAAATGGAAAAGATACAAAAC
The DNA here is from genome assembly GCF_056152115.1 of Neolamprologus brichardi. Classification (NCBI taxonomy): domain Eukaryota; kingdom Metazoa; phylum Chordata; class Actinopteri; order Cichliformes; family Cichlidae; genus Neolamprologus; species Neolamprologus brichardi. The sequence goes on along the minus strand of NC_142114.1, from coordinate 17,843,578 downwards.
TAAACTTTCAATAACTGTTTTAATAACCTAATCAAAAAAGCCCAGGCTTTCTGAGTGTCCTTTCCGTGATATGATTGGAGCCTGGATGGAACATCTATGGCAAACTATAAGCGTAACTACAAAAAGAACGGAAATATCAACGTAATGGACTGTTGCTAATCACGTCGCTAAAGTTAAAGCACCGATCGAAATACAACAAGAAGGCAAGGTTCTTTTTTTTTTTTTGCACCCAAGTGGTGAACTGTCCTAGCACCGATGTCGCTATGCTGTCTGATTTGCAGTTTCTCCTTCCACGCGTAAAAACGCCTCTACTCACAGTGACAGAAAAAAAAAACAAAAGAAAAACACTACTGACATGTATACTGGACTTCTCACGAACCACTCACACATATGCATTCATGTCTTCTGCACATTCAGTGTCCTGAAAGTAAGCTCTCCATCTTCTTGTCTCTACAAGACCGATGGAGCATCTTCATTAATCCCAAAGTTCTCAGTCTTTTTTTTTTTTTTTTTTTTTTTTTAAGAGTCCAAGTGTTGATTTCAGTGAGAAGTTGGCTATGAGAACACAATCCTGGAGTCCTTCAGGCAGCATTACTCACGCAGGCTGTTGATGGAGGCACAGATCTTGAGAGCGGGACCCAGCTTGATGTTCATGGTGGAGATGAGATGGTCCTCACGCAAAAGCAGCAGCGCCTGCCCGTCTATTTCCTGAGACTGAAACTGGGCAGCCAGCTCCTCACAACCTGATCGACCAAGAGACTCAGTTAATGCAGGAGACAATAAAGAGAAACAACATGTGACGAGTGAACTGTAATCAGATGGACCACCAACCTTGAAGTGAGGAGATAAACCTGTAGACTTCGTCCACACTCCACTGGGAAGGAGTCGAAGACAGGAAGCCAGCCCCCTCTAGTGGAAGACTTCCAGGAGCTGAGCTGTCAGACTGAAGAGCGCTGTGCTCGGCTCTTGAGCAGGAGCGGGAAGAACTCGGAGACAGTGAAGGAGAATCGTCTTCTTCGCCATCGCTGGATACTTCATCTGAACGACTGGACTCGGAGTTAAACTGCACCCAAAACAGCAGAAATTGAACTACAATCAGCAGCATTTTTATACTATTATTATGTTGCAGGACAAAAAAGGAAAAAGGATTTCCAAAAACAGCTGGGAATGTTAGTTTTCAAAAATAATGGCCTTGATTTTTATTTTGTTTTTAAGACTGTTAACAACAGAAAACACACGAGACATCCTTTAAAACCTACAGGTGTTACCTTGACAGGTAGATGCTTGGTTGATATTTTATTAGAGGTGATATTAGAACTGCTCCTGCGAGTAGAGCCCCTACGCCTAGCAGTGCTCTCTGTGGGTGCTGGATTTGGTGCCAGCCCTGCAGCTGTTCTCCCTCTGCTGGATTTGTAGTGCTGGCTGCAGCTTACATTATACCTGCGAATGAAAAGCAAAGTCAGCACTGAGAGAGACATTCTTGTTTGTTTGCCTCCCCTGAGTAAATTTCCAGTGTTACTATTGTCTAAAAAGGGGGTCAAACTTAGTTTCACATTTAACGAAATGGGTAAAATGAAAATCACATTAAGGATCAGATGTCTTCAGCACACATATCTTGCTTAGTCTTCTCAAATAAAGCCTTTAACCAATTATCAGCAAATCGATAAACATATTGTTTAGCCATCATTCTGTCAAGAAACATGTTTTCAGATAAGAGTAGGCCACCGTGGCGCCAACTCACAACAGCCTGAGTATAAAAGCTACTGCCTGAATTAAAAAAAGAAAAAAGCTTCCTGATGTTAAAGCAGAATATTTTTGTTCTTGCACAGCATTTCTCACAAGCCCGAACACGAAACAGCTTTATCTGTGCCATAGTGGCAAATTGGAAACTCCATTCAAAGCCCCATCAATTTGAGATTTAGCTGAAAAAACATTTCAAAGATGTATATCACTTTCTACTACACTTTCTCAAGCTTTTGTTCTCTGGCTCTGTATCTCTGCAGCTATGTAGATTCAAAATTACAATGCTAATTACAGGATTTTTAAAATGGCAGAGACTGTCTCTGACAAAGGGCTACGTGAGCCCTAGATAAAGAAGTACTTCCACCTCCTTTGAATCTGTCTACTTTCATTATTTGCTTTAATCGGTCGTGCCACCCTGTTAGCTAGTGTGTTAGCTTCAAACTTCAGTGTAAGTGGGTAAATCTGCTTATTTTAGCCCTTAGACAAGACCTGCAGATCACAGCTTCAACTAGGCAGGCCAGAACATAGTAAGAAACTTGCTCTCTTTTTAAAGCATTTTTAAAGCAAATAAATGCAAAAATACCCTCCAAATAATTCAAACTCACTGTAAGCACATTGTTTCTTTGCTTTGAATTTCACTCTTCAGAGCTTGTAGGTTCTAACCCAGTGGTTCCCAAACTGTTTTTGCTAGGCCACCCTTTGTTTTACAAGAAACATCTTCGATACATTTTTAAAAAAATGCCCGTCTGTGCAAAATGGGTTTAAAAACATAAACAACTGTGGGTTACTGTTTGTCCGTGATTTGAACAGGGGGAACAAATTATGGCAGGATCAGCCTGATATTATTTGTATCCCACTGTAACTTTACTGTATAAAGAGCTAACATCTCCAAAATGTCAGGAGTAGTTAGTTATTATAAGAAGTGTGTGTGAACTTAAAATCAAGAATGTGGGATACTGTTTGTCCGTGATTTGGAAAGCCCAGCGCGTGCTCCCGATGCGGGAAAAACCAATTCTGCAAGGGAGACCTACCTTGGCACTTGTGCAGGTAAAGGGAAGATATGTTTCACCATATTTTCTAGTCTTTGGCTTTGAAGGAAGTTGGTTTGGAAACATATTTGGCGATGCTTCATCTTCTGCTTTGCGTTTGTGTGGGAGCCCCGTCAAAAACCTCTCCATTATGCTACCAGTGTCCAAGCAGTCTTTTTTTTCCCTCATATCGTGCCACCCCCTGCAATGGCTCTGTGCCCCCCCTAGGGGGCGGGCCCCACACTTTGGGAACCTCTGTTCTAACCAAATACTGCAGTCAGTGGCTTAAACTGCAAAGGCTTTAGCTGTTTTCCTAATAAGATATGAATGTCCTTTGAACTCTGAGCTTTTATGGCTAATTAAGAAGGAACAAAACAACACATAATGTGTATGTAAGCTGAAACAGAAACAAAACTGTACCTTTTGGCGCAAGTATTAGTACAGAACCTCTTTGATCCTCTGAACTGGCTGGCTGGAGCAAGGTTCCCACAGTATTCACACTTCAACACTGAGTAGGGAAAGAAAGACTTTACACTACTGACCATAAACACAGCTTAAAGCTACCATACTTAATGAATAATAAACCACCACTTACATGGAGGTCCATTTTCTGTGCAGCCAACCAGGGCAAAATCTCCGTCTTTGGGAAGCCGAGCAACCTGTCACATCAAGATAGTAAGACACTTTTTTTTTCTCATGGTAACCTTCACATTTATTATCTGACTCTGTGCGTGTATTATCACACTTACAGGGAAGGGCTCAGCTCCCTCCTGAATCACAAAGCCCTCGATAACATGAGTGAGAACTTGTGGTTTGACGACAGCCTGGGGAACAGGTGCTCTGTCTTTGTCCCCGTGCCCTACTCTTGACAATGGGAGAGGCAAAGAAAGCGTGGGAGGAGATGAGAAGGCAGCTTCTGAAGGAGGAGCTGGTGAATCATGAAAAAGAAAAAATAATGAGTTTACAGTGAGAATTTTGAAGACGTTCTACAAACGTTTTATGCATGAATTAGAGACGACAAGCTGACGTACCCGAGTCCTTTGTAGGTGCAGGAGATAAAGGAGGAGCCGAGTCTTTCATGGGTGCTGAGTCTGAAGATTCTGTCATCTCATTCAGGCCATCACAGTCATATTTCCTCTTGAGAGAGCCAAGAGGAGCTTTTGTCTAACAGCATGTGGGGGGAAAAAAAGCCCTGTTACAATCCCTTGTACAAAGACGTCTCTCCCTACACCTAACCCAAGCAGTAAATCCTTTGATCTTACCATAGTACTGTTGCCGGAGGCCGTGCCAACATTCCCACCAGATGGACTTTCCTGGGCTGTGCTATTTCGTGCCTGTGCCAGGGCCACAGCTTGCATATTTCCTGCTAAGCCCTGCCTGGCTCCCACAAGCTGGACAGGGATGTGAGGAGGGTTGTGACCTGCAGCAGTGGACTGATTATTGCTAGGTGGAGCTGGGAGAATGGGCGGTGGGTGTCGAGGGGGCAGCTGCAACGGTAAACGATGTCCCTGAGCTGTCTTGGGCTGTATTGGAACAGGACCTTTGTCTACATTAGTGCTGGACTGTTGCAGGGGTTGCACCACCAGAGTTTGAGTGTTAACATTCGCCTTTGGTGCCACTGAGCCAATAGGGTAGCCCTGGGTGGAGGTAGGAACATTTGACGTGGGTACTAGGATCACCGGTGCAGCAGAGGGGGTCAGGAGGAGTTGGGAGAGAGGGAGTCCAGGAGAGGAAGTGGATGAAGAAGTTACAGAAGAAGCAGGAGTTACAGTCATGGCAGCCTGATTTCCAGTCTTTACAGTCAGTGGATTTGTGGCAGACTGTGGTGTAAAGCTGCTCTTGGCAATTTGTTGTTGCTGTTGTGGTTGCACTTGTTGCTGCTGAACTGTCTGTGGGAAACTCTGTTGTTGTTGCTGCTGCTGACCAAGAGGAAAGCCAGAAGCATCTTTCCTTTCTGGAAGCTCAGATTTAACAGCAACTGCTTTGGTTGTGGAAGCACAGTGTAAGGCAAGGTTCTGCACCTGAGAGATGAAGAAAGGAGCAGGGTGTGATCAAATTTAAATAGTTCTTCCTTCACAACCATTTCTTCAAGATTACATGATTAGAGCATTTGGTAAAAGCACACAAACCTGATCATTGTCAGACTGGGTGCTAGCACCGGTAGAAGCAACTTCGTGCTGTTGCTGCTGCTGCTGCTGCTGGGGCTGAGTTTGAGCAACTGCTGCAACAGTAGCAGTTGCTGGGCCACCAGGCATGAAGATGAGCTGAGAACGGTTGACCTATGTGGGAAACAGCAGACATGGTCAACCTTTATTTCTCTTAATGACTGCATGAAAGATTGAATGATTTCCCTGCATTTTCTCTGGATTGTCTGTCAGTGTGAATTTTACACAAAGGTTTCCAACCGTTCTTACTATATCATAACAATATGTTACATAAATTAATTCAAAGTATATGCATTTAATAGATTAAACATAGATATTGTGGATAATCAGTTTTAACCCACTCTAAGATACATCTGTCCCGGTCCTGCTGAGTTTCCACCCAGCAGCACTGACTGGTTGATAGCAGTCTTGGTTGCAGAGGTGGCCGGACCATGAGGACGAGGGCTGGACATAGTCCCTCCCGCAGAGGTGGTGCTTAGATTGACCTGGAAGGCACACACATATTTATATTTTAACTCAAACTTTAAGAGAGCCAAGGCTGAGGTGTTTTGAACATGTACAGAGGACTGATAGTGGATATATTGGACAAAGAATACTGAATATAGAGCTGGTAGGTAAGAAGAATAGAGGAAAATCAGAGAGAAGGTTCATGGATGTAGTGAAGGAGGACATGCAGATTGTTGGTGTTACAAAAGAGGAAGCAAGGGATAAACTGTGATGAACATAAATGATCCGTTGTGGCAACCCCTAAAGGGTGCAGCTGAAAGAAGACTCAAATCTTTCTAATTATCTGTAAGATATAATTAAATAATAATTTACAAAAACTTACAGTGGTGGGCACTTGGGAGATGCTGTTACTTGGAGTATTGGACTGGCGACTAGCAGCAAGTGTGGCCTGTTTTAAAGAGACATGAAAAGGTTTGATTGGGACATGTCTGCTTGTTTTTATTTTTGTCTTTTTCTTGTTGTTGTGCATGTATATTCTTGTCATACCTGTTGCACAGCAGCTAAGTTGTGGAACTGAGCACTATTTGCGATCTGCTGCTGCAGCATGAGCTGCTGGAAGTACTGAGCAGCATTAGGCTGTCTTTGCAGAGCTTGCAGAGCCTAAAAAAACATACATAAATACATACTTATTTGGCTAATACCAATTCAAAAGTTTGTTTTTCATTTTTTAATTTAAATGGTACTGTTATTGTGACATGTAAGGCATTCAATTTGTTAACATTTGGACACAATCACTCACCTGTACAGCCTGTCTCTCATACAGAGACATGCGGGCTATCTGTGGTGCATGAGAATTGCCACTTGTCTGAGAATTTCCATTGTTGGTGCCTGTATTTTGGTCTTCACCTGCATCCATGTTTACTGCTCAAAACGAAAAGGCCAGTCATCAGAAGTAGCTGTGTCAACAGTTTTAACTATAAACGATCTATATGGTGTATTCGCTACTTCTCACTGTGGGCACAGAGAGAAATAAAGAAAAAAATTAATAGGCGACAAATGAAATGATTAGTCATTAAATATAAACAAAGGCGGATTATTAAACGTCCTTTGTTGGACTGCACCCTCAAAGTTTCCAATTGATTTTTTATGTTTTTAAAGTGCAGCAGATTATTCTCTCTTGTGGGCATATCACGAGTTTTTACTATCGTGGCAAGCAGGAGCATTGTGGTATTTTCTACAGCAGGCCTGTTGTCAAGATGATTGATGGGTAGGAAAGAAAGACCAACATGGAGGAAAAGTTGAAAATAGCAAAGGAAGCTAGCTATCCAGCGATAGCTAACTACAAAGGATTACACAGGTTTAACGATCTCTCGACACTAGTACAGTATACCATAGTTTAAAAAAATGCATTCCCGTGTGCAGCAAAACTCCGAATGCATATATAGAAAATGAAAGTAGATGAGTCGTTTGTTTGACGCAAACACCTAACTAAAAAACATAAACAGAGGCTAACTAATTAGCAATGCTATCTGTTTTCTGCAGAGAGAAAGCAAGCAGCTAGCTGACTATTACTGCTGCTACATGTCAGAGCTTAATGCCTTTCGGTGTCCGTTTGTGTCTACCTCTTCTTGGCTTTCCGTCGTTTTCACAGTTCAATTGAGTTATTTTTCGGATATTGGTTGTAGCTACCAACAACGACAGGGATTTCTAGGTTTTTTGCCTCCAACAAAACCCCGCCCCTCACAAAGCAGTTCTTTTCCCCTTCTTCTTCTTTTTTGGATACTCTGGAAGACTGTAAACCATTGTTAACAGACGGACGGAGCCACCTACTGTTTCAGTGTGTAAACTGCATCGAAATCTATTTGTGTACTTTGGCAAACAAACTGGGATTTATGCAATTCGTTTTTATATAATGTTTTTAAAAAACTTACAGAGAGCTAACCTTTGTAATGAATATAAGTACTTTTGATAACTACAGTTTTCTGCAAAAGACACTCCTCATTTCTTTATATTTTCTAGGAGTCATACACTAACCTTTTAGTGATTCCAGCATAAAAAGACGCCTAGCCTAAATCTTCACAATGTTCCCAAAAACACTGTCAGTACAGTGAAAACATACCTGGATAGAAACATACAATGGAACACTATCAGTCATGGATTGGCCTCCCCATAGCCTGGACCTCAATTTTACTGAAGGAGTGCGGGATCATTTTGACAACGGAGCAAAAATTACCCAACACCTAAAGAAGAGTTTTGAATGTCTTCAAGAAGCCTGGAGGACTATTCCTGAAGGCTACATAAAATTACAAGAAAGCTGCTAAAAGATGTGTGCTCAAGAATAAACATTGGTCATGTCTGAGCCTCTTTCTCCATGTTAGTTAACAACAGTTTATCACTATAAGCGCTTAATTGCACCTAATTTAATACAAGGTTTATGACTATTCTAGTTTATGAATGCATTTGTTTATATAATCCATTATTTCTAATATAACCTAATTTATTCCATCAAATCCTAAAAGATGAGTGCACATAGGTTTATGGAGTTATCACAGCATAAACTAGTTTTATAATTTCTTTTTAATAGAATCAGAAAAAAAAACAAAGATTTGTGACTTGTGTAAATTTTTAGCCAAACATAACATTAATCCTATGAAACCTCAGACCAGTGAACTAAGCAAAGAAAATTCAGTGTTAACACAAAAGCGAAAAAGACCAAATATCAGTGCTCACAGTGAATACAAGTAGCATAACTCAATGATAATTAACAGAAAAATAACGTTCACGTCCTGTTCAAAAAAAAGCCTGGTTCAGTCCTTAGCAGCACTGATGTTTAAGTTTATGTAAAAATATTATAAATCCCATTAATGTCAAGTTTAAAAGTTTAACATTTTTACAACTAGAGTACTGAAAATGAAGTACCCTCATTGCTGCCGTATGTATCTCCTATTGCAGCCTGAACATGAGTCTATAGTAGTAAGGTGGGTACACGTAGCACTGTTTCTGCGCTTTGGATCAATTTCACCACATCAAGAAGCAGGTCAGTGTTTAAGCACTATAATGTTCATTATTAAACTGTTTTGTGATTATTAAAATGTAAATATTCCTTTATATTTGATTATTTCATGAAAAAGCACAGAAGACAATTTCTGAATAAGTATAAATAGCAGAATTCAGATATAATTGCCTTCAAATTCGCATCACTAGAGGCAACATTTAAATGACAAAATATACATTAAGTGAATTTAATTTTGAATTTTAGTTGGATCCTTTGCTCCTCACCACAAATTTCGTTGGTATTGCGTCAGCACCACTGACCTCTGACAAAAATTAAACCGTGGAGCTCAGATTTCAGTCAAGCGGCCGACCTTCTGACTGGGATCTTAGCGCCAAGCTTCTCTGCAACATGTGAGAAAGGACGACGCCCAGCTAAAAATCAAATTGAGTTCAACTTTGGTTTGTTTGCACTGATTTCTAAATGTGTGGTAAGGCTGTAAGTACAGTCCCTGTACTTAACCATTTACATTCACATGTTACAAACCTGACTTTTTAACCTAAACAATAACTGTTTAAACTGCACACACATTTATTTGTATGCCTGTGAACATTAAGCAAGCTCAAACCAAATAAACACAGAGGGGTGTACTATGAAGCCAGATTAATGGGTTAGCGAGGTATGTTGGGCTTTCATTCACTCTCTTTTTAGCATCTTAACTACTGTCATACACGTAGCCTGGTCCTGCGCAGGCTTTCGGTTTGTAATCGAACTGAAGAGCCACATTTTCACCGATTCTCTTATTTACAGTACGCTTTAGCTGCAATACAGATTCTCTGCTGTAGGAATGTCATTTATCCAGAATATAAAACCTGTTGAGACACTTCTAAAACAGCACTGCAGATTCTAACTGGAATATTCAATTTTTCTTTTATAAATGTCTTTATTTTTGGTCCTAATCTGCTAGAATTCCACCTACTGGAACAAAGTTTAGAACTGTTACACCAAGAATTCTGAATCAATAAAAGTAATTTATCTTACAAGTGACGACAAACTGAAGTGATGCTTTCTTTAGGCTGTGGGAGTGTGTTAAAGTTTAAGAGCTGTAATTTGTCACGTTAGAAATCAACAGCAGAGGTGAAATAAATATATTATGAGGTAAACTATTTAATTTACTGATAAGTGTGCGTGTAATGATCGTGACTTCACAAGATTAAAGATTTTCTGCAGCATTACTCTCGTTTCCTTTGCAGCTGCAGTGTTGCATGTTATTTATAGATCTGTATCACTGGATTAGACGGAGCTCAAATGATCGATTTTGTAAAGTGAAAGAGTTAAATGACACATCTAAAACTGCACAGAGCATGAAGCAGAAAGCCTGAGTTAATGAAGAAAACTGATAACCACCATTGTAACCCTTATCCCTTATCGGGGCTTCTAGGTTTTTATCAAGCCAGCTAACACAACCCCACCAATTATATTGAATTTGCTTTTCAGTACACCCCTCTGCTCGTGACAAACCAACAACATCTGAGAAAAAAAATAAAGCATTCGTTTAGCAGAAAAGAACTGTACACAATGTGGCATTTAGCTGACACAAGATAGAAATATGATTCTTCAAATTCTCCCTTTTCTGCCAGATTTTCACAGAAGAGTCTTTATTGTGAAATAGCTTTCTTGGAGGAATCACTCATTTGTCTGACATCAAACAACTGTTTGAAACGTACGGTGTAAAAAGTGTGGACAGGATCATCAGCCCTATGAGTAACATGCCCTCCTGTGTGACAGGGAGATGAAGTCTGGAATAAACACAGAATTAGCAGGTACTGACGTAATTCACTCACAACCCACCCCTCCCACAAGAAAACAGACTTGTGTCTACAAGCAGCCTGATAAGCTGTAACCGATTAAACTGCATCACACGGTGAAGATTTTAGTCCCAACATACTAAGGTCACATAGGCAGCAAGTGGTCATCTCTCTCCTCTGGCTCTTCCTGTAAATTGTCTGTAGCCACTCCCCTGTAAGCTGGCGATTCCTCTCGCTTGCGCGACCGGCACACAAAGTCACATCCATCCTGTAAGCACAGTGAAGAAAAAAACAAAAACAATTGTCCTTATTTATTTATTTTTATTTCATCAGAGTCTGACCTTTCACTGACGGTGTTCATCAATTAGATTTAGCTTACCGCTGCCAGGTTTCCAAACTCCACCCAAAAAGCATAATTGGGGAATTGCTCCACCCCTTTAGCTCCAACGATCACCCGCTGGTAGAGGAAACCTCCAACAAGGTAAACAGCCAGAAGAGAGAAACCACTGAAATGTGAGAGGTTATGATTATTGATCGTCTGTAATATTACAAGCTCTCACATTCATTAAATTAACAGATGACTTTACATACATGATGAGAATAATGGAGCCAGTGCTGAGCTTGGACTCAATTACTGGACACACTGAACTGGCGTCCAACTCAAACAGATAGAAACAGTCTTCTTCCTTTTCCCTGTCCTCCAGACCCACCTCCAGCTTACTCTGGGAGAGAGAGTGAAACACAGGTGTATACAAAGTGTCTTTGTGCAACTTTCTAAACATGCAACATGTGTATAACAGGTTTTTATTTCAATAATTCTACTGTTTAATACAAATAGGCTCATTCTGTGTTCCACTGTATTAAACGTCTTCGTCACTCTACTGTAAATATCCTTGCTTGGTTTCAGGTGTCTGGAAAGCCTTGAGCTTCACGGAAACATTATTCAGAGCGCCCTCATGGATCAAATTTCATTTTCACAGACCTGATGCAACATGCCACCACGGCTGCAGCTGACTGCTTTTTGTTTCTGTTTTTTTCCTCAAACTCAAATCTGCTCAGCTAGAAGCTTTGCACATTTCATTTACCACTTTTACATTCCTGTCGCAAGAGATCATAATGATGGCTTTCCTTTCTTCCTTATTGCAGTGTGTATCGTATTTTTCACCGTTTGTGTAGATCAGCATCACCCAGTCACCTGAAAGGACACGTTTGATAAGATTTAGATTTATACTCCTCAGAATTTGCCTCAGGCTAAGATGCAATTAATTATGAATTATTTATTAGTTTCCAATACAGTTAGGATTCATGCACATGCCCTTACGGTCATGTCTGAACTAATAAGAGAATGTTTTTAGTATTTTGCATAGTTTTACTTCCTCCAATGGCCTGTGTATGCGTGTATTTGCCAATCACTGTTGTCTTCGGTATTTTCTTGTCCACTTGAATAACCCCAGCATTGGGAGCACCCCCTGCATCCCCACATAGCTGGAACACATATGTGTAGCTCTCGTTCGAAGCCTTGTCCTCAGCTGTAAAGCTGTCAAAAAAGAACAAATCCCAGAAAGAAATTAAATAAACAGATATAGATTCTTCCTTTAACATAAAATTATATTATTAAACATGCTCCCAGTGACTACTGGGAGCATGTTACAACAGGGATTCCAACAAGTCACAACAGGGATTCCAAAAACATCTCATCTCCTAACAAGCACTGAATACGCTGGTACACAAGTGAATCATTCCTTACTTCTTTCCTACGAGCGGCTCTAGTCGCTCCAGAACTTTCTGCTGTAATGGACTGTGAGATATCAGTTTGCAGTCTTTGGTGCTCTTCACACTATACACCCCACTCACAGAGAGGACCAGATGAAATGCCACGATCCACACGAGGAACGAGATTCCTCTGCAGCTACTGAACACCTGGAACAGATGTTAGATGATAAAGAAAAAACAATCAAAACGGGCAATTCTCAAATGTGATTGCTTGCTATTTCTTTCATGTTAGTAGGATTACGTTTATTGTGAGACCATACAAACTGTTTAATGCAAGACTGTTTCAAACCATTTACATTACAGTAATATAAACGGTGGCATTATTGAAATACTTGCGGTCAACCATACAAATGCAGTGGAGATGAGCATCAGGGGTAATTTGTAACTGAAGGATAGCAGCAAGATTGAATGGGAAGGCTTACATGATTATAGTGAGATGGTAGAGGAGACAGTGGGTCTAAAATAGCAGGCACACAGGAGGTAGCAGAGCTGAAGATGCTAAGATCTTCAGTCAGAGTGATCAGAAGGGACAGGATTAGAAATGAGTACATCCGAGGGACAGCGGACGTTGAGCGGTCTAGAAAGAAAGTTTGAAAGGCAAGGTTGTGATGTGCAGAGGAGGGATTTTAGATTCATATGGAGCTGCCAGCCAGGAGAAAAGAGGAAAATCACAGGGTAGATTCATGCATGTCGTGAAGGAGGACATGCATGTGACAGAAGATAAAGGTAGCTTAAGCTGAAAGCAGATGTGCTGTGGTGACCCCTAAAGGGAGCAACCAAATAAGAAGCAGAAACAACTGCAGTGTGGTAGCTATCCCTTTAAGAGCTGAAACGAGTTATTGGGTAATGTCATAGTCATATGACGGAAAACTAGAAAAAAAACTATATTTTAAAAAAATTTAAAAACAAATATTTACTCATTTAATTTGAATATTCATCATCTGTTATATTCAGCTGAATTCCTTTGGGATTTAAGACTGATATCTAGAAAAAAGAAATCTAAATATTTAGTTATAGCAGCACTTTTTTGATAATCGTCTGACACTTCAAAACACAATGAACCTGTTATGTTAGTTTAATGTGTACATTAAAATAAATCTGTGGCAATTCTCATGCTTTTGACACCTTGTTACAGGTTGCAGGTTTTTGCATTAACACAAAGTACCTCAGTTATCGGGTACTTACATTTAGTGCATTATTCCACAAACTGCGTTTTTTAACACCGCAGTATATAAAATCATAAAAATAGGTGAAAACAAGGGAATACTCAAAACTTCAGTGGTTAAACTTTGAATATGAAGCACCTTTCACATGCTTCCTGAACAAAGAGAGGGGAGTAAAGAGACGCCCACTTTCCTATTCATTTAAAATGGGGGGGAAAATTTTAAAGACATAAAACATAGCACTAAACTAAAAGACAATAACGATATAGGAAATTCAGTTGTGAAAGGAGATGTTTGCAAGTCTTTCCTGAAAAGAAAGTATGCATCCAAAATGTCTGCTTCTATTTGCACGAGGCAATAAGTTTTACTGATGAGGAAACATCTCTGACAAAGATGCTACTTTGGCCTGGATTGCACACCTACCTTCATGATTTCCGTCACTGCGAACCAGCGGGGAAATCTTCTTTGTGAGAAATCTAACAGTTTATCATACAAGCTGACAGTTTAAACAGTTGCTCTGAGCTTCCTCACGCTAACGTCGCTTCCTGGTTGACTCAATTAGCAACTAGCCGACTCTTTAGATATGCGCATAAAACAAACTTCATCTGCGCGGAGTCTGTTTTATATTATTATTTTTAATCAACGTTTTTTTTCCCCCCCTTTTAATTCTGCCCTGAAGAGATAACACGCTTTCCCTTCAACTGTGCCCAAGAGGCTAACAGGCTAGAGATAGCGGTGAAGGAGTGCGGAAGTGAAACCAAACAGAGCAACACGCGCATGTGACAGTCCAAATGAAACTCGGCCAATGAAAGGCGGCTGAGGCCACGCACACCCGCGTCAGCTGACAGGGGAGCAAGCGTCACAGAAAGGTTTACTAAGTCACAGCGTCACCATTCATGGTATTTCTGTCAGGCAAAAAAATTAATACATGCAATAATAAATAAAATAAATACGTAAGTAAATAAACAAGATAAACAAAAAATTAATAATAAATACATAATACATATAAATACAACAAAATAAATACATAACTAATACATAAAATAAAACTAAAATAAATAAAATAAAATAAAGTAGGCAAATGAATAAACGCGCTTGATGGTATAATGTGGAATTTTATGCGCTCTGCCAAACAGAATCAAACAACTATTATTCAAACAACAAACTAAATCCTGTAAATTTAATTGATCACTGATATAAATAACAAATATTATCTTTATAACTACATAGTGGAAATTCTTGTTTGTTCAAACAATGTCACATGTGACATTCTTTGGAGTTATTTTCATGATTTAGATCTAAAAACATATTTTGGTAAAGAAATCATAATTAAAGAACATTACTTATTAATAATAATAATAAGTCATAATACACAATACTGTCTTGTGCTTCATTTACCTGACAATCTAATGAGATGAATTTATATAAATACATGTTTTTCAAATTTGCTAAATGTAGTAAAAATTACATTAAAATCGACATTGCTTTAATTTAAAATAAGCTAAATAAAATTTGACTAAATATAAAAAATAATTTCAGTTAAGTGAAAAAAAGGCAAGGCTTTAGCAAAAAACTAAAAAAGTAATGTAAATGATAATGTGATATCTTAAATAAACTAAAAATGTAGAGGCAAATAAATGCAGTTGAATTCATTTGTATTTACACAGCACCAAATCACAACAACCCTTCGCTCAAGGTGCTTAGATGTCCTTATAATTTTAGTATTTAGTCAGGTGGTGAAGGTGTTCACTGTGACTCAGACTCTACATGATTGCCAGTCAGCTGCCGACAAAAAATTTCCGAGCAATAAAAATTTGACTTAAAAGCAAATCTGCTCTAGAAATAAACTGAAACAGAAAGGCAAAATGAAAGAGAAAATAAAACCTATTGAGAGAATTACTGTAAGACTGTACATTACTGTACATTACTGTAAAATATGTGTGTCACACCTATTTGGACAAGTAGAAGAAAGATTGCTTCATTGGTGCTGATGTATACAAGTGCCAGCTATCTTTTCAAAAATACACATTTCACCTTCTTGGCTGGAAAACAAAACTACCTTCTGGGGAATGAGCATGCATAAATGGAATTAAAACAACTTTGTCTATCTAAAAAGGGTGTTATGAGCTTGGCGCATGGTATAATACCTAATGAATATTGCACTGAAGTTGGATGAAAATATCAGTTCCTCGCCTGCAAAATTTTGGTTACTATAGACATCTGCTGTTGGAAATCAAACATCCAAATATTTATAGTTCAAGCAAGCCATCATTCTGTGTTAGCCTGAGCTACATTCCTGAGAATTCATATTCAAAGACATGAATATGTCAGATATTTACCCTAAAAGTTTTGAAGGACCTAGCTCAAGACATTTATCCCAGATGCCTTGATTCTGATGTTTTAGACATTCTTTCAGCTCTGTTTGAAAAAGAGATCAATAAAATGATTGAACATCAAGAAAATTCATCAGAAAACTTGTATCTGTTATCTCATTGTTTTAATTACCCAGGGATCGTGACTATAGGTGCACCTCCCAAGAAAAGTAACTACATGTCAGGTTAGCACAGTCTACAGATGTTGTCATTGGCCTGTTCGGCACATTCCTCCTGTTGATTTCCCAGTAATGAACATGGCTGCATTGTAACACTAAACAAACCCAAAAAACCTATGCAACAGTGTGTACTGGAGGTTTGAGGCCGCTCTGGTAAAAAACAATCATAAAACCTCACACAACCTGTCAACCACAGTGGTTGACCGATGATGATTTGGGTTTATTTTGCAGCCATAGAACCTGAGCACCTTGCAGTCACTGAGTCGACGAGGAACTCCTTTGTATACCAAAGCATTCTTGAGTCAAGTACAAAGGCAACTGTTCAAAAGCTTAATCTTGGCCAGAATTGGGTCATACAACAGGGCAATGATCCCAGTTCTGAAAAAGAAATGAATCAAGGTGTTGCAATGGTCCAGTCAATAGATCTGTCTGACCTTAATAGAGCTGTGCATAAAGAAATGCCTGCAAACCTCAATGAACTGAAGCACCATTGTAAAGTTGTGGCAAAATTTCTGTGCAACTAAATGATAGACTCATAAAGTCATACAGAAAACAATTATTTTAAGTTATTGACACTAAAGGTGCTTCTACAAGCGACTGAATCATGGGGTGTAGTTTCTCACAAGATGCTTTTGCATTTTGTTAAATAAAGATGGGGGAATATGTCATATGTTGCTGTTAATGTCAGGTTGTATTTAGAGAATTTGAGAACATGCTAACGAACAGGTAATTTTTTATATGTTGTGATAAGTAAAACCTTAGAGCTGAAAGAGAGTGTACTTTCACTTTCACATGTCAGAATGTTTACTTGTGGATGACTGGTAGACCACCAACACAGATTTCCATTTCAAGAGTCATGGCATAACTGAGGTTACTGAAATATGATCATTACTCAGTGTTTTGAAAGGCAGATTAACCCCCACACTACTCTAGCGTAAACTAAACAATAGCCTCTAAAATTACCATGAACTTGAGTCAACACTTTTTTGAAACACTCTATAACCACAAAATAATATTTATCGCAAGAGTATGACTTATTAGAGAGCTGGTTTGTCAACATGGCACGGCATTAGTTCAAGTTCATTTAGTAACAGTGGTCAAGTATGGACTTGCTCAGCTTTCGTACAATGTGATATATATATACATATACACACACACACACATACATATATATATATACATACATATATACATACATATATATATATATACGTACCGTCTTTTTTTATACCATTTTCGTGTAAATATCAGAAAGTTGACTTTGTTCATCTGGATGTAGCATTTTCAGATTAACAGAATCAACTTTCTGGGATTTCCTTACCTGGATGATTGAGCATTTATCGAGATCCTTTTTTAAAATGTCATTTTTAGCTCATCAGGTTGAAACACTTGTTGAGATCTTCGCGAGGCGGCCCTTCACAGTTGCTACTCTTCCTGCAGTATTGGTAAGATTTTAGTGAACCTTTCACACAATATATCACCTAATGGACTTACATCTAAATTAAGGTCAAGAGCGTATCAGTTGTTTTATGAATATGCTTCCACTTTCATAAAAATCACTACTTCTCTTAGATTATTGGTCAGATTTTAATGACATGAGATTAATACATCTCGGATATGACTGTTTTTGAGGGTCTTTGAGTTTTCAGTGGATCCTTATTAGCTTGTGCAATGCAGTCAATCCCAGACAAGGAATCCTATAATTTGCTTTCTGTGGACCATGAGCTGGATGGACTAGTCTTTCCATTCAGGTTTTTTGCCTTAAAGAACTCTGTCTTACTATTTAGTTTGTTCATTCTCTGTTGTATCAGCCACCCTGAACTACTGATAGAAGGCAGGATGAATCCATGCCTTCATGTTGTTTACAGCATGTTGAATGTCACAGTAGAAATTGAGAGTCGTCAGACTAGGAAACATTTCTCCAAGCTTATGTTGTCCCAACGGGAATTGACCCGTTCTTAGCTGACAGGAGTGGCACTCGGTGTGGTCTTCAGCTATTTTAGTCCATCTGCTTTATGGGTTGTGTATTCTGAAATCCTCTTGAGCTTTCCTTTATGATTATAAGTGGTTATTTGAGTTACTGTTGTCCCTAGCTGTCTGACCATTCTCCTCTGACACCAATATTTTCACCCAGAGAAGTGTCGCTCTGTGGATTTTTTCTCTTTTTGAGACCATTCTCTGTAAACTCTAAAGACGTTGGTGTGCGAAAATCCAAGTAGACCAGCAGCTTCTGAAATATTCAGACCAGCCTGTCTGGTCCTAACAACCATCCAACATTCAAAGTCACTTAAATCAACCATCTTCCTCATTCTGATGCTCAGTTTGAACTTCAGGTTGTCAGCATTTCTACATGCCTAAATGCAATGAAATGAATGTTCACTGGTGAGAAGCTGAGCAGGCATGCCTAATATAATAGGTATGCACAAATCTGTTTATAAGATTGGGGAAACCTGCAATCAGCTGAGACTGAAGAAGTCACTTGGATAAGTGACGAAACGTTTCTCCCACTGAAAATGCCACGTCCAGATGAACAGAATCTACTTTTGAACACAAATCTGACAGGGATAAAATCTTCTCAAACGACAAAGTGCTGAACAAGTCATTTAAACAAGGTGCGGCCATGTATATAAAATCATCTGACAGATTTTAAAGTAAACGGATTTCCTTGTTGTTATAAAGTAAATGGGAAAGGCAAAGTGTAAGAAACACCTTTCAGCTTTCAGTAAAATGCAGTAAAGTTGACTCAGGTGTGTGGCAGACAGTATTTTTCCTAATTTTTCCTAATTTTTTTTTTTAAAAACGTGGTGTTGTGCAAATACGGTTAGCAAGTGCGTAAAATCTGAGCGCAGCTGAAAGTGCAACAAAGTTGTGAAACAAGGCAGTGTGACAGTAATCATGTGGGTTTCTATTTAACGATGCTAATGAGAGTGAGTCACAGCATTTCAGAGCTTTCATGTCAGGCTTTCTCAGTAGTTAATAACCATAGTAAAGTTGTCATTGTTATACAAATCACTCACATATCACCCCTCCCTTAGTTTCTCCCTCTGTGATTGCTTCATCTCTCTCTCTTTTTTAAATCATAAGGAACAGTTGGTGTTTCTCCTTCCCCTCCCTCCCTCCCTCCCTGCCTCCCTCTGTACAGCCTCTCCAGGGAACGCAGGCAAGTTTTACTAGGCCTCTGTTTGCTTTGCTCCAAAAAAGTTTGTATTTTCAAACCTACTTTCTTCCTCCCCTCCCCCACTCTCCTTCAGCGCCCTTACCTGGCTGTGTGTGTCCGTGTGTGTGTGTAGCGCAGACACACCCGACTACCGCATATCAACCAATCACTGATCCAGGAGAGGCGCTCCAAGGAGGTGTGCTTCCTGTACTTCGTGTGAGACAGGAATGGTGCAGGAGTGCGTAGAGAGTTGTGTATTGTGTGATTTGTTTTGCTTTTTTTTTTTTTCGGGGGGTCCACAGAAGCGATCTCATCGGCGGAACAGGGGAGTGAAGGAGTGAAGCCGTGGACACACTCGGTTCGGGTTTTGCTTGATTTATGAGAGGTCTCCCTGTTCAGCGACTGCGAGGACAACACTGGGAGAAAAAGGAGGGCAAAGATAAGTGTCAATCTGTTGAGACTTGTTTGGGAATTTGAGCGAAGACGGAAGGTGGGGGAGAGGCAGCAAAGACATTTTAGGCGTAAACATTAACTTCTCACCAGAGGAAAAGCCAGAGGAGATTTAAAGCTGAATGTATTTATTCTTTAAAAAAGGAGGACTTTTTCTTGGGTCAATCTGATAATGTGAACGCAAGGAGGGAATTTTCTGTGTTGTGCAATCCCATGTTTTTGAGCTGAGCTGGGGAGGAGGAGACCAGATCTTCACCGGATACAACATTCAGGTGAGTTGTTTATTATTATTATTTTATATGGATTACAAATACCACGCTGTAAATTGCTTCTGCTTTGAAGACAGATTTAGATCTGGTTAAGCTGCGAGATGTGGTTTGCATGCTACATGCCGTGCCTATGTGTCACTGGGCCTTGCTTTCTCAAAGGCTGCTTTTGGTATGCTGTTCTTTGCAGGTCTCTAATGCATTCTTAAATACTGTAAAAGGCTGTCCCATTCTTCCACTGACTTGCTTCTTGATTTCCTGTTGTTAAAAAAAGATCTTGTCATTGATTTTTGTTGAAAGTGCAAAACCTGTTAAAAATGCAGACAGAAAACGCACAGATTATTGTCCAAGTTATAACATTTTAGAGGCTGTGGCTCTCCAGATGATTGATATGTCACTAATATTCATTCAAATTTTTATTAAGCTTTATACTTTACTTAATTTGGTCAATATTGTAGTCATTTATCTGACATATTGGTTTGAATCTTAATGCAATGCAATTTCGAGACTGACACTGACTGCTCTTTTCTAGGTTCTCCAATAAAAATGGTACTATGGGGACCAAAAGGCCCAGTTGGACCCTCTTTGACACTTTAACAAAAACAAGCAGGTCTGACCACAAGCTTCAGCCAGGTGGAAAAATCCCCCTGGATCCAAGTCACAGACCAGCAATGACTGGTTGGTTTAAGCGAGAGCTAGAACGCACGGCAAAGAAAGGTGACACATTTCCCAGAATGAAAAAAGGTCTTACAAGTCCTGATAGAAGATTGTGTACTGAGATGGATGAAGAAAGAGGGGAAAGGAGGTGGAATGACACGTCCCCCAAAAGGGCAGAGACTGATGTCTGGGGCCAAGAAAGAGAGAAGACATTCCAGGTTGAGAAGGAAAGATATGAGGGTAGACACAGAGAAAAGGATGAGGGGAAACCCACTGGAAGAGGATACATAGAAGATGAGAAGTTACGCCAGAGGGGACGATATCAGGAGTTGTCTGATGTTAGGTTTCAAGACGGCAGAAGAGAGGTCGATGAATCTCGGGATAGAAGAATGGTAAGAATGGGTTCCCCGCACAGAAGAAAGGAGAGAGAGAACTATGCAGACAGAAAGGAGAATGAGAATGCAAGAAGAAGAGAGAAAAGGAGAGACATCAGGAGTGAAGGTGATGATGATGAGAGAAGGCCGAGGAGGGAAAGAGGGAGGGACAGAGAGAGGGAGGAGCTGATACTTCAATACAGCAGAAGTGAGGGGGACAACACGGGCAAAATGGCAAATGACAGAGATCGAGAAATGCAGCGATATAGAGACAGAAACAGAGACAAAGAAAGAAGGAAAGAAACTGACAGGCAGGACAAGGAAGGTGGGAGAGACTTAAAGGAAGATAGAAGAGATAGAAGAGAGTACGAGCCTGAGAGAGACAGGAAAAAGAGGGGAAAAGAAGCTGGTACTAGAATAGTTGATGCAACAGGCAGGAGCAGTCGATCACCGAAGGAGTGGGCTCCCGGTCCGCCAGCACGAGCTCACAGCAGTGGAGAGTGGAGCAGTGATCCTGACAATGAGAATAGACACAGAATATACAGGGACAGGTATGAAGAACGGGAATCAAGGAGAGACAGCAGTTTTGAAAAGAAGAGAGAGAGAGAAACGTGGAGGGATCAAGACAGAACTGCTGATAAAAGTCAAAGGCAAATAAGAAATGAGAGACAAGAGAGCGATAAAGGAGAAAAGACTGGCAATATGCCAGAGCAGAGAAGGATGTGGTTAGAGCCACAGAGGGGCAAGAATAGCACAGACAAATTTGTAGACAGCAAGAGGCACACAGAGCGGAAAGAGCTACGGGGAGAAGGAGAGATGAGTATGTACTCACAGACGGAGAGAGGAAGAGATGGGCGACCAGTAAAAGAGGAACCAGATTGTGAAAGAAGGCAGGGGGGGAGAAGTGAGTACAGGGAAGACGCACAGAGGGAACAGGAGGGAGTCGGTGCAGATCAGGAGAGTGTGGGGGAAATCAGGAGAGGGAAGGAACATATGTCTGACAGTGATGCAGGGGTTGAGGAAAGCTGGCAAAGGGATGAACAAGGAGACAACGTCATAGACGACAGAGAGGATGAGAATGGGAGCAATAACTGGCCACCCTCTGAGAGTGAAGGAGGAAGTGAGGCAGGGTGGAAGAAAGAGAGAAATGAAATGCCGTCCACAGAGGATGGCTTCGTGACCATGTCAAGTGGAGGAGAGGACAGTGAAGAAGGGCTTAGGGACTGTCAGGAATTCCAGGAAGGTGGAACCCAGGCACCTGCTGGCTTCCAGGGGTTTGTGGGAGATCAGAAGAGGGAGGAAGGACGGACAGTGGGGGAGGCGGAAACAGCTGACGGGGAGGATCAGGGGGAGGAGAAGCAGCCAAAGTACGTCTTCTGTGTGGTTGGGCAAACTCTTCCCCGATCAAAACCCAGCAATATTTTACCATTGCAGGTTGATCAGATTGGAGGAGTGGAAAGAAGCGACACGAATTTAGAAACTCACCATGAGTTGGTTGATGACATCACTCAGCAGCCTCAGAAAGACTTGCTTCAGAGATCATGTAGAAATGATGAGCACCCAATGATAAACAACTGGGACACAGGAAGTGAGCATAAAGTTCAGAGGGAGGAGAGGCTCTCCACGGAAGAAGCAACTGAAAGCAAAATCCACTCCAGACTGCCTTCAGCAGTTCATAACTTAAAATATAGAAAGGAAATGAGAAGTAAAGTGAAACAGTCATATTCTGAAATGGGAAGAAAGGACTCAAAAACTGAAAGACTTCTCCAGGAATGGAGAGAGAAAAATAAAGAGCCAACAGACAAAAAAGAGATCCAAACTCCAATTTCTCAATCAGCGATAGATCAACTGCAGCCCATCTTGGATCAGATAAACACTACAGGAATGAGTCCAGAGGAGGTGGAAGCTATTCGGATCAGACTGAGTGGGACATGGAGCGTGTCTGAGGAGCCCAAGCGGCATTCCCAAGCCCCCCACCTTAAATGGGCTAAAAATGTGGTCCGTGAGATCCTGGGACATTCAGAGGAAGAACCAAGCACAGAGGCCCAGGAAGATCAACCAGCTGCCAACCAGACTGAGACCAGCAACGCCAAGCCACAAGAGGAAGTTGCAGAAGAAACAAGGGAGGTACCTGCGATTAAGCTGAGTGTGGAAGAAGATGACTTAGAGCCAGAGCTGGAAGAGCTGTTCGATGCGAGAGGTATGGGGCAGAGCCAAGCCCACATGCATGCTGACCAGTTCACGGCTATGCATGTTGTAACGCATACACACACTCATGCTGACACGGCGCTAGAATCAGAAAGGAAGGAAGATTGCAGCATGGACAAAACAACTTTAGAGCCTTCTGGTGAAGTTCAGTTAGGAAAGTCAGACATAAAGGTGACTGTCAGTGAAGCTGAAGACGATGAGGTTAAAGAAAGCGAAAAAGAAGAATTCAGAGAGAAGGAAGCAGAGATGTATTTAAGTGCGAACAACACCCTTTACAAGCCTAACAGCTGCCCTATTCTTTATCATGACTGCGAGTCTGAGCTCCTGTGCCCCTCTAGTGAGGGCGAGAGCCAGGGGGTGGACTATGGAAGGGATGAAAGTGAAGAAGAAAGACAAGGAAGGGAGCCTGAAGATAGGGTTAATGCAGTGGACGTGATAGTACCAGAACTGACTGAGGTGAATTGCGTAGAGGCAGAAGGGCAAGTAGGGAATCTGGAGAGCTCCTACAGTTCTCAGAAACTGGGTTCCAAAGTGCCGTCTCGAAGAAAGGGAGTCCATAAAACAACTCAAAGAAGAAATGTAGACGTGGAAGAAGATGAAGGTGTTGGAAGGGATCGCAGAACCAGAGTATTTTATGCAACAGGTAAAGAAAGAAGGTTGAGGATGGAAACATTGTGGCTGTCTTCTCAGTTCAGTCCTAATGTTTCCAGGAAAGCTGCATAGTTACCTCACCTCCCTCCTTTTTACTCATTTTTTTTAAACAAAATAAACGTCTTTCCTCTTTCAAATCAAATGGCAACGCATGAAATTTTAATCATTTAATCAATGACATTTCAAGATAGACTGACCTCAGAGGAAACTAGATTTAAATGTCTCAGGATTTACTCATGCACCAAATGATGCTTCACGACTGTGTTGGTTTATTTATTTTTTTTAAATGAATTTTACTTAACAGTCATCTTGTCATTTCCTCTTACTTGAAGCCTTAGTTTTGTTTTTTTTTTTTTGCTCCTTTCTTTTTTTAAATAATTTTTTTATTTAATTACATTTTTTTTTTTTTAAATCAGTCACGGGGACCTCAGATCATAGGCATAACATTATCATTACCCCGATCTGAGCACAAAACGCTACCTTCAGTGGAAACTGCGTCAGCGTTGAGTATACAGGTAGTGGGAGGAGATAAGAGTAGGTGGAGATGGACAAACTCCTGCCCCGGGAAAACCCAGAGCATGAGTTTAAAAGTCACAGTTGAGCATATTCTGAGGAAAAAGACACAAGAAATAAGCTTTGGACACACTAATCTCTTCAGTTATTTATCAAGCTTACTAAATTAACCAGCTTATTTATTTAAATTATTGCCTATTTAAATGCAACTATGTTGCTGTACAATGTGTCAACAAATGGATACTTTTATATTGCAGATGATGAGGATGATCGGAGCAAAAGCTTGGGAGAACTGGGGCTGAGGTGAGAATAACTGTCACATATACTGTGCCTGTGTGTGTGTGTGTGTGTGTATAGATGCACATATATGTGCTCTTTTTTTTTTTTAAAACATTTGATGTACCTGATATTAAGAACAGTCTTGTCTTAACTGTGTTGTTTGAGTTTGGGAGTGCTTAACAAATTTATTAGACAACTTGTGTTTAAAACAAAAAAGGGTATATTGTTATTTATTAGGGCAAATAACAAATTTGAACTGGCACTCTGAAATTCTCTGAAAATTCAGAATAGCTATCAATTAATTCATATCAATTAAGTAATCAAGCATATACAATCATTTTTCTGTTATTGAATGTAATTAAATGACTAATTTGGCATCTCAAAGAATAATAATATGCTTTACTGTGCTGTTTTTTTCTGCTTTTGTGTAAAACAGTAAATTTGAACATTGGTGGAAAGCCACAATAATTTGTTTTAGTATTAAAAATATAATTTTGATTAAAGGATTTGGATATTACAGAAGCATTAAAAAAGGATTTGGGCAAATGCTGTTAGGGCGGCTGTGGTGGTCTAATAAATTTGTTAAGTACTGTACATATTTCAGTGAAAGGTCACTCGTAATGTAAATTAATAAAAGAGAAATGCCTATAATTTTCTCATTAATGCAAACAGGTCATGTCATACTTCTTATATTTAATTTCCTTCCTGGCGCTGTAGGAAACTTTTGGGCACATTCGAAAGAAAGAAAAGTAATTCAAGGTTCTACAGTGAGTATCTCTGCTCTACCTGTCTTTTTTGCTTCTTTACTTTTTTAAAGTAGCCCATTACAGTACTTTACATACAAGTCGAGCACATCAACTCAGTTCTTACGATTTGTTGTTGCCTGTGGCTTTATTTATGATTCATTGGAAGAAGGCAACAATATGTCGGTAACAAAGTGACAGGTTGTACTCTGCTCTAATTACAGTCGGGAAACGTGTGATGCAACTTGAGTATTTCCCTCGAATGTGTGTGATTCATTGGCTTATAACTGTAAAGGCCATAAACTTTGAGTGCTGTATACTAGTGCCTTGTCACGTTTATAAATGATGTCTTAAAAGATCTAAAATGGCAGTGGTCCTTTTGGTTAATGATATTATGAAATGGATATTAGGAGAAATGGGGCAGTAATGTGTCTTTGGCTGCACTGTATATACTGGTGTATTTGAAAGTCACAGGCATGTTTCTGCAAGCGTTCATATTTTCTAACATGTTGAGAGGAAACACAGCTGCTTCTGCAACTTTGCCTCCACACACCTACTTGTTGGAATGCAAAGACAAATGCAAACAGCTCCTTATGGGTAGTGCTGTTCCTGTCTGGCCTGTTTTCCTTTGCTCCTTTTAATTAAAAAAAAAATGTCTACCTTATTTTTCTCTCATGCACTCTTTATTTATTCGTCTCTCTTCCTGCCTGTTACCCAGATGCTGCACAACTCTATCAGCAATACAGTGAGGCAGCCCAGAACTCTGAGATCCTGCGTCAGGCTCGCTCTGAATTCCTCTTCGTGAGTGAGGACCAAACTTCGTCTCCTCTTCCCTCACCTCCTCCTGCCCGCAGAGCTCTTCCTCCCATTCCCCCACAACCACAGTCCTTCTCCCACACAGGCTCTCTCTCTATTCAAAGCTTGCCTCTCCCTGAATGCCCCAGGGGTGAACGTAGATCTTCTTCCCCACGTCTGTCAATCTCACAGTCGTCCTCGCTGTGGCGAGATCTGCCGGGGGTCAGGAACAGTGCTGAGCTAGATGAGCTCACAGAGGACCAGAGGCGGCTACAAGAGGTAACTTTGACTTAATCCGTATATCAAAAGGTCGGCATTTAATTGCATAAAAATCATCACAAATCATGTATTTTCCTTTAGACTTCACTGGAGCAGGAGTATTATGCAAGTAACTTTCCATCAGATGATTGATAGCAGTAATATTATTAGTCATTTTTTCGTAGATGGGCTGTCTTAATAGCAGTTGTTTGCATGACAGTTATCTGTGACTTTCCTTACAGACTTCCTCTTAAGCTTCTGAGCTTGATTTAATTGTAAATTGTTATATTTATGTGTCGGAAATGTTAAGGATCAGTGTAACAGTCTGTATTTGCATTTCTGGGAAAAAAACTGGCAAAACATTTTTGCGTAATGGAAATTCAGACTCCTCCAGATACTTAAATGCCATTTTTAACATTTCTAGACTTACTCATTGTATCTTTTGAGTTTTTCTTAAGATTGTAGTGATTCGGCTCCTTTTGCTCAATGTTTCATTCAAGTGCTCAGATTGCATTTTACGTTGTCAGCTTTTTAAAAACTGTTTATAGGAAGTCATGTGACTTACGTGAATCAGCTTTTCATTATCATTGCATCACACTTATGCCCACTCAAATTGTCTAAATTATTCCTTGTAACATTCCACACTAACCCTCCGGGTTTTCTACGTTTTACTGGCAGATGTGCATCTCTTGCGAGAATATTCAGTTGCATAAACATGTGCATTTTTCCTTGTAAACTTCCAAAGACTTGTTGTGAAATTGTGCTCCTTGGAAATTTCCCGGCCTCTAGCAGACTGACAGCAGTGTGGTTATTAGCTGCAGTTTTTGTGCAGTTGACACATGCTTAACGTTCGCACTTTTGATTTTGGTTTCAAGGTGAGGTTTGAAGTTATTACCTCAGAAGCCTCCTACTGCCGGAGTTTGGAAATTGTCGTTGACCACTTTGTCAAGTCTAAACAGCTGGGGGCGCAGCTGACCACTCAGGACAAGAACTGGCTCTTCTCAAGGCTGGTTGATGTTCGTGCCATTAGCCACAGGTCAGAACTATAACTCTGCTATACATTTGCATTTACCTAAAATAGTTGCCTTTACATTTAGATACAGCTATGAGACTAAAGCCTGTCATTTACTGCTTTTTGTTAGATTTAAGATTAAAGCCGTCTGGATCAAATTCATTATTAAAATATGCATTTGCTCAAAAACTACTTCTTATCAGTTACATGATTGTAGTTACTCATCATAATGAAGGGTGTACTAATATATAGTAATAGTTTTGGTATGCATTGATATTCCTGTGCCCATTTGTGCTTTGCAGGCACAAGGTTTGAAGTCGTTGGTTTTAAAAAATGCTGCTTTGTGATTTTTAGTTTTCTGTCAAAACTGGAGGAGCAGGTGGAATCAGATGTCATGCACTTCACCGTCTGCGACATCATTTATCGGCAGTGTCCGCTCTTCAGAAAAGCCTATGTGCCCTACCTCACCAACCAGTCCTATCAGGATGCAACTTATCAGAGACTCATGTAAGCCACTGAATCATGCTGTGTGTTTCCTCTGTTTGGTTCTAAAATCTTGTATCTATTTATTTTATTTTATTCTAATTATTTATTTATTTTTAATTAAGTGTGCCTTTGCCAAGAGGCACACTTATTACTATTTCTCAGATTTCTTCTTCTTCTTCTTCTTCTTTTCTTTCTTCCGCCTGAAATTTCTGCACGTAACTCGCCCCACAGTTTTGAGACAAGCTTCACATATGTTATATCATTTTGTGCGGCTGGATCGGGAATAGTGTGCTATGACTTTTGGTGTTTATGATTTTTATACTTTCTGAAATATTAACATTTTAATGCAACTTTTGGCCCATTTTTTTTTTTTTTTTTGGCCCATTGACATGAATGGGAAAGATTCATTTGTGGTGTGGTGGCTCCATCTTTTGGTCCCATTGAAACGAATTTCAAACTTCATTTGTGTTGTGGTGGCTCTCTCTAGTGGTATGCCGAGAGTGTTACGGCCTGTCTACCCTTATTTGGATTACCGTACTGACGGTATGCGCGCCGCTGCTTTCAGGAACCATTGGAATTCTTAAGATTGCGCGAACTATTCATTAGTTAAGGTAATGGAAAGGGCATATGCTTGGTGGAAAACTCCATATCCCACAATTCATAGCACGCCTCTGCCGAGTCAAACAATGGCGGCCACTACGTAGTTTTTATATTGCTCTTATTACTGTTTCTAGGTCACAAAATAAACTTTTAAGACATTTTCAGGCGCGAATGTTGCTGTGTAAACTTCAAATATCTGCTCGTTTTATCAATACATCCCATATTAGCAACAATGTTCAGACGTTGTCGGTGCTGCCTGACCGCTAATTAGCTAGCTGTATAGATAGCTAGCGGGCTTGGCTGACAAACGACAGCCCGGCCTGGATGACAGCGAGGGCAGCTCACTCTCTCATTTCACCCTTTCGTGATGAGTCTGGGTCACAGCTAGACTTATTTTTCGTTTATATGGGCTGATGATTTATTTATTCAGTGAAAGGTGGTGGACCTGCCAGATGTAAACCTCAAATATCTGCTCGTTTTATCAAGACATCCAATATTAGCAAAAGTGCTCTGACGTTTTGCAAAGAGCTAGACAGCTAGCTAGCTAGCCCGGGCTGTCTGACAACAATCCTGGCTAATTAAAGCCAGCTAGAAGACCTCACTCTCTGGATGTCGTTTTCTCTCTCTCTCTCTCTCTCACACACACACCGGTCTTTCTCGTTGACTCTGTGTCATAGATGGACTTATTTTTCGTTTTTATGGGCAAATGATTTATGTATTCATATTAATAACGGTATAAACAGTGGAAGGTGGTGAATTGTCCAGATGCTGGTCATGTGAAAAAAATAACTCAGTTTTTTGGTGGTGGCTAACGCGGAGCTCCAGCAGAGGCCAGCCGTTTTATGAAA
This sequence comes from Neolamprologus brichardi, assembly GCF_056152115.1. Taxonomy (NCBI): domain Eukaryota; kingdom Metazoa; phylum Chordata; class Actinopteri; order Cichliformes; family Cichlidae; genus Neolamprologus; species Neolamprologus brichardi. Next base: position 17,814,611 of record NC_142114.1, on the reverse strand, counting down.
CAAAGGACAAGCAGAGACCCGACGGCCACGGTTAGAGTGTCAGGTGAACTTAACTTCAGGTAAGAAGTTATGACCTGGAGTCTGTCTGGGTCTGATATAAACCAAGTTTAGGTGTAGTTTATTTTCGTTGAGCTGACTTTTTACAATCAGTTACAATAACTTGTACTGCGTGCTAGCTAGCATGACAGTTTCTATACAGCTGTGTGCATGCTATGTTACTGATGTTGAACTTTATTTTATTGGTAAGGTTAGTAGAGTTGCCAACCGTCCCATACAAACGGAATCGTCCCACAATCAGAGAAAACATTACGTGTGTCATATTGAGCTGAAAATGAACACAGTTTGTCCCGTACTTCAGCTAGAATGGGGGAAAAGACACAAAGCTGGATTTATTCTGTCGTTACGCTGCACAGCTGCCTCTTCTGCTGTCATTCTATCCCCCTCTCTCACCTGTTGTAACTTCAATCATGAAACTGATCAATGATAGGCTGATCGGCTTTTCTCTTGTGTTTGTTTATCGCCCACTTTGTGCCAGAAAGAGGAAACTAGCGGATGTCGCGCTAAACAACAGCAGCACGTTTAAGCTTGATCAGCTTTTGTTAGAATTTATTTTTCTAGTATCAGCTGATGTTTGCTGGAGCCACAGCTGTAAAAGCTGCTGGTCATTATGTCGGTTTGGATATCCTAGTGAGAGGGGAAACATGAAGATGAAACCAGAAGATGTCCTTACTGAATCATCAGAGCTGAACGGGTGATGGAGAAACAGGTTTACCTTTTAGGTGACATTAATGAGTTGAAGGGAAGTTATGAACTGTTTCTGAGAGACAAATAACACCAGGATCCTTTTCTATGTAGCTGACAGCTGGTAACTGTGCAGGGGCGGGTCTAGCAAAGTTTTTGCCAGGGGGGCCAGGTAGGGCATTAACAGGGAAAGGGGGGCACAAAGAAATACTTTTCTTTCTTATTCTCGACTCAAACGACTGTCAGTGAGTCGTTTGGTACCGGGCCGCGAGAGTTGAGGCTCAGGTGTGAAATGTATGGTTTTCAGGGTTTTTATCGGTTTTCAGCGTTATTTTGTTATCGTTTTTATCGTTTACTCGGTTTTCCTTGGTCTTTTCACGTGTGTTATGAATAAAGTTTCTTTTTTTCGGTACCGGTACTAGTTTTATTTTGTTGTATTTATCCGCGACACCTTAAAGGCCGGTCCATGAAAATATTGTCGGGCATAAACCGGTCCGTGGCGCAAAAAAGGTTGGGGACCGCTGCTGTAGACCATTGTCAATCAATCAGAACGCCGTGTAAAAAAACAAAAAACAAAATAGTGAATGCAAAATTGTGATGTACTTGCAGCCTCGTCCTCTTGTCTCTCTGTATGCTGCACTGCATATAGGAGAGATCAAAATACAGTTTACTTTGATTTGCGCCTTGACCGGAATTTTAAAAATATTTGGGAAAAAGCACTATGCTGCAAAAAATGAAAAATAAATATTTGCAAAATATCTGGATAAATATTTATTTTACGTGTTTGATGTGTGTGGCAGGGTGTGGTCTGCAGTGCCGCTGCAGGGGAGGCGGACCCACCTGAGCAGCATCTGCAATCACGCCTCTCTGGCTTAAAGTCTGTGCTCTCTCGGCTGTTGTGTTGGTGTGTGTCGGGCTGTGAGTTGAAAAGCTACAGCCGGCTGTGTGGGTCAATAAAGAAATGCTACAAAGCGTGTTCATGCAAACATCGTCATGTCTGCCGTGGTACAATGGGACTTCTGCTCCTGAACCTCTGCGCACAGCGTCTGCAAATCGGGGCTGTACGAAGTCACTTCATCTTTACGCAAGACTGTAAGCTGTCATCTGTGAGTGTTTGTTTTCACCATAGTTCATGGTGGAGAATAGCTGCTCTGCTGCGCTTTGCTCCCTGTAGCCGTATGAATGGCAAACTACACTCACTGGCAGCGGCATAGGCACACTTAAAATTTCTTCTGAAATTTTCGCTGTCTAGTTATGGTTAAAATTTCTCTTTTCCTTCCAGGAATGAGAATCCAAGGTTTAAAATGATCGTGGAGAAAATAGAGAAGAGTGCTGTTTGTCAGAGACTTCCTCTTCGCTCCTTCCTTGTGCTTCCCTTCCAAAGGATTACAAGACTTAAGTTGCTGGTCCAGGTGTGTATGAAAGCTCTCTGCAGCAGTTTTTAGTTGACGTTTGGTCCTTTTTGCTATTTTCTCACCTGAACACATTCATGCTGTTTCTGTCCAGAATATTGTCAAGAGAACAACACGAGGCACGGCGGAGGCAACGCAGGCCATCAAAGCTCTAAAACAACTGGAGAAGGTACAGCGACACACTTTTTTTTAAAAATTCACTGAATATTTACAAATAATAGCAAAATTACAGTTACTAAAAACAAGTGGAATATCTCAAGACTACTTGTTGTGAAATCGGTGTTTTATTTGTCGCTCTTCTAGATTATTCAACAAGGTAATGACAGCATCTCTCAAATGAAAAGCATCGAGTCTCTGGTTTCTCTCAGTGCTAAGGTGGACTTTGAGTGCAAGGTGGGTAATTAACGACTGTCCAAATGTGTCCAGTATGCTTCTCAACAATCAAAACTACCAAATCTCTGAAGTTAATTTTTCCCCATTTAAATAGTTTGACATTAACAGTTAATATCTGCTTTATCTTCCTTTTTTTTCTTTGTGTATTTTTTCTATTGCAGACTCTTCCTTTGATTAGCCAGTCTCGGAGGATGGTTCGAGAAGGTCCTGTCACTCAGCTGATGGATTTCTCTCTTAAGGAGACAGAGAAAAATGCTTATTTGCACCTCTTCAATGACTACTTGCTGCTTTCACTACCAAAGGAGTAAGAACAATCACGTTGTTTTGTGAATGCACAATAATGCATCACCAGGCATTAAGCATCTCTCTCATTATCATTTGGTTCATCCTGTTACCCTCATATCTGCTGTCTTATGTCGTCACCTCTTCAGTAATCAGTATTTCCTTCCGCTGTCTCATTTCTTCTGTGATTTTTTTTTTTTTTTTTTTTTTTTTTTTTTTTTTTGCTGTTTGCAGAGGGGGAAAATTTACGGTAATTGATCACTGTCCAGTATCAGAGCTGCGTGTTGAGAACTGTCGTGTCAAACTTCACTCCCTACAGAAGAATCTGTTCCGGTTGTATATGGCACAAAAATCCCTGCTCCTCAGGACTGATGCACCGTAAGAGACTGGATAGTAGCAGTAGTGTTTGCAGTGTTTACCGCATAATAAACGTTTGTATGAGATGCATCTTATTTGTATTTTTCCAGGAGTGATAAGCTTCGTTGGATATCCGCCCTCTCCAGGCCCCATACTGAAGTAGATTTTTCTAGTGCACAAGGTAAAGTTTTCATCTTGGGTTAGATGTTGCAATTTGTTTAGTTCATGGTTAAATGTGAGTGAAACCCTTGAATTCCCTTTATAGCAGTCAATAAACCCAACAATGTGTTAAAGATTCTTCTCTGGTTTATATCATCAATAACAATATGAATTTGTACATGACAGTAAATTAAACATCCGGCTAAAGCAAAGCATTTGATGTTTACCAAAAATAGGAACAGAATTTTTTTTTTAAATCAGATTTTTCTTTCACAGCAGTGCTGAGATTTGGAGAGTCTAGCATTCAAAACAGAGGCCTTTAGATGCAACATTGTAGACAATCTTGTATGGACAAGTGCTGGACAAGTGACCTCAGTCTTAAAGGGAGAAAAGACTCTTGATTGTTGTCTGTAATGTGACGTTCCTGCACCTAATGCATTTTTTCTAGGTGCTCTGCTTTCCTCCCATAATCCAAAAGCACGCTTGTTGGGTTAATTGGTGACTCTAACTAATACTGAGGGTGTAACTACCTATTGCCCAATGTCAGCCCATGCATAGTTGGATGGACTACTACAAAGGAAAACATTAAATTTGGCCCAAAATTTCAATTCATACAACTGTAGCATGATGATTTGTCTAAACACACATCAGTCCATTCAGTACTGGAGACAGCATCCCACAGCCTCCTGCAAATAACCTAAATATGTAAGCAGTGGGAAACTTTAAGACAATAGTGTGTTAACTTCAGAGAGATGTTCTGTTTAGGACACTCCTTTAACTTTTACCCTTTCCATTTTTCCTCTTGCAGATTTCGAACAGATGCAATGTATCCGAGCTTTTTTTGCTCAACAGCCAGATGAGCTGTCCTTAGAAAAAGCTGATGTCATTCTGGTGCACCAGGAAAGCAGTGATAGTAAGATCATCTCATTACTTTCATTGTAATTCCCAACTAGAAATGCCTACAAGTATTTGAAGAAATCACTTATGTTGGATTCTATCCTTTTTTCCAGACTGGGTAGAAGGGACGAAGCTCTCTGATCGGCAACGTGGATGGGTGCCCAAATCCCATCTGGAAACCATAGTCAGCTCCAGAGTCAAGAGTCACAACCTGTCAGATGCTCTCAAACTGACAGCAGCCACAGCCTGACCCGAGAGTGGACACTATAAAGGATCAAACTCAGTTATCTGATTCAGGAACTGCTGGATTAAAGATGATGGACATTCAGTGACATTTCTAGAGGACAATGCAGCAGCTCAAAATGCTATAAGATTGCATCTCAGTGTAGCAGTGGCTCTCGTTTGTTTCATGTGTTGAAACAATGTATTCACTTTACTGCATGAAGCAGCAAAGTGAACTGCTGAAGACTGCCAGAAAGAGGGTGTGGGTATTATGTTTTTTATCTGCTATGCACAGTACATTACAAATATTGTGTGTACATCAGTAGATTTGTGTTTTTAAAAAAATATTTTCTTATGGAAATGACTTTTTCCCAAGAAATATTATTTTTGGAATCTGTATTATTTTTTTGTTGTAATATACGGTTTTTGAAAAATGGGCCCCTGCGTACAGGAGAGAAATCATGAGATGTATCATAAGAAATCTGCGAGACAATTCCAAGACGTACAACGAGGTTCATAGGTTACATGGGACACATTTCAGTAAACGCAGACTTATGAAATAAAAACATATTTGAACATTGTGTGTGACTTGACAATGAATTGAGGCTGATTTCAAGCTGAACTTTTAAATTTTAAGCTGAACTACATCAGCAGACGGACACAGTGCCAGGATTCTGATTTTTAGGTGGGCCACAGTACTTCAGGTTTGGCCTTGTAATTACATAAGTAAATGGTTTTAATACTACATCCATAAATTATTACAAGCAGGCACACCCGGGTTTACAAATTAAGGAAACAATACTCAATCTATCACTCATGTCTTTGTTGTAGACCAATGGGTTTCCTGTTGAATTAAACTCTGAGATCCTTATTGCAATAATTCTGTCACATTCAAATGATTATAGCTGATAGACAAAGAAACTACTGGGAGAGCTACATTGAGCAATATCACAGTGGAGAGAGAGCTCAACATACCACAGATTCATAAATTAATGTCAATAGAAACTGCACGTTCTAAATGTTGTCCTACTTTTAATAGAAAAAGTAGTTGCTACATTGAGTGACTTCATCCTTACTCTAACACAAATCCAGTTAAGACCTGAATTATGCTTATGTGCTTTACCAGTTACCATTCGTTGCAGCCACAAACTGAAAGAATTTTCCTACTGCAAAAAATGTGAAGGCCTGAATAAAAATGCAAGAAAAAAAACATCAGTTAGTCAGAGGTGATCTGTGATCAAAACACAGCTGAAATTGAATAAAACACAAAGGAAGTGGTTCTCTTTTTTTCATAGTTAAAAACTTAATATTGTAACATTTTTCATCATGTTTGTGTATAATAAGTATATTAAGTATACTGTAGTGTTTAGACTCAATGTAAGCCTTTGTCAGCTGATTCCAATTTATTATTCCTCTGGCACACAAAACATCAGGCACAAGACACAAACCCAAGTGTAAAAGTTTTTGTGTGACACGTAGAGGTCCACAAATTTGGAGTGAGGGTCAAAGCACTACCAGCAAAGGCTACGAGCACGTTATATGTCTTTTTATGTCTTCAAACAAACTTTAATGCAACAGTTGCTGCTTAAATATATTTGATTTTGAAACAAGTCAACTTTGATGAAGTGGCACTGTCTCACAATTCAACTGCATAGTCATAAAAATCTAAATTCAATAAACCTTCTCATGACATATAGGTCACTATTACATTTACAAAAACACTGAACAGTCAGAGTTCACATTCTCTGACTTGATCATTTAAAGCTTGTCTCATATCGTGTTTTGGAGGATAGTGTTGCAGTGTTCTTGTTGGTTCCCAATAATGGGAGAAAACTCAAGCTAATGCTGCTGTTATTTGTGGGTTAAGACTAGTTTATGGTGCTGCACCTAAACAAAGACAATTTTGGGAATGTGGCCAACGGGGAAGCTATTGAGACACCGTTATGTCCACTAAAGATTCAGTCTTCTCTATAGAGAGGTTTAAGCCAACAGCTCAAGCATAAACAAGAGTATAGCCCAATTTCCAGTTGAACCACATTTTTTTTTTTAAACTGTAGACAAGTTTCAACAAAAATCTACTCTATCTAGACTTGCCTGTAAACGTTTGCCCTGCACCAGTGCAGGCATGGTGGAGCCTTGAATTACTTCACTTTATGTGCTTAAATTGCTGACCAGTTTTAACATGTTAACTGTTGATGATGTTTTGGAGACATAGCAAGTGGCTGCACATCTCTTTCTCTCCACGACAGGAAATTGTAAACTAAAATTAGGATTCCAATAGGAATACTAGGAATCTGAATATTTGTCCTCCTACAACAAATTTACGCATTTGTGTGTGCTGTGCTCCCAGGACTCCTACAATAAAACCGCTTTCACTTTAGAGTCCCGGATTTCTATAAAAACAGCCTTTTTAAAAATAGAGAAATATGTTTGTGTCATTACAAGTGACGCAGTAATAGAGGAAATTAAATCTCAATTAACAAATCTAGATGACGTCGAGTTCACCTGCAGTTTAATTATAAAACTATGAATTTGCAATGAGAAAGTACAGTGAGCAGAGACATGCAGCTGGTCCCCTCTGAGTCCTCATGTCAGCAGCATGTTGTCCATTGTCCTTGATATTGCAGACAGTTGTCTTTTTGTTACGACATGGTGTAAACTCCACAACACTTATTTGTTGGTAGATTTAAAGCATACTTTGGTAAAGAAATTGTGCCAGTTAAACGATGTGTCATTAATTTGTTGATTGTTTTAAGCCACCTTTTATTTCGGCATTTAAACAAACTGATCTCAGCTTATAATTTAAATCACTGTGACAAATGAAATTCATTAAGCCAACTGACGTATGGAAAAAACAACAATAAATTAAATTAAAAAAAAAAAATCTAATCTATGTCTAAACCCAACAATACAAAGCACACGGGCACACACACAAAACAACAACAACAACAAAAACACCGATCCTAAGTCTCTTGTTTTCTCACACTGTATTTCACTTCCTCATCATCTCCTGTTTTCTCCCAAGTCCATTTTCCCCGCTTCCAGTACGCTCACAGCTCAGCTTACAGAGTCCCACACCTTCAGCTTCCACTCAGGGTCTCAGGGTACAGACTCCAGCATCCCTGAGTGTCTGCAACGTGAGCAAGTAGTCAGTCGGCGGGAATATCGCGCATGCGCTCTGTGGACTATCTATGTAAGCTGGCTCTGAGATCCACAGCTTTTTCTTTTCTTTTTTTAATTTTAATTTTCAAAGTTGCCAAAGGGAATAGTAATTACAGTATTTAATATAAATGTAGCGATACATGTACATATACTGTATCTGTACAGATAAAAATAAAGGGCAGGGTGCGACATTAAATTAAAAGCCACATATACAAGGAGGGCGGGAAACACAGGTAAGATATATTTTACCTCATACGTCCAATTCATTGGGGGAAAATAAATGCACTATAACTTAATAATACTGTAGATGCATGTTTGCTATTAGACATTTAATATTAGCTCGAAACTATCAATGTCAGCCATCTATAGACTGAATTGGCTGTTAAATATCCATCCAATCACAAGGCTACCAGCTAGCAAGAGCAGGAGTGAAAAGAGAGTGCTTGTTGGACTGATACTGATTTATGAATCTAAGTTATCAAGATGTGTGTGTGCACATGTGTGTGCAGGGAACCTGATCAGACTTACATTCTCCTTACTGTAAATCATTACAACAACATTTTTTTTCCTGCTGAAACCTCTGAAATATCCCACAAACAACAGGAGGGTCAGTGTTAAAAAACAACAACATCATGCCCAAGATATTCATTCACAGGAGTATCAGGAGCACCAACGAAGCTTGCTCCCCCCTCACTAAATACACAAATAAATAACCAGCTAGCACTAAGTAGACATTTTTTTGAGGCAGTATCTCAAAATTTCGACATATCTCTTTGGTAAATAAGTTTTATGGCTTTTGGATAGTTAAAAAAGCAAAAAACAAAAAAGCTTCCTTATTAATGAGCGCTTGTTATCCGTGCAGTCACGTGCCAAATGGGTGTGCTACAAGTGTAGATTAGAACGCATCCAATGTATTCTGCATTTTTAACCTTCAGTTAGTGTCCTTTAGTGCAGGGCTAAACTTTCCACTGCACATTTTATGGTGACGCACCCACAGAGTAAGGAAATCGGCTACTGATTAGATCTTTGCTATTTCCTGAATTACAAAGCTCAACAAAACTCGACAATTCTAACAATTGTCTGAGCTGATAAAAAATGAAGGAAAGTTGCTTATTGTGAACAGAATAATGACTGTATGTGTCAAGCTGTGATGCTCACCTATTAAAATAGGTCATAAGTGTTATACAGCTCACAGAGTGAACAGCAGGCAAACTCAATTATCAATCAAGGAATCAATGGTGTCACAGGGTTAACATCCACTTGTGATTGTTGGCACAGAGGCACAGTGGTACGCCCCTGTCATCCTGTCTCACATTATTGTCTGAAGGTGATGTTGACATGGATTTGGCACAAGCTTTTCGTGGAATTTTTTTATTTCCTGCAATGTCTTTAATCTCATAAATTTTATGACGTAATTTGTTGCTATTAGTGGGAAATGATGAATCTGTGTACAGAAATAACTGGAACGAAGGAAGTATGTAAACACAAAAGAGGATCCCCAGTTAAACTGGGCCCTATACTACGAAACAAGTTCAAACTATCTAAGATATCTTTCCATTCTCTGATTCACTTCACCTAAATTGGGATAAACAGCCACACATCAGCATGCTAAGTCATCCCAGGCTTTCCCCGGTCCGTTCATGCACAAGGAGTGGTTTCGCCAGCATCTGCTCAATCTAAGAGGGACGTTTCACGGGTCATATGACTTCACAGGAAAATGTCTTGGTGGTAGGTAGTAGATGTCATATTTTAGGATTGTATATTAATGCTTATAGAACAATATAGAAAATTGTTGTAAAATTGTTTGCTGCTAAAAGAAGAAAATTAAGAAAAAAATTGGTAGAGGAATGTATATTTTAAAATTGTGCTGATTCTTATTTCATACACTGTTATCAAGATAAACCTTTGCATATTTCATCTTTCCTGTTTTCTGTTATCTGTTATCTGACCTGAACATGTGCATGCTGTTTCGGACCAGAATATTGTCAAGAAAACAACACGCAGCATTGCAGAGGCAACACAGGCCATTAAAACTAAAACTTCTTGAGAAGGTAAATCCTTCCGATTTTTCCAAAGGTGTGGCCATATTGGGGCCACTAAAAAGATTGGGGTGGCACGCTAAAAGCGGAATTACAAGTTTTATTATGCTGTTGTCAAATATAGGTTACCTGAAAAGTACGACAAAAAAGAGAGAAAGAAAAGCAAATTGTCATTCATTCCCTTCACAGCAGTCTAATAAACATTTAAAACCTCTTTAGTTTGCATTATCAGTAACAATGTATAACTTATGATAGCAATTTACACAACTAGCTAAAGCCAGACATTGAGTTGCGTGATTTTTAACAAAACAAAAACAAAAATCTTAATGTTTCAACTTTAATACATTTAAAAAGACAGAATGTACCACACAGAAAACATAAATATGAGAAGGCGAGCAGCACAAAATGTTAACCTCACCTCCCTAGTTGTAATTATGAGAATAATTGCATGGTTTATAAACATGCCTAAACTGAACTGCCTGAAGCTTCATTCTGTGGATTCGTATTGGGAAATGTAACTGTCTAGAGCTATTAAAAAAAATCCACAATCCAGCAAACAACAAAGTTTCCATACCTGATACACTGCATTAAGTAAGTGATCTTGCAATCTTAATCTTTATGTGGTGTATTTTTTGTGCATTGTATGTTTTTGAAATTGGGCCCTGCATGCTTGAGAGTGGACTCATATAATGCAAAATCTACAGGACATATCCAAGATGTACATACAGGAGCATAAAACATAACAAAACAATGTACAAAACGTATTTGCACATTGTGCACGCTTGGAGTTCTCTCAATGGGTGTTGTTTTTTGTAAACAAAAACGTCACCACCGTACACAGTAAGAGTTCACTTGCATTAAACTGCTGGCATGTGTCTGCAGGAGCTGTTTCTAGAACAAAATGAACAGTTCAGATAAAGAAAAAAAAATCACGCTGTGCACGTAGCCAGACTGTGTGCGATCATGGGTGTGGGGCCTGGCTCAAGTGCAACCTCACATACAGCCACATATTGGTTATGTCTGCCGTCACTCAAGGAATATGAGGCGGTGACAACTGGTCACGGATCGAGAAATCCACCCAATAGATTCCGTGCTTTCCGCTGTCAATGTACTTGCTCGTCCCCGATTGGCTAAGTTTACAGAGGGCGGGGTTTAAAGTGTTTGTTGTTGTTTTCGTTGAGCAGAATAAGTAGAGCGGTCGACATCTTTGACAGCGATAGCCGTCTCGTGCGTGATCGTGCGTTTTTTTTATTAGCTTTTAAAAAGAATTCTGGTTATTTTTTCGGGGAAATTTGAAAGCCCAGAGCATCACTGGAGTATATATTTTTTTCTGACCTGTTTTGACTAAAACTTGTTTTAAAGGTATGTGAGCAGTCAGTCTTGATACGTTAGCTGCAGTTACTAGCATTACATAGCATCGTAAACATCGAATTTCTCTCACTGTAATTACGATCGGCCTTTGCATGCTAGACTTGGAGGCACTTGGACTTTAATGATTTTAACGGTTTGGTTGGTTTATGGTTGCTTAACATACGGGAAGCGAGCTTAGCCCGGTGCTGTTGTTGTGAGAAATGACGTGGCCTAACTTCATAATGACCCCAACCTACGTGAACCCACAAACGGGTGTAACCATGATCACAACGGTACATCGGTACAATCTCTACACTGATAAAAATCAGTCAAGGAAATGTCTACATACCTCCACAATACATTATTTTTGTCCACCAGGAGCAACCTGACTGGACCTAAAATGCGTTTTAAGTCTAATTGTCATGGTCCTGTGCTGTTTTAGTAGAGTTAATGAACATGTAAACATTGTTTTGTTTCCTAAAAATAAATCTAATAAAAATAAAATAAAAAATTAGCCCATCATAACTTTGCAGAGCTGACTGTGAGGTCTGCAAAGTTTGACAAAAATAAAAATACATTTCCCGTTCCAAAAACGGCAATGGGTATTGGTATTGTGCTGTTGAGAGATAGATTTAAGGTACAATTTTGTGTTGTTTTTATTTTAGTGGAAAACTCTAACCCTGCTTACAAAATGTGCAATGTACACGATGTACACAACTCCTAATACGACCTTTGCAAAACTCTTGACCTAAAGATGGATTGATATTAAACAATGATGCACTCTTCCAGCTGTCATTATCACTTGTTAACTGAATGCACTGGGCACTGAAGTCAGTCCACCAGTGTGCTTTCTCCTTTGTCTACTGCATAAATATAGCTATTGTGAGAAACTTCATGTTTCCCTGTGTATGGTTTCAGATGGGCAGTCAGTACCAGCGCTCAGTACCACTAGAAGTGAGGAGAGCAGAGGGAGAGAGAGTTCGGGCCAAGCATCCCGACAAGATACCGGTGAGTACAACAACAGTGACTTTTTCCCAGTAGACTTGATTAATTTTTTATAAATTTATACACTGACAACAAAGTGCCTTAACAAGTTTAGCAATTTACTCTTGAAAATTATGCACAGCTGAATGGTAATTTAAGGTGGACTTTCTATGGTCATTTTAATCATTTATTTTTCATTCTCTATTAGAGTATCTTCGGTTAAAAAAAGATCTTTGTTTGTCTGGACCTCAGTTCATCATCTCTCTAAAGCAACTGTTGTAGCTACTCTCCCTTTAAGACAACTTTCATCTGATTGGCTGGCACTTTAAAGTGGCACTTTTGCCTCTCAGGGATTATTTGGACATCTGCTGACCTCAATATTTGGAACTTTGGCCATGTTTAATGTGAGCACCCACCATTGTAACAGTATATATGTGACAGAAAGTAAATAAAAGTGTAATAGATCTACTTCATAGGTTTGTAATAAAAAAACATGACAACAACATTATTATTCTTTAAGACTCATTTTAATTAAGTAAAAGATTTTTTTCTTGTTTATATTCAGGTACTTGTTCTCTGCGCCTTTGTTTGTTAATGATTGCTTTTTGTTTTGGGGTGTGTTTTTGCAGATCATTGTTGAGAGGTCCCCGAGGTCACGAGCTCCTGAACTGGACAAGAAGAAATATTTAGTACCCTCCGATTTAACAGGTGAAACGACATTACAGATATTTTGATACCAAAGGAAAAATTAAAAAGTGAATGATTGAAGAGTATTTGTAAGCAGGACGTGTTATATTTTAACAGGGGCTGACAAACTATGCAATGTCAAAGCTGTTTTCAAATTACTTTAAGCCAGTGTCAACTTTGCTCTTCTGGTTTTGGTGATCAGCCAACACAGGACTAAACAGAAAATATCTGCTCTGTCCACACAAGCCACATGTATCTCTTATGATGTACTTTCCAAAGCTTTTGGACCAGACAGGATGTCCCTAATAATTTAAAAGCTTTTGCAGGCCTCTTTTTAAACATATTTAGAGATTTCCAAGTGTCAGTGGAGGAGCAGCACAGCAGGAGGCCATTCACTTTGATTAAAACAAAACTAACCACCTCCCATTACCAGTTTTAATGCATTTTTATGTAAATCAAAAGTGAATAAAAAGTACTATTTACATAAATATGTAACTGTACATACTCATAATTTCAAACGAAATTCTCCCATTACTGCAACCCTCCCGCAGTACCTTCCCTGTCAACCAGGGGGCACCAGCCACACTGTGGGAATCATAGGTCTGTTTGATAATAACTCGATAAAATTACAGAAAGCTCTCCAGTTCTCCTTTATTGGTCTCTTTAATCTATTGGTAGTTCTCTTAGCTTTACAGAAGTTTTGTTTTACGGTAACTGGTTGAGTCACAGACTGATCTGTGACTTGTCATGATCAGTTTTTTCCCCCTTTCTCATCTTACATGAAGTGAAACTCCTGTGTCTGCTATACACTGACCATCCACTCCTTTATCTCCTTCCCCTTTTTTTTTAGTCGGCCAGTTGTGCTTCCTAATCCGTCAGCGTGTGTCTTTGAGACCAGAGGAGGCGCTCTTCTTCTTTGTCAACAACTCTCTTCCCCCATCCAGCTCCCCTCTTTCTGCAGTATATGAGGTAAACATTTCAGTGCACGCACGCACAGACTCACAACAACAGTTATCCACATTTAGAGATTGCTTTCCCTTTCCAAAACAAAAAATGCAAAAAACACTGTGGAATAGTCTTGAGTAGCCCCTCATTTCTTTATATTTTTCTAGGAAAATGGAAAATACGTGCAGAAATGTATTGAAACAGGCACAAACCGGGAATGTTTTTAATAGATCCAACTAAAGAAATTAAAATTGGTTCTCTGCTAATTTGTCTGGTATGTATAGACACAACACTGGTTCATCCCTTGAGTTCGGTGCCTTTTTAATGCTTGAATAATTTGAAGGTCCATGTTAAGTGGCTTAAAAAGTAGGAAAAAGCTTTAAAAAGTTGCTGCTCCAGGCATAACATACTGAATTTGTCTTCACATTCTGAAACTCTTTTGGCAGATCTGCTTAGGCAGCAGTGTTACTTCGCTTTTTCTAATCCTATTAATACGCGCCTGACAGAAAGTAAACAGAAGTAAGGATGAACTAAGTGATATTTTGTCATCCGAAAAGTGATGCCAAAATCAGAATATTTAGAAAAGAGAAATTAACATCTTGATACAGTTGAGGGTTTGATTAGCTCTAAAGGTAACATGTAAATGAAGACACATTTTTTCCCATTCTTTTTACACTTCATCAGAGAAGGAAGTTAAATAAATTGCTGACTTGTTTTATTTCACATCCAAAATAAACTTCTGTTTTTCATTGTGGTTGTGTGTCTCCAAGTTCACAAACTTTTCATGCTCATTTGTGGATTATTCCCTGCTATTTTTATGTGTTCAGGAGCACCATGAAGAGGACCTGTTTCTCTACATGACCTACAGTAATGAGAGTGTGTACGGTGCATGAGGACGAACGAAAGACTCAAGCAAGCAAGAGAGCAAATGAGAAGAGTGAAATGGGCTGAAGAAAGAATTGGGGCTGTTTCGAAAGGCTTCACATCCACCTTTTATTCTCTATAATAGTAGTTTTGATAAGTAACTACCGTGCATGGTGGAAGAAAAGCTTTGTATAAAACAATGTGGTGCTGGCATGGTTTTAACTTTCAACAGTATTTTAAGGGGAGAAGGATGGGTAAGTCATGTTGATTTCCTTACTCAGTAAACAAAAACACAGGAAGGTTTGAAAGCACGAATTCTTTGTAAGAAGTGGAACTTATTGCAATTATGTTGAGAGAGCTCTTTTTTTCCTCACTTACCTGTATTTAATGCAAATAGTACTTTTGTTTTTGTAAATTATCATAAACTTTTGTGGAAAATAAAAAAGAAAAAAAGCCATCCATTGTGTGCGTTCTTTTCTTATTTGTGTGCCACTGAACGGCTAACGTGAAGTACCCCTGAGCAAGGTACCGTCCCTACACATTGCTCCCCAGGCACCTGATTGGTGGCTGCCCACTGCTTCACTAAGTGAATGGGTTAAATGCAGAGAGAGTAATCCCCATGGGGATCAATAAAGTGAATATTATTAGTATTTATAATAATAATATTTATAATACATATATATATGTGTGTGTGTGTATATATATATATATATATATATATATATATATATATATATATATATATGTATATGTATATATATATATATATATATGTATATGTATATATATATATATATATATGTATATGTATATATATATATATATATATATATATGTATGTATATATATATATATATATATATATATGTATGTATATGTATATATATATATATATGTATGTATATGTATATATATATATATATGTATGTATATGTATATATATATATATATGTATGTATATGTATATATATATATATATGTATGTATATATATATATATATATATATATATATATGTATGTATATATATATATATATGTATGTATATATATATATATATATATATATATATATATATGTATGTATATATATATATATATATATATATGTATGTATATATATATATATATATATATGTATGTATATATATATATATATATATATATGTATGTATATATATATATATATATATATGTATGTATATATATATATATATATATATGTATGTGTATATATATATATATATATATATGTATGTGTATATATATATATATATATATATGTATGTGTATATATATATATATATATATATATATATGTATGTATATATATATATATATATATATGTATGTATGTATGTGTGTGTGTGTGTGTATATATGTATATATATATATATATATATGTGTGTGTGTGTATGTGACCTATATATATGTGGATCCATCCATCCATCCATTCGCTTCCGCTTATCCTTTTCAGGGTCGCGGGGGGCGCTGGAGCCTATCCCAGCTGTCATAGGGCGAGAGGCGGGGTGCACCCTGGACAGGTCGCCAGTCTGTCGCAGGGCCAACACACAGGGACAGACAACCATTCGCACTCACATTCATATATATATGTATATGTATATATATATATATATATATATATATATAACAGCAGTCTACATACCACCAGACGCTAATGTTAGATCAGCGCTTGTCTACCTGCATCCTGCATGAGTCGATCTCTGAACAGCAACGGGCGTGTCCAGAGGAGTACACATTGTCGCGGGAGACATCAACAAAGCATGCTTAAGAACTGTGCTGCCTAAATTTGTTCAACATGTGAAATGCCCTACAAGAGGGAATAAAACTTTGGACCATGTTTACTCAATTATTAACCAAGCCTACAGATCTGTTCCCCTCCCCCACCTGAGCATGTCTGACCACCTCTCTCTGCTCGTTGTCCCGGTATACACACCACTCAGGAAAAGGACAAAGGGCACCATCAGAACTATCAAAACCTTTTTTAGGAAGCTCTGGCTCAGCTGCAGGACTGTTTTGCCTTCACAGAGTGAAGTGTCTTCGAACATGTCGACCTAGAGACTCACACTGCTGCAGTGCTAGGTTACATCAAGCACTGCATGGACACTGTCACCATGTAAAAGCGGGTACGGGTCTACCACAGCCATAAACCCTGGATGACAATTAAGGTTCAGGCATCATTAAAGGCACGCAACTCTGCATACCAATCTGGGGACCAGGATATGTAGAGCAGAGAAAGAGCAGACTTTTAAAAAGGCATCAGAGCAGCAAAACTTGACTATTCAAATAAACTATCGGATCACTTCTCAGATAACAACTCTAAGAAGGTATGGGAGTGCCTGAAACACATCACAAACTACAAAGTCAATGGGGGCAAATACAGATAAAATAGACATCTCATTAGCAGAGGAACTTAACCCCTTCTTAGCCTGCTTTGAGAGGACTGTAAACACCCCTACCATGCACACCACCCTGCCCATAGCCGCCTTTGAGCACAGCCCACACACATTTACTCCCCAAGAACACCAGGTTTACAATGTGTTCAGTTAATCAGAGAAAAGCCGCTGGCCCTGATGGAATACCTGGGAGTGTCTTCAACGTCTGCGCTGACCAGCTGGCTCCTGTGTTCACCAGACTATTCAGCCTCTCCCTGTTACATGCCACTGTCCCTCACTGCCTGAAATCAGCGACAATAGTACCAGTCCCCAAGTCCACCATCATCAGTGGCCTCAATGAATACAGACCCATCACACTGACACCAGTGGTTGCAAAGTGTTTTGAGAAGCTGGTTCTAAAGCACATAAAGGACTGCCTCCCACTCAGCTTTGGCCCTCACAGGTCCACAGAGGATGCTGTTTCCACTGCCCTAAACTCTGCTTAGAATCTTGGGACTTCAGTAAGGAAGTCTCTTCATTGATTTCAGCTCGGCTTTCAATACCATCATCCCAGACATCCTTATAGCCAAGCTGGTAAACTTAGACTCCTCCCCCCGCTACATGTGCATGGATCAAAAACTTTATCACAATCTGTCATCAGATCGTCCTCCCTGTCACTCAGCACTGGCTCACCACAGGGATGTGTGCTGAGTCCTCTCCCATACACCATCTACACCAGCAACTGCACCCCCCGCAACCCTGCAACATCATCATCAAATTTGCAGATGACACCACCCTGATGGGAATCATCACCAACGTTGACAACACCGACAGAGGTCCAGGGTCTGACAGAATGGTGTGACCACAATAACCTTACCCTAAACACAGGAAAACCACCTGTCCCCTCTCCATAAAAGGTGACTACGTGGAGAGGGCGTCCTCCTTCAAGTTCCTCGGTACCCACATTTCTGAGGACCCGTCCTGGACTACAAATACATCAGCCTGAATGAAGAAAGCCCAGCAGCTCCTCCATTTATTGAGGGTTCTGAGATGCAACAGGGTGCAGATTGACCTCCTAGTGTCCTTCTATCGTGCCACAATCAAGAGTGTGCTGGTGCACGCCATCCCCGTGTGGTACGTTGGTTGCACAACAGCCAATAAGGAGAGAGGGTCATCCAGACCCTCTCTCCTTATTGGTCATCAAAACTGCAGAGAAGGTGTCCACTCTCCACCCTGGACTCCATTACCAGCTCTAGATGTCTCTCCATTTAATGTAAAATGTTAATGTCTTTTTTGTGCCATATTTTGGCAGATGTGCAGTTTCCATAGCCCTTCCACCCTTTTTTATTATTTGTTATATTCTAGTGTACATAATGTTCCTATATATTTTTTCTTCTTCTTTTATATATTGTCTTTTACTTTTAAACCTTGTGGTCTTGTTAGGTAATTCCATTGTGCAAGCAACTGTACAATGACAATAAAAGGTCTTAGTCCAAGTTCAAGTCTACGTCACTTAGTGTCTGTGCAACTGCATGACAAGTTACATAAGCTCATTGTCAGTTGACTAGGCAGGTCTGAAAAGCTCCAGCAAAATCGAAACTGTGAGAAAACAAGAAGAGGGGAGCCATGGAGATGCAAGAGATCCCCAAAGAGACAGAAAAAGGCAAAGAAGGGGATGAAGGACCGAGCAAACCGATGCTGGAGGTGAAAAAAGAAGGTAAAAAAAAAGAAGCTGTTCACATTGTACCAAAGTCTAACTGAAAATTATGTATGCAAGTCATGCAAATGTTATGTAAAGTAAGTAAACTGTGCAAAAGATTCAAAACTTGTTAAATAAAAAAAAAAATCCTAAAAGTTTTGAGATTTTTAAAAAAGTTTACTTTAGAAAATCCAGATTATTTGAAAGCCGACCACAGTTGGTTCATTTCTCTTGCTAAAATGTATTTTTATCTTTAGAGGAAGCAGAACAAGACCACTACGCCAAACTGCAAATTTCATCTGAGGATGTCTATTCAGAAGCTTTTTCTGCGGCTGGTGCAGGAAAACAAACACTGGGTACAGTTTTACACAAAATATTTGTGTCTTCAGCTGGTTGGTTGCCCAGTTTGGGCTCGTTCTTTCTTTTTTCAGTACGTGCTTTAAGTAAAACACAGGATTTAGTATCATTATTATACAGAATAATAATAAATGTGCTTTTTGTCTTTATAATCTACCATCTGGGAGATAAATTAAAGCAGTAAATATTTTGTTTCTCACAAAAAATGATTCAGCCAAGGAGAAAAAAAAAAAAAGCAGAAGTGGGTTTTTTTTGGTAATCTTCAAACCGCATCACCAGTTACAGTAAAATGCGTATAATAGTAAGCATTGCAGTGAAATTGCGCATGTTTAAATCTTTGTAGAATTTACTGTAGAGTCTGTATAATACTATTTTTAAATGTTTTTGTAGGATTATCAAATAAATACAGTACTGAATATTTGATATATGGTATGGTATGGTATATGTTTCAGTTTGTAGTATTTAGGGCTGCGACCGTCTTTTTATTTTTAGTGATTTATTGTTGGTGCTTTCTTGTTTTACACTAAAACTTACAATGTAGAGGCAGATTTCTTGTCTTTATTAGGACAATGATCTTTGACGTGATACATTATTTGTTGCTTTTCAAAACAAATGAATTTAATGACCATTTTGTCCTAAGTAAATTGTTTCGGCATAAAAAGCTCCCTCAGTTTTTCCCATGCATTTATAATGCTAATGATATGCATCAAGAAAATGTGTTTCTACTAATATCTGGAGATATTGCAATATATAAAAAAAAGAATTTGTGTTAAAAAGTAGAAAAATGAAAGTCACTGCGGAGTAACAATGTAAGTTTACCTGAAATATAAAGTACTCTGAAATATGGCTGTCTTATAATTAGAAGCAGTATTAATACTGCTGCCATTGTTAATAAAACAACATAATCAATAATCTCACCATTAAAGAGTAATATACAGGAAAATAGAACCAGATATATTGGTGGCGCTTCATGATTTCGCAACTTATGGTGTATTAAGTTTCATGCACTTTCAGTTTAATTCTTCTAAATCACATGGAAATTGTGCAATTTTCAGTATCTAAAAATGCTTTTAAGCAGGCTCAGCAGAACACGGGATTCAGGATTTTCCGTTTTAATGGAGAGAAGAAGGGTGAAAAAAATGTTTGTCATTTAGTGTGTGGATACTTTAGAGAAAAACTTATTGTGCCCTCTTCTTGTTTAGTTTTTTAATTGTATAATCATTTATGTTATCATATAATCAATTAATTACAAAAATATTTTCTTTATTAATGATTTGTTTAGCATTAATTTTCACGTCTCTTACAGAGTAAAATGTGATATAGAATATTTTACTAATAATTACTACACGTTAGTATCAAAGGTACTGGCTGTATCGTAAAGGATCTGAACCTCCCTTACTACATTATAAATATATATATATATTTGCTATTTGAATACTGTAAAAAAAAAAAAAGTTTCTCTTTACTCTTCTCTTTGTAGGTATATACTGGAAACTGTCCAGAATACCTATAGTAATTAAATTTCACGTATGTCAACTGTAAATGCTAAGTATCACTAAAAGTAAGTATGTCTAGATAATCAAATTACATAAGTCCAGAAGAATTACTTACGTAATTGTGTAAAATTACTCTGTAAGATCTGGGCTTTGTTATGAAATGCTACTGCTATAATTTATGTTGGTTAATTAAGCTCAGTTCATGTGTTTTTCTTCATCT
Source organism: Neolamprologus brichardi (assembly GCF_056152115.1). Lineage (NCBI taxonomy): Eukaryota > Metazoa > Chordata > Actinopteri > Cichliformes > Cichlidae > Neolamprologus > Neolamprologus brichardi. The sequence goes on along the minus strand of NC_142114.1, from coordinate 17,793,951 downwards.
GTTACATCATTTTAATCCAATTTGTGTGCAACCATTATGATAAGACCACATGTAGTTTGAGGTTGCTGTGCTGTTAACGTAACCCAGTGCGAATAAAAATTCGCCCACAGCCTGAAGGCAAAACGGTCTGACAGGAAGTCTGTCTGTTGTGTGTCTTTACGAAGAACAATTTTAACGAAACTTCCCTCTAACCACATTACTCACAACCTGTTGTAGTTTGGCCTTTGTGTTGAACTTCCATCGTTCTTTATTGTTGTAGTGAGTCAGTTTAGTCGTTAAGACAACAACAACAGCTGCATAAATACATACATAAGACGGCATGACAACATGGCACAGCAATGTTCCTTTTTTATGATCACTAACCCACAAAAAGGCAACAAAGCCAATTAAAGCTATCACAGCATGAGTCATGTTCTTTTTTGCAATTTGGTGAAATCAAATAATGGTTTTGTTTACAAGAATATTTTGTTAATTAGATTAATGGAAGATATTTTTAGTACATTGCTGAGGTACAAACAAACAAGTCTTGCTCTCTTGTACTTCATTAAGTCGTCACCCACGTCCTCTTTCTTTGCAAAACCTTGTACTATAACATGATATTTACAGACTAATGTTTTAAATCTGCATCAGTGACGTGTGCATCCTCTGTATCTCCAAAGCATTAGACATAAATACTGATCTGAAATTAGTTATCTGCTGTTTTGAAGGAGAAAGTCTGCTGTGTCTGTGTTTTTCTCAGAACTTTGTCACACACACACACACACACACACACACACGCACACACACACACACACACACACACACACACACACACACACACACACACACACACACACACACACTAATGTTAAAATGAGAGAGACAGGAAGAGAGTTTAAAGTTTGGGTCATTCAAGGACAAGCCTGGCACTGTGCTCCATGAATAACTTGGGAATCTATGAAGGTCAAGTTGCTATGGTGATGAGACAAAGGGGGCGTCCTATAACTGCACTGTTGCAGCCAGTCTTGAGTCAGCAGAGAGGAAGACGGAGCACAACAGAGCAAACAAGCTTTCTCTCAAATACCAGGACGTTTTTCTCCATGTATATTAAATTCTGCCGCAGTTACGTTGAGGATAAGAAAGATGAGGCTGATGAAAACTTGCAACCCAAGTTATCGGTTGAACTGGAGGGGAAGAAAGGTAGGAAGATGCAGCTTTTGCAGGCTTCATGGCGGTCTTTGTTGTGCTTATTAACATTTATCTGATGTCGTCTTCCTCAGGCAAAGAACCGACTGGAGGAAATGTGCGTCTGTACCGTGCAGTGTGCTTATTCCTCACTTTAATGTGCATCGTCCTTCTGGTGGTTGTCATTATCCTCAGCCTGAAACGTGAGTAGCTGCAGCCATGGATCTGAATTCATGTCAGCGCTGTGATAACAAACCCTTCCTGGCACCACTATGTTTATAACACCAAAGCAGATTACGTAAGACTGAAGGTCCTGGCAGAGCAGGATCAAAATGGTGCACAGTTTTTTTTCAGCTATGGATTTTTAAAATTCTATTTCTCATAACAGTGCATAACAAAGGAGTAAAACTATTGCTTATTGCTTTGCTGCAGCCTCAGGGCATTATTCCTTCTCGCAAATCTCCTCCCATTGTGCTCTGATTTCTAGTGCAAACTGGACCCACAGTCTGCCCGGTGATAGAGGAAAGTGCAACAGCTAAAGAAGCAGTACCTGCGTTTGCTCCAGGATGCTCCTTCGAGAACTGCCAGGCCCAGTTCCCAGCTATTCACATTAAACGTGAGCAGGCACAAAAAGTGGGGGGATTCTCTCTAGATCAACCTTGTTTTTAGCAATAGTTCAGCTTCGTGTTCTTCTTTGGCGTTCTTTTTTTGTTTATAAAACAGGAAAAATTGAGACTCTTTTAGGTTTCTGTGCAACTGAAAAAATACATGCATAAAGATGAAAATATGATGAAAATTAAATCACAAACAAAACCCTTGAATATGCAAAGGAAAAAAAGAGTGTGGGAAGCTTCAGGTCTGATTAACAGCTTTTTACTTTTTCATTAACCTGTTTTTTAAATAAGCTTTTCCTGTTCTCTCTGCTTCCAGATCATGGCTGCCGGCTGTGTGGTGACGGGTGGATAACCTTTGGCCAATCGTGCTTTTTCCTGTCGACTTTTAGACTGAAGTGGCACCAGAGCGAGCAGAACTGCACCTCCAGAGGGGGATCTCTGGCTGTTATTACAAGCAAAGAAGTTCAGGTGAATCTGATAACTTTTATGCCGCTCTCTTCCTTCCTTGAGTTATTAACTATATGCTTATATATTACAAGCAAGCAGTTTATGAAGTGGTAATAACTGCTAATAGTTACGCATCAATGGTGTTTTTTCTTTTAGGACTTTCTGACACAGAAAGGGAATCTCCAATACTGGATCGGCACCATTCAAAAAGGCACTGAATGGACCTGGGTTGACAGCACAAAGCTGCGAGAGAGGTCTTTATTCTATAAATGATTCTTTAAATAGTTATTAAAATAGACAATTGACTAATAGGGTAGTTTAGACATAGTTGTTTGTGGTTTAGATCAGGGTTGTGTGGGATTTGCCACTATTGCACTGTGCATATTGGTGTTTGGTAATTTATGGTCACAGATCCATCATAATAACAAATTATGTGTAAATATACATGTGTTAATAAGCTTATAAAATAAAACATTTATTGTACAGCTGTCAAATTGAATTACAAGTGTACCTAATAAAGTGGACACTTTGTTCAAACAAAGAAAAAATCCAGATATAGATTGCAAAATAATAGTTAATGACTCTTTCTTTTGTTTTGCAGCTATTGGGCAGAAGATCCAAGAACTGGGAATTGTGGGATCCTAGACAGCACAGGCCCATCTGCCAGAAACTGGATTAGAGCTTCCTGCAACGTCGCCACTTACTTCATCTGTCAGCTGCAGCTCTTGTAAAAGAACCGCGAGCAAATCTGTTCCGCCAGCAAGCATCAAATTCAACAATAACATGCCAAGACTTCTCTTTCCAGTATCCAGCAAAGAAATATAAACACGCTTTTTAGATAACAGTTGCTAAGTCTGACACTTAGCAGTTTAATTACTGTAGATTTTCTTGCAGCATTGTGTGGAATAATTTCTGCTCTAATATTTGATTGTAAAGCTTTGTAAGTGCCTTGCTCCTTTGTTTTGTATGATTTTATTATCTGCTGTCTGCTTTACAAATGAAGTGACAGTGAAACTGTTTCAAGAAAGTTTTATTCTCATATAAAATTACTCATTATCTACATGATAAGATGAATCTCTATTTTTTTTAGCATATATTCCTGCTAGACATCTTTCATATTTCTATAAAAATCACAGTCTGTTCTATGGCATAATACTGCGGAAATAATTGCACTGTTTACTATATTGAGAAATCAAGATAGTGTGGTTCTTTCACCCCAAGGTCACTGAAATTCAGCAATTCTTTACATCTACTTAATATGTATATGACTCAAAGTTGATGATAGGAAGGAACTTCTTGGTTAGACGGCGTCTCTCTCTAAACATATTTAATGCTCTGTTCCTCCTCTGGCTCATCCTGCTCCATCTCCAAACCTAAAGCGCTGTGTCGAACCAGCTCCCACCATCCTCCTTTGTTTTTAAGTCTCAGCTTCAAGGGAACCTTGAAGTCAGAATTTTCATCTCCCTCCGTTTCCTTTTCATCCTCTTTGGAGAAGACGTTTACGTAACGCCGCATCTTTTGCATCATGGAGTCATTTCTTTCCTCAACCCTGCAAATAAGATGAATAAAGAAAAAGTCACACATGTTTCAAAATTAATTATGTTACACTCTTCTTTTTAGTTTCCATTTTTTTTGGGCCCCACCTACAAAACAAAAAGCTTATTCACTTACAGAAGGAAAACAATTTGCCCACTGACACTAAATGAAAGCCTTTGATGGACTTCACCCATGAGTAATGCTGTGCCTGCAGTGAGAAGCACCATTCTTATCGTATTACTAATACTATATTTTTTCCCCTCTACTTATACATATATAACCTACTATTACACTTAAAAGGGTGTATTATGCACATTTTCCCTGTCTTACTGTTCTACACTAACTTTCCATAAGTTGCAGTTCAAAATAATCCTTATTAGTCTCATACTGGCTTGACGCAGCTCACATTTGTCCAATTCACTTTATATTACCTGTCTTCTGATTGGTTGGCCCTCACAAACAGGAGCTTTGAACTGCAAGTGCTTGCATTCAAAGATGTCAAGAGTAGAAAGAACTTATAAAACTGAGTTACAGCACTTCGAAGTTCAAGGTTTTGGCTTTTGTTTCATGTTTTCTTTCATATGAGCATTCACAAAATAAGAAAAAACACAACCAAAGGAATATTTGATGTTTTGAGAAATAGACTGAATTGATTTGTACTGAAAGGCAGCTTTTGTTAGCCAGGCTGATTGTTTTTCCTCTTTAACCTTGATGAGAAGGACACAAAAATGAAAGGAATCGACTAAGAAAAACATGCAGTGTAGCCTTAGGAGGTGTGAAAGTAATATAAGAACTACAATAAAAAAAAGAATTGAGCATTTTATAGCGTGACATGAGCTGTGGCTGTAGTTTCTGTACAAACTTCCTGTTTGACTTTATTTTTAAAGATAACATTCCCTTTCTGCTGTGTTAGTCGATTTCTGTGGGTTTTTGTCTGTTCCTGACACAAGGTTGCATCTTACCTGAGATACCAGCACTCTTTCAGGCCATAATTCAGCCCACAGACCCCAAGTCGAGGCCAGAGACAGCGAGGAAGCCTCCTCTCCAGCATGAGCGTTGTGGCCACCACCTGAATAACAACATTACAGCTGTAAACATGACACAGCAATGCTTAATGCACGCTGAAGAGGTGATTACGCATGTGTGTGTAATAACCCTGTTACCTGAGTCCTCCAGAGCTCATCTCTCTCCTGGCCCACCCTCCATTGTGTGTCACTCATCATGGCGGTGAGCAGATTTAGCAGAAGGATGTGGGAGACCAGAGAGGAGGTGCAGTGTAACACATGGACAATCGCAGGTATAGGGATGGTGTGGTCCACAGGCAGATCGATGAGGCCAACGCTGAGCTCAAATTGGGAGAAGAGGCTGACGGGATATGAGCGATACGAAGGAAGGGAATCTACCTCCTGAGTCATGTAGACTATCCAGAGGGCTGAGAAGAAAAAAATGTTTGTAAGAGAGCAGGAAGGTTTCCTTTAAACAATGTTTTGTAAAATTTGTGTTTATTTTTATTGCTAACAATATACTCACAGGTGGAAAAGGCAAAGAGCACAATGGAAATCAGCCACATAAACTTTGTCAGGTCTCCAAATATAATCTAGGGGGAAACGAGACACAAGCGAGCTCAGTCTGAAAATGTAAAACCTCAAAAACCAAAACAACAAATGAAAACATGTGTGAGCAGGTGTGCGAGCAGAGCAAACTCATGTTTTTGTTACTCATGGAGCTCGTGTAGAAACCCATCCGCACCTTCTGTATCGTGATGACGTAAGGGCCAAGCATTTCAAAGCCACGGGCGAAGAACATGACATTACACCAGCCGAGGACCAAACACACCGCCATCACCTCGGCCTCCCTCTGCACCTCACAGGCTCTGAACACGCACAGCAGCACCACCAAGCAGGCATAGCTGATACTGGTCAAAAACAAGAGCGGCAGCAAGGTTAGGCAGTGTTCCCAAACATTATGCTTTGCTTGGGTTCTCAGAGGGTGTGTGTGCTTACAGGATAACATGGAAAGGGCCTCCCAGTGCCGTCTGGCCAAAGTAGCGCTTTGCTCCAACTCTCAGAATGTCTGGGATCTGTTAGGAGCACAGGGGATGCATGAGGTCAGAACAGTTCACAGTAATGTACTGTTGAATATTTTTAAACAAAAAGCATATTTTAAATGTCCACCTCCAGCACAAGGATGACAAAAGCTCCAATGACGCTGATAATCTCTCCTGCCAGCCGCACATTATCCCCATGTGTTGTATAACTCTCCTGAGGTGGACAAAGAGGAAATGATGCTGTTATAAATATTAAAATCTCATTATTGTCTGACTGTGTAACTTGTGTAGGTGTATAGTTTGGTATTTACACATGCATTCAGTGGATCATATATATTTGAATTTTACATAAGTTATGGCTGAAGTAATTTGGGGCAAAAAAACCTCTGGTGGTGCAGTAGTTGAGGAAGTACTAACTACCAAAGTAGAAGTGACACGCTATGAAAGTGTTGCCTTCCTAAAATGTGTAGCAGGCCCCAGTGCAGGTGGGGACTGGGAAACTAGGGGGTAATAATGGATTCAATTAGAGGAATCTGAATTTTTAGTGGGGACTGACCTAAACATCTACACCCAAAACATCAACTCCATAAAACTCATGTAATAGAAGTACAAACTGAAAATATTAAACAAAGAGAAAAGGGTAGAAAACTAAATCAAAGTACTCATTATGCAGATTCGGTCGACTATTTGGATCATAATAATTTGTACTAACACGTGAGAGCTGGTTTTATGTTACTTCTAGGCAGTCAGTTTTATAAATGTTCATATTTTATTTCCAAAATGTTAATCTGAAATATGACTCTTTAAAATAAACGTGCTGTAATAAAAATCAAATTATATTTTTGGGATAGTTCAAAAACAGTCAGCACATTGAACATAAAAATTTCACTTTAGGTGTCTCATTCAAACAGTATAGTGAGTAAAATGTTGAGATCTGTTTAAGGTTTTCTAATGTCTATGATAATTCATAGTTCTGGCCCACCTTGAGCGTCTTCTGAACCCAGACAGTTTTGTCTGCATCTGACGTTGTGTAGTTCTCTGGAGCGTTCTTTAGGGGGCGAAACATACAGCACATTGTGAAAGTCCCGATGTACAAGAGATACAGAAACAGCAGAAACCTGACAACAAAAAGGGAGGAAGAAACCCAGTGTGTTAAACAGCAACAGACATGTGTACAATTCAAGTATTTTAGTTCAGATTTAACAAAACTAACAAAATCTTACCTGAAGTAATGTTTCCCATACAGGTTCCACTTCAGACTAACCAGCTGCCTCACAGGAGTGACCTCCAGGATCTTCCTTGCCTGGAGAGCAAAAATAGAAGAGAAAATCTCAGAGTCAGAACTAACTTCCTGATAACAATTAGCATTTTCTCCTGAATGCTACCTACATATTCTTCTGTACCTCTTTCTGCTGGCTGGCCACAATGACCTCCAGCACTGACATGCTATCGGCCCACGAGTCGATCTCGGACAGGTCATACAGGTGAGAGGTCAAAGGGCCCAGACTCCACTGGACTACACGCCTTTTGTTAACTAGGTGCTGGAATACCTTTAAGAGACAGGGGGTTAGGATGAGATTAGGAACAATCTGTTCCACCTTTCATGTTTGGGTTCTACTCACCACTGTGTTTCCCTCTTTTGCAGCCAGCTTAAAAGGTGTAAGGCCTCGGGAGTTGGGAACCATATCAAGGGGCACTTGCTGGTCCAGCTCTGCATCGCGTGCCATAATCAAGTCAATGACCTGGCAGGCAATGTTCTTGTTGGGCTGCAAGACCAAAATGTGAAGCACTGTGTTGCCTGGATGGAGAGTGTGTACGCAGGAGGCACAAGAAGACAGGAGAAAGGTATTAATTGTTATTAAGACGCTCATATTCAGATATGCACAGCTGGATTATCCTCCCGAAGGTCCCCATAAACCAGAAATCAGTCACTACTCTGCGACTGAAACATTTAGCTATGTGAGCAAAAACTGGCAACAATTAGTTTAGCATTTAAAAATGTTTTTTTTTTTTTTAATTTTTAACCTATACTCTTGAGGGTCTTCAATGATCTTCCTTTAATTACTGACTCTTATGGAGCCCCTCTGATGACATGGTCCAAAAAATAAATAAATTGTGGCCACAAAATACTACTTCGTGGGCACGAAATAGTATAACATGCCCATGAAATACTTATTTGTGGCCATGAAATGCTATTTCGAGGGCACAAAATAGGCATAAGGTGCGCACGAAATGCTAATTTGTGGGCACGAATTGGGTATAACGTGGCAACGAATTACGCATTTGTGGCAACGAAATAGATAACGTCACATCAGTAGGCTAAACCTATACACCATGGACAGTATGATTGAGTTTTATTTTAGGCTGGGAATGAGCTACAAATGCATTTTGAAAAGCCTGGCAATGCAAGGAACCATTATTATGGAGAGACATTTAAACAGGATATTGAGAACCCAGTTGCTTTACAGACGTAAGTACGACCTGGACCCCAGGATAGATTTTATTGTCAACCAACTGCAAGGGCCTGGGAAGGATCACGGTTATTGGTCAAGTGTTTCGTGCCCACAAATTAGCATTTCGTGCGCATGTTATACCTATTTTGTGCCCTATGAAGTAGTACTTTGTGGCCACAATTTATTTATTTTTTGGACCATGTCATCAGAGGGGCTCCATAGACTCTGGGCGCCCCGCGGCCTTAGTTTTGTTGGACCTGTCTTCTGCTTTTGAGCTGGTGGACCATAACATCCTCTTAATGAGGCTCGAACATCTGGTTGGCATTATGGGTATGGCCCTTGGTTGGTTTAATTCCTGCTAATCGGAGAGGTCATTCTCTGTCACGATGGGTACCTACTCCTCTTCCATTGCCCCTGTTACCTGTGTTGTCCCTCAGGGGTCTGTGCTGGGTCCTATGCTGTTTTCTCTATATATGTCACCCCTTGGTCGTATTATTAAAAATTACAAACTCTCTTATCATTGCTACGCCGATAGCATTCAAATTTATTTTGAATTGACTGAGGGATATACTTCATCAATGCTTCGCTTCTTCGATTGTATAAGTGAAGTTACCCACATAGCAAGCAGGTCTGGCCCGGATCTAGTATCAAGCCAGCACTGCTGGCTGACTTCTGGCATATGTCATCCAGATATGGGCCAGGCCTGGCATAGATGGCACTGTCTATGTGATGGCATGCCATATCTGGCTCAATTGTGGTTTGGTTTATGTGGCCTGGGCCCATAGAAAACAGGTCTGGCCCAGATCTGGCATCAAGGTGGCACTTCTGACTGACTGGTGTCATGGCAGGATGTATGTCAACCAAATGTCGGCCAGGTCTGGCAATGGTGGCACTATTTATGTTCCTATTTTCCTATTTTAGTTAGAAGACCCAAATGCCATGTTGCGATACGATACTGCTATGGTAGCCAACATTTCAAATGCAGGTTTGACAGGTTTGTGAGTGTACACTTTATCCAAAACCTAGTGACGGTTTACTCATAGTAACTGTAGCTCAGGCGGTAGAGCATTTTACCTACTGATTGGAAGGTTAGTGGTTCCATCCCTGGCTCATCCAGTCTGCATGTTAAGAGTGTGAATGTGTGTGAATGCAGTTAGTTAGTGTGTGTGATTGGGTGAATGTGGCATGTTGTATAGAGCACTTTGAGTAATCTGGGAGAGTAGAAAAGCGCCATATAAGAATCAGTCCATTCACTGTCTGAACAGAGTTTCCTCATGTTACTTAGTATTATGTTCCGGCACTTGTTGTTATTACTTGGCTTGATAAAGGTACACATTAGGCTGACATCTGGGGCCAGAGCTAAAACTGTTCTGGGGCAGCACAGGGCCAGCACTGTGTCTACAACTGGCCTGTGGCTGCACACAACTTACACATGGCTCACATACCGCAAAGAATGACGGCCCTTCGGTGGCCCAGATCAGGTTTGCCAGATGTAGTCCACACATGGGCCAGCACAGGACCACCAGTGTGTCTGCAACTGGCCTTGTGCTGGCCCATGTGTGGACTACGTCTGGCAAACCTGATCTGGGCCACCAAAGGGCCGTCGTTCTTTGCGGTATGTGTAAGCACATTGTGTGGGCCAGATCCGGGCCATACCAATTTTGCCATGTGGGTAAGGACTGGCTGCTGAGCAATTCACTTATCCTTAATTACAAGAAAACAGAAATTGTAATCTTTGACAGTCATACCCCTAGAGCCCATCTAACTGGTGTCCTCAGGCCCTTCGCTGATTATCTTTCCGATTCTGCAAGTAATTTGGGTGTTTACCAGGACGGCTCCTTTAAGCTTGACAAGCAAGTGTCCTCTGTTATTAAATCTTGTTTCTATCAACTTCGTTTAATTTCTAAGGCCAAGCCATACTTACCACGTGAGGATCTAGAAAGGCTTATTCATGCCTTTGTCACATCCAGGTTAGACTCCCTATACACTGGGCTTCCTTCTGCCCTTCTTCATAGATTGCAACTCGTCCATAACGCCGCGGCTCGCCTTCTAACTGGTACTCGTAGGCTTGAGTCTATCACCCCAATTCTCACTGGCCTCCACTAGCTTCCAATTAAACATCGCATTGATTTCAAAATCCTACTGCTTACTTATAAAATCATAAATAATATTGCACCTAACTACCTTATTGATCTCCTTAGCGTGTATACTCCCAGTAGAACACTGAGATCGTCTTACTTTTGGTGCAACCTTGGTCGCGGCTGAAAACCAGAGGTGATCGTGCCTTCCCTTCAGTCGCACCTAACCTCTGGAATAACCTCCCTCATACTATTCACGCGTCTCACTCGATCCAGACCTTCAAGTCTCGATTGAAAACCCACCTTTTTAGCTTAGCCTTCCCGGCCTCCTAGAGCATGCCTTTTAATTGTACTTTCTTGCCCTTCACTTTCCTCTCTTTTACTCTTTTACTATATTGTTTTATTGTTTTTATCGTTAAGTCTTGCTTCCTTATCTGCGTACTTGTATACTTGTATGCTTGTTTAAACAATGCCTCCCACCTGCTAGCTTATCCGCCTTTGTACTTTACTACTGTTTTATTGGATTATGTGAAGCACTTTGGCTACCTCTGGTTTTAAATGTGCTATACAAATAACGTTTTATTGTATTGTATTGTATTGTATAATGCCTCAGTAGTGTCTTTGATATGAACAGTCTCCTCAATATAATTTAGCTTTGACAAAAAAGAAGCCTGAAACTTTTACCTTTTCAGGCTGATGTCAATTTTTCTTTTTGCATTTTCAGCTGTTGGTTAGATAAGAAAATTGCTGGTTTGAGCCTGTCAGTAATTCTCGAGGTTCTTTGAGTTTAAATTACAAGACCAGCGCCAGAAAGCTGCAATTAGTGGCAAACCCATCAGGGTTGATTTTGTCCTTTAGTGGTGAGAATTTTAGACAATGCTGTGATAAATCAAATTAAAAATAAGACCCTAATAACACATGGGATGCAGAATATTTTGTGGCTTAAGCAGTCACACAGTCAAATTTCCTAGCAGTGTAAAATAATACTTGATCTTCTCTCACTCAAGGGCTCATACCTTTGTAATCCTGGATCCTGGTGCTGGCACCTGCGTCGATTACCATGGAGATGATATCCATATTCCCAGCACAAGCAGCAAAAGACAGGATGTGCTCGCCTGATGAAAAGCCACGCGTTTTGTTATTTTGCACAAAAACCATACATTCACATGGCTATTGCTTTTCTCTGCCTTGTTTTTATCACATATGTTGGGACCAGTTTGGAGTTTTATTGTCCTGCCACTGGCCTTGTAATTAATGGCTGATACATTTCTTTACGTAAGTTCACTCATGCTGGCTTACCACAGTACATAAGTCCTCCTATCCTCTTCCTGAAATACAGACCAGTGACTCTAGGTGTGAACACGTCACCACCGCGACTAATCAGATGACGAACCAGGTCGATGTTCTGATTCACCACAGCAATGTGGAGAGGAGTAATCCCTGAGGCGGAGCACAGAGAGAAAGTGTACATCAGTTCACTGCCAACACACTGGTTTTTGTTTCACCAGCTTTGGTAAAACCTACACTTGATGCTTTTGCTTTATCCACCACTGTAACCCTAACAGGGTTTGCTCTCCAAAAGCAGCAGATGAGGCCTCATAATTGGAATTTGTTGCCCTTTATTGATTTATTGTTAGATGAATAAAATAATGAAGTAACAAAAAAAAACCCTCAGTGACATGATTTGACTAAGTAAAATATTTTCTAAAAGGTTGAGGTTCTCTGTCATCCAGCTCATGGTGGTTTAGGGAGCTTAGAAAGAAAGTGACTAAGACTTCTTTAAGTTTCTTTAAGTTTCTTCACTTCGCTTACTTTTTAAGGTCCTTAGATTTTTTAAAAACCTGCTTAAATTAGTAGCTTTCCTCCACCAGTGTGTGAATGCGAGAGTGAATGAATAATGGCATTGTAAAGCGCTTTGGGTGCCTTGAAAAGCGCTATATAAATCCAATCCATTATTATCCATTATTATTTGTTATTATTAAATTGTTGTGTTAGGCTTTTACATGCCCTTGTATCCACTGTATCAAAAATCTCACAGATTTTGCTAAGAAGGTGAATTATTTGAATTGCAGACCAAAAAGCTGACAACTTGACATCTATACAGTTACACACAGCACTCAGTCTGCATGATGTGCATTGGTGTTTTGCAGTTATGAATTTCTGCATGTCAACCTTGGAAAAGTTCAGAGGTCATGGGCTCGTTAATGAGGTCAGGAGCTCCATCCATCAGAGCCACAGCAGCATCCAGGTTATCGTTCATAACAGCAACGTGAAGGGCCGTCTCTCCCAGGGAGCCTGAACAAGAAGATACACCTTCTAAAATCACGGAAAACACACCAAAAAGGCAGCAATGTAAGGTTTAAACTCCTCGTTCAGTCGTACCTCTCTCAAAGATATTCGTGGATGCACAACCTAGCAGTTTCTTGATGCAACCAGCACTGTTGTTTTTAGCCGCATAGAAGAGAGGAATGTCATTCACACTGAGGGACAGAAGGACAGAAACAAGACATCAGATTTATGGTAAAACTTTAAACAAAACTGAATGTACTGGAAAGTGGCGTCAGGCAGGAGTTTACCCTTTTGTGTAGAGCAGAAATGTCTCATCCAGCATTTCATTCCATCCTTTTTTGTTCTGAAGGCGAAACTTCAGCTGGCTCCACCAATGGTTGAGCTCGCTCGGAGCAGATCTGGCTAAAGACGGTGACATTGGCACCTGAGGTTTGACTAGAATTGTGAAACGAAAAGTTAGGAATGTTTTTTAAGAAACTCGAGAAAGACAAAAGTAGAGTGGGTGAAAAATAAATGCTATGGAGTCTAAATCCACAGGTGGAAAAAAAATTTATTTGTTGATTTTGGTAGTTTTTTCTATTAATAAATTAAAGTAAATCTTTTCAGTCTTACCTCACCCTTAAGCAATGAAACTGCTGCTCCTCAATCTCTGGTGACACTGAGAGAAACACTCAAAAGTGGACACACCACCTTTAAAAAAGTCCCAGAGGAGAGATGAAATCCCTGTGGCATCACCAATATATATATGTCCCAGCCAAGAGGGAGGAGACATGAGAGCAAATGGGTGGAGAAGGAGGATGCGTGGAAAGCTGACAGGTAAGAATAAGACAGTGACGCAGTAATGAGCAAGGAGACTTTCACTGGTCAGAAGTGCCACAGAGAAAGCTGTGCTTCATTCCCCGTTGACAAGGAATTCCTTTGTCATGCTGATCTAAAATTATTGGCTTGATCTCCTTAAAAGCAAAGTGACAATGGTCCAGTCCCCAGTTCGCGGATATCTATGCAATCACCAGGCCTCTCAGCATTCCTCTGACTACCACTGAAACCTGCATGGCCACTATGAAAATTCAGCAAATCATGACAGTCAACACACCACTTGTAGTGAACTGTTAAGAAAACCTGTTTGGAAATTGCAAGCATGCTGTTCTATACCTCGCTTTATGGCATTGCGTTTTAGTTTGGATCTTTGTTTTTAACGAATGAGCAAAATCCTCAGAGTGAAACTGGAATTATTTGGAAAATATGGAGATTATAAAGGATTTTCCACCATGCTGCTTCTTGGACACACAAACACTAAACATCTAGCTTCATTCACAGTGATATAACATGTTGAGCACCATTCATGTGTCAACAGGAATGATCCCAGATGCGGTAATTACTGCACTACAAAGACTATAATGATCATCTAGGCTGGCAGCAGCATCATGTTCAATGAGAGAATGTCACTTTTCTCTGAATGTGGAAAACAAAGCTAATGGTGCGTGTTGTTTTGTGAAACTGCAATTAGTTTCAGAGTTGACACATTCAGCTGATAAAAAGCCACAAATTTCATTTACACAGATCTGATTTATTTACCAACTATTGAATCAGCAAACATTTAAATTTCTGGTCACCTCGGCTGTAGTGGACACCTATTTTTCTGCACCATTTTTAGGTCATGACTAAAGAGCTGGTTAACCACTGGATAAACAGGGTTTAGGAAGACTATAGGAAGCCCTGATAATGGCTGCCGATGTGGCCATCATTTAGTATTGTGGAGATAATAGCTGTTTACCAGACAGAGAGCACCATCTTTAAGCAGTGTCATAAAGACCAGTAGTTTCAAAACTGCTAAGGTCTTTATAAGAAAACAATAACACTGTAAAAAAACATGATTTTGTGGCTTTGGTGTTCACTGTTTCTGGACATATGTAACAACACTGAGTTAATTTGAGGTGAGACACCACAGAAAACAATTATTACAGAAATCTTATGACAGCTGACTCCTGAGTCCAGAGTGACTTAATAGTACTTGATGACCGTTATTTAAGAGCCAAACCAAAACGAAAGTTAAACTAGCCGTAAAATCCACCAAACTGTTTCGTAATAGAAATGCAATTAAAATGAAAGAAATCTTCAGGAAATATCTTTTGTAGTTTTTGTGAACTTGGTCAAATC